>NC_056613.1:18360884-18718384 GCF_018340385.1 Cyprinus carpio | reverse complement strand
GATATTTCTTTTTAGACATAATATTTAATATGATATAGATATAGACGTTATAATTATAATTATAAAAATAAATATTGTGGTGCCTACAAAAACCAAAAAACCCAATGTGGTTTTCATTTTTGTGACTTGATATGAGGATCATTCCATATGTGTTTCACTAAATCTTGAAAAATCAGCAACAGTCAGACATAATTTTTTATTTTAATCATGTATCTGTTTAATTTCAGGTATTTAACCACATCTTATGGAACATGTCAAGATATAGATGAGAGGATTGTTGAGGGTAGGTTTGCCAAAGACACTTTTAACTGGTTGTGACTAGTACATTAGTGTTTGATTTTTGCATACTGTACAATGCAAAATCTGTTTTTAAATAATATGTCTGTTCCGTGCAGCCAACCCCTTGCTTGAAGCTTTTGGAAATGCAAAGACGGTCAGGAACAACAACAGCAGCCGCTTTGGAAAGTTTGTGGAAATTCACTTTAATGAGAAGGTAAACTTTTCTCTTGCTCTGAAGACTAGAATGTGATCTTGTAAGACTCAGTTACTAAGTGTGTTCATCGTGTCTTCAGAATGCAGTTGTGGGGGGATTTGTCTCGCACTATCTGCTGGAGAAGTCTCGGATTTGCATGCAGAGTGCAGAAGAGCGAAACTATCATATATTTTACAGACTGTGCGCAGGGGCATCGGAGGACATCAGGAACATGCTTCATCTCAACTCTCCTGAAAACTTCCGGGTCAGTTTCCTGTGTATTGTGTGTCAGGAAACTGGAAAGCCATTTACAGATCTTAGACACTCTTTTTAGCAGGAAACATTGAGACTGTGTATTATAATTGGTGTGACCACAGCAAACAGACTGTATCAAAGCACACAACTGCAGGAAGTGCCAACTGAAGTTCAAAACAAACCCAATAATACTTTAGTTTAGGTTATATGATTTCCGGCCTTTGTATACAGTGAAGCATTGATGTACCACTAGATGGCACTAGATTTGCTTTACAATACTTATAAATGTATTTCTGCAGCTTTTGGTCTCCTATATTAACTACCGTCATTATGTGTTTGTGTTTCACTCAGTATTTGAATCGCGGCTGCACCCGATACTTTGCAAACAAGGACTCAGATAAACAGATCATGCAAAACAGGAAGAGTCCAGAGGTATGTATAATCATCTGTGTTTGGGAATCTCTGGGTCAGTGACGTGATGAGTTTCCTCCTTCCTGCATTCTGATACTCATATGTGGCAAATTTGAAGTAATAAACAGCCCTTAGCTGAGCTGTAGTAAAGCTATCAGAGTCGTTTTTGACGTATGATCAAATCCTTGCCGTTTTCTTTGTTTGTGTAGTGAAATTAAGACTAGAGGACATGCTGAATGAACAGCCCTTGAGCGCAGCCAGAATCTCTGAAGTTGCAGGTTCACCGTTTTGCTTTGAATAGAATTAGTTACCCTCAGAAATTAGTTCACGTCTTTGATGAATTATGTAAAGTGTAATAAATTCCAGCATTGTTGTGTTGTGTTTGCACACAGCCCTCTCTTGAGACCGAGCCCATCAATTGATGTTATTGTTATCAAGGGCCATTATTATAAATCATAGTTGAATGTTGAATACCCCTGGAGGTGATGAGATATTCATTAGCTGCTGTTTCTGTTGGTGCAGTAGTTCATTTGCTAGCTCAACACCGTCTGTTTCACTACATTTATTTTAGATGAAGATCTGAGATTAGGTTGATACCCCAAATTCGCAGGTGGTACTTTTGTTGTTGTTGTTTTTATCCTTTTTTATCATCCTTGAACACTTCAATATCTTAACGAGTTTGGGTCGATATTAGTATATTAATGCAATCCGTTTTAAATTCAGAATCAACTGAGATTTGTCTTCGCTTAGGCTCTGGTCCAAAACCTAGTGAGCTGTCATAGTGCCTATATACATCCTAACCAAGGAACCTTATAAGTGACTGATTTGGTGCTCCCTACAAAGACAGGAAGTCTGCGCCACACAAATAGAATTCAAATCGACTCGGCTGACAGTTTTTAATCTACGCAGTTCCAAATCTAATTCCAATCTTGTTAAGTCGTGACATCCAATTCTCTATTCATTTCATTCGCCATCGTTTAATGATTCATAAAATGTGAATCACTGTATGGCCATCTGAGATTTCAGTAGTTTTACAGCACACCGTGAATGTATTTTATCACCATTTATTCTTTGCTTTGCCCTCTGATAGAGTGTTTAGACCTGGAAATGGTCACATTTCTTAACAACTTAACAAGCGGATAGAGTTAGATTAGCATGCTGCTATGTTAACAGCATCATATTCTAATAAGGATAAAAATACAAAGCACACACACATACTGAGTAAAATAGTACATTTTTAGTGATACTTGTCAGAATTGAATAAGATTTCAGTGAATTTATGGTTTTTGTTCAACTTATTAGCAATTGAACTCTACATTCTGAAAAAAAAAAATATGTATGAAAGGCTACCATAGAATTTGGCCAAAACTATGTTTTTAAAGTGCCCAGTGGTTATCAACCTTTTTGACTTCAAAGCCTCCTCTTTTCAAAGCCAATATTAAAAGGCCCCCCAAGATATTTTTATACCTACTGTATGCCATAATTACAAAGAAAAAAAGTAGAACTATATTGAAGTAATTCAATTATTATAAGTAATTTAAACAATTAAATTCCAGGATATTTTCTGATTTTTTTTTTTCTAGATTTCTCAGCATTGTCTTCCCAGTAGGAGATTTTATGTATATTATATATCTTGGTTTGTTTTTTAAATGATGAAATGAAATGATAAAATATATAGATTTAGTGTAGTAATGTTTTAGCTTATTTTAAGACTTGTTTTGTTATTAAAATGCCACCTGTGTAGGCTTTGAAACACTCAGAGCACTACTTTTGTAGCCACTTTGTTTATATTAGTAGTTTTCTAACTGAATATTATGTGTCTTTGCTCTCCCTGATCTTTTTAAAATTCAGGATCATAAGGTGATGTTTTACCAGTTGGCCTTTCTAAATGCTTTTCATGCTTTACATTCTTCAGCTTTCTGGGTTTCTGTGCATGAAATTGGACATTAGTATGTGCGTGGGTCTGCAAGCTAATATGCATGAGGCTTTCTGCGTGAAAAAAATAAAAATAAAAGTTTTTTTTTTTTAAGGGGTGCTTGTAGTTATGGTTATCAAACAGCGTTTATGCTTTGTTGTGGTCAGAGTGGTGTGTTCTGCTTTGTCATCAGACTGCAGATGATCAGTTTGTCAGTAATTTAAAGGCATAGTTTGCTCAAAATAAAAATTCTGTCATCATTTACTCACCCTTGTATCCTTTAAACACGAAAAGAGAAATTTTGAAAAATGTTAATGTTGCTCTTTTCAACAGAAAATCATTCAAGTTTAGAAAGAAAAGGTGATTAATTGATGACAGTATTATATATTTGGAATATGACTGTAAAAGAGAGTCAAAAAGGAAGTGCTGGCACACTTTGACCCTCAGGTGTGGTTTGTTTTCTTTTCCTCCTCCCTTCAGTCAGAGATCTAGATCTGTATACAGCCCTCCAGTATACATTTCTGATCTCTGATTATAGCTGCAGTGCCGCTGCATTTTTTTCTCAGGTACTTGCAGTGCATGTGACCTATGGATAGTGTTGTGTGTCTTGATGGTCCTTTGTTTCTGTAGCATGGGAAAGCAGGTGCCCTGAAGGACCCTTTGCTGGATGACCTGGGAGATTTCAACAGGATGGTGGTGGCCATGAAGAAAATCGGCCTGGATGACACAGAGAAGCTCAATCTCTTCAGAGTGGTGGCTGGCGTCCTTCATCTTGGCAATATCGACTTTGAAGAGACAGGAAGCACCTCTGGTAGCCATTCATATTGCACCTATAGAAAAAATACCGTCGTCAAAAATCATCAAAGATTTAATGTCCTAACCCAGCATGATGTGACAAGTTTCAAGCATAAAGTAATTTTGTATCCTGTATAAAGTGACAAAATCACAACCAGTCAGAACATATTTGATGTTTAATATGCAACCAGTGAGATGTCACTCTATATCTATTGGAATAAAGCAGAACTAGAAACCAAACGGACGATAAGATGTCTTGAGTCGGTTGCAATTATGCTGGTTACGACAAAAAAAGAGATGGGATTTATCGCTTGTTGCTTTGTCAAGTCATGCTTGGTTTAGAAATATTCGGTTTCTTTCAGGATAAGAGACTTCAAAATACAACCAATTCTGCTTTTATACAGAATTTTCACCAACTGTGTCAGTCAGGGAAGACATTTTCACTGATGTCTGAAATGTAATTTTATTATTTTCCGAGCTCATGCACATGTGCTGATGTTCACCTCATTAAACTCCCTCACACACACACACACACACACCACACCCAACCCTCTTCCAACTCAGAAGACCTCATTAGAGAGCTGCTGTGGGGGTAACGGGGCTCTTTCTAGTGGTGCCAGACATGCATCCAGTATTTGTTTTCCTCTTCTGATGAAGGTACAACACCTTTTATCGCTCTGGCCTGCTCCATTTCTCTGCTCACAATGGAGCAGCTGTCCTGAGATACTTTCAGCTGGAAAACACAGAGTGTAATGCTACAGAGGTCTTACAGGAGACCTGAAGACTATTATGTATGAAAACATATTTTTGAAAAGGGCTGAGATGATAGGAGATTGTGCTTTTAATAGATTTATATTTTCCACACTTTTAGCTCTTAGATAGCACTGATGAGTCAAATGCACAACCTCTTTTTTTGTATCTATTAATTTGAATCTTCTATTAGGAACATGTTTTTAAATATATAAATTAAAATAATAAAAAATTTTTTGAAGGCATATATTTAAAAAAAATGGCATGGTGGTGCAGCTGTCCTCATATGAAGGAAAAAAAAGCGTCATTCAAAGAATTAAATTCTTGTAAAGGAAACCTTTTTTTTTTAAGTAGTTTGGCTAAATCTTTTATTATGTGGAGAAGAATATTTTATTTAGGGAGGAAAAACTGAAACGGTTTGATATAAAATATTATAAGTATTTAAAAAAACTGGAAGCCATGTTATGAGACAAAACTGCAGAAACATGCAGCTAAAATAAAATAAAGCAAAATAAACAATGAAATGAAACAAAATAAAAAAAACTACCAACAACATAATATCATAGAGGACTTTTGTGGACTGTCATGTCTGTGTCAGAATCAGTTCTTAAATTATCAGGTATTTTGACCTTTTAGGACATGACAAGGTTCAGCTTTTAAAATGTCATGTGGTTCAAATTATAAAAAATAAATAATTTATCATTTTGTACCATGACATTTTGAAAGCTGAACCTGGTCTTGACAGGATAAAAAAAAAAAAAAAAAAAAAAAAAAAAATATATATATATATATATATATATATATATATATATATATATATATATATATATATATATATGACAGGATATATATATCAAAATATGTCTGTCAATTATACAATGTCTAAGGATTACATTTTATTAAATCTAGGATTTAGAAAAAGGAAATGTAAAAAATGATTAAATCTGAATGATTTAATTTTGTTGCTGCATTTATGTTGATTTCATTTGGTTAAAAAAAAAAGTGAATACCATTTTAAACCTTATATATATATCCTTAATTTATATTTAAAACCTTTTTGGAAAATAGCAATTAAGATGTGTACTCTAATGTATTCAGAGTATCGTCGATATAAATGACACATGACATTTAAATGTAAACTTTTGTTTTTAACCAAATGAAAACAACTTAAATGCAGCAACAAAATTAAATACTTTGTCTTAGACAGTGTATAATTGATGCTGACATATTATATAACAGAGGAGTAGGTCATTAACTGCTTCGAAATCATCAGTACATTGAAACATTTCGAAAGCTCTGCTGTCTAGACGCTGCATAAGAAACATGATGAGCCACAGTTTAAAGATGACCATTAAAAATGTGCATCTGGTCTCAGGTGGCTGCATTCTGAAGAACCAGACCAGTCAGACTCTGGAATACTGTGCCGAGCTCCTGGGCCTGGACCAGGATGACCTGAGAGTCAGCCTCACCACCAGGGTCATGCTCACCACTGCAGGGGGCGCCAAAGGCACAGTCATCAAGTGAGTGACCCCACATGTTTACCTTAACATCTGCTCAGCCACTGACCCTCTGGTTTTGTTTTATTTCTCTATTTGCATCCAAATGATGATCAAAAAGTAACCGCAGATCTCTGCTTGGTATTTTTCACGCTCTCCTCACATCTCAATCTTCCCCACGATGTGAAATGTCTTCTGGTATTGCATTTCATCATTGCACCCCATTCGCATAACTGTTAAATGAATCCTCCAGTCGCACGCTCACAGACGAGAGGAGAGTTGAAAACAGCTAATCGCAGCTTTTCCATTAGAGATATGGTCAGTATAATCAAATGTGGCATAGACTAAATTGGCTGAGGGGCCATAATAGTCTAGTTGCTATCCAAAGTCTTCTGCATTTAAACGGATGTATTTCTTTTTATTGATTATGTAAGAGAGAAGGCAGCTTTTTCCAGACTGCTCCATCCACTACTGGTTAAAGAGAAGACTCGGGTTTGCAATTTTGTGAAACAAAAGCCCAGTTCTTCTCAGCTTTCGTCCATGCAAAACCCACAGTCCAATTACTGCACACGCCAGTTGTCGAAGGAGGGAGCAATTGGAAAAACTCGATTGAATCGTACGCTCCGTTCTACTTCGCCCAGGTGGGGTTTTATATTCTGCGCCATCTGAATGATAGGCCAGCGGATTTATATTTAACCGAGCACAGATGCTGGACTGGGAGTGTTTGCACAGCATGAATAATGGATGTTTGTCTGAGGGAGTGGCCTGGGGTCTTTTAGGTGTGATGAGAATCAAAGTCGCAAGAGGTTTCACTGCCCTCCTCATTTGACTGCGAACAGATGCACAACCACGTACATATGCAATATGCGTTTTATGGAAAATTATGGAGACTGTATTCAAACAAGGCTACATTGACCCATGCATTTCACACCGCTAGACACCGGAGAGGGCAGCAGCTTGTGCCTGACAGAGCTTCATTTCAGAGGCGTATTGCGATTTTTTAAAAATCTGTAAAACGCAACAAAGCAGGTGACATTGAGAAGAAAGAGCACAGCAGCAGCCTCTCGACACACATGCTTCAGAGGGAATACACTAATAGCATAAAAGCGAGTTAATGAAAAGCAATCTCGCAGACTCGAGATCGTAGAGATTATTGTGAGCCAGGTCCAGCTTTTATTAACTGTGCAGGCAATAAGAGTCACACAGCAGGTATTCCCACAGCGGGACGGCGCCGTCGAGAGAGCTAGAAGGTTTTATCATCCAGTTCTGGAGTTTCAGTTCACCGGTATCCGTACGCCTCCTGAGGATAGTGGTGAAGCCGTTGTGTCTTGTGATTATGAGCTGCTTTGCTTTAACAGGCGTGTGTTATAGAGATTTATTGTGTTTTCATGTAATATCACCAGCCTGCTGCATTTCTAGCCCTTTAAGCTTCACCGGGATTTCAAGTGCTGTTTGTTTTGTGTATATACATTTATCAAAGTTCCTGTTGCAAAATAAGTATGAATGGAACCTTTTCCCTGTGATGTTTTCAGTTTAATTATGTAATTAATCTGGAGGAGGACCATTAAGTTGGTTTTTATACACCTGATGAACAACAGCGCAGAAAAGGACGATGTTGGAATGAAAGCTTTTGCATTAAAAGTATTCTAGGCATTAAAGGAACCAATTATTTGCATACTATAAACAAATGTGACCCTGGACCACAAAACCAGTCATAAAGGTCAACTTCATGAAATTGAGACTTATACATCATCTGAAAGCTGAATAAATATGCTTTCCATAGATGTATGGTTTGTTAGGACAACATTTGGCCGAGATACAACTATTTGAAAATCTGGAATCTGAGGGTGCAAAAAATCTAAATATTGAGAAAATCACCTTTAAAGTTGTCCAAATGAAGATCTTAGCAATGTTAGCGTATTACTAATCAAAAATTAAGTTTTGATATATTTGAGGTAGGAAATTTACAAAATATATTCATGTAACATGATCTTTACTTTATATTCTAATGATTTTTGGCATAAAAGGAAAATCGATAACTTGACCCATACAGTGTATTTTTGGATATTGCTACAAATAGGGTAGCAATTAGGGTTACATATTTTCTCGCATAGTTTTAGGAATCGTAGTCTTTAGGGAACTCATGGCAACTCAACTTTAAGGAAATTGTCATTTAAAAAAAACAACAACAACTTACTTTCAGCAGAAAACTGTCCCAATTTACCTTTGTCCTAATAAATACAAGTTTGTCGTTACCAAAATATCACCGATGCTTAAAGTGCATATTCCAGGTTAGAGACCAGTGAGTCAATGTATAGAAAAATAATGTAGGAACTAGATTTTCTTTAAACTATACTTAAAAATATGCTATTAAGGCTTCTGGAGTCATTTTTGTGAATGAATTTTACTTCCGCATCTGAAAAACCGCCAAAACCGGAAGTGACGTAACGAGAGGGAGTGCGCTCCATAGGAAAACAATGCATTGACAGTTCGGACGCTGAGGAAAATTTAAGTGTTTATTAACACTTATGACGGACCACAGATACAATTATGAGCCTGCTATGCGTCCAAGAGAGCAGGGACAGGCCAGGATTAGACAGAACAGCGGTCAGAGGAGATGAATTGATTTGTGTGAGGAGAACAAGGCAGGTGTCTTGGTAAGAGACCAGTGTTAGCTTACAAATATACAAACGTTAACTAACGATATGTAAGCAGGCAATAGCAAAGCTAGTATTGGTCGTCTATGATTATTGATACTTACCAGTAACAGAAACTAATAAGCGTTGATCAGGCGTGTCACACTCGTTAATATCCGACTCTAACGTTACGTGATATAGCGGTTTCTCATCACTGCAGGAGAGAGAGAGAGATAAACACGTTTTTGTTTCATTATGTGTGGGAGTTAGAAGTCAGTGCTGCAGGAAGTTAGATGCATACTGGGTCTTAGTGTAGAATGTGACCCCCACACTTGCTGTGCAGCGTCTGACTCTGCACCCGTATGTGCTACAGACAGCCTCTGTATGCACTTCAGACAGGAGCATGGACCTCTCCAGGTCAGCAGACACATTTATGTGTAGGGCAGAGATAATGTATTATTCTGAGCTAAATAATTGTATGTATAAATACATAGTAAATTAAAGATTTGAATATTAAAAACATCTGATTATTATTATTATTATTTTTTTCAATTACAAGCTGCCTATATTTAGGTCACAACTACCTGTAAGGAACACTTTTTGATGCCATTGGTATAAGACATTTTGACAGCATACAGGCAAGTTGTCTGCTGGGCCTATGGCATTCTGAGCAGGCATGTGTTGTGTCAGCCATTATTAGACAGTTTCCAGAGGAAGGAGGACTTTATAAAGGTTTTGTATGGCCCCATTTTGGTAACAATCAATAAAAAATAATCACAATCACAAAAAGTCTTACTGCATAAAAACTTGTTTATGAAGTTTACATCAGATAAATATCAAGAAGATCTACATTTATGGTTAATTCAGTTCAGTTTTATTCATACAGCACTAAATCAACAAATATTATTTCCTAGCACAGTTAATACCTAACTCAAAACACAACATTGCAACTGTTAATATATATGTTAATATATGTTTATATATATATATATATATATATATATATATATATATTATATATATATATATATATATATATATATATATATATATATATATATACTACCGAAAGAAAAATATACCATCTGACCAATTTAAAAACATTTACCAATCTTTCAGTCTGGGTATCACACTAATGTGTTAACATGTGTTAAATCATGAATGCTGTGCTAGATACACAACAACAGCCTCATCTTGTTGATCCTCTGGAGTATTCTCGTGAAGCCTGTGGTGACCTGCAGTATTCCTCTCTGAGACTCCATGAGGCCTGATGCATATGCTGGGAGAAGCAAGCAAAAGTTTAGATCACAATCACTGCTGACCCTGCTTTTCCACATGGCCTCCATCACATCTGCATCTCCATTAGGAGCAGAAGCTACAGTCCAGTAGAGGTGGTTAATAACAGCTGGCCTTCACTGCTTCAGATCTTCACACTCTCTTAATACTTGCAGTGTCTCCCAAAGCCTTATAAACACACCACATGACAAAAAAATACCAATTAGATGTGCAAACAATGTCACTAAGCTGTAACGAGACTTGATGGTTATAATATTAGCAAACTGAGGTTAACCTACCAGCTATGCCTTCTCATATGGTAATGTTTTTACACGGTATATAACGTTCTTGCTAATGCTTACAAGCTAGCTGCGGTGCTTTACAACAACCAAAGCAGAGCGCAGCACTCCCTCTCGTGACGTAATATGACGCGATGTTAGAAAAAAAGCATTTTTTGAGAGCGGTCAAGGAAACCGTGACTTTTTCTTCTAAATTTGTGCTCTTACGTCTTGTAAAACATTTTCAAATCCTGCATTAACGGTTCATATGGTATTTTCATACAAGGTAATATATTCATTTGAAATTTTTTTTTAACCTGCAATATGCACTTTAAATTCATGGCTGTAACAGCCGGGATTATATTGGTATGTCCTCTGTATAACTGAAGAAACACAATATTGTCAGGTCAAAGGAGATATTTCTGCAGCCTTGAGCGTTTGCAATCATAATGGAATTAAAAGGAAAATAAATTAAATTTTGAATCCAAATTATTTCTCGTTGGCGTTCTGCTTTCCCCTAAAGTGTTTTTACACATTTTGCTTAGAAGTGGTAAAACAGCAACTGTCTTAAGAGTGCAAAGTTGGATGGAGTAAAACAGAAGGGACATGTATTGATGAGGCGGCTTTAGCAGAAGCCCTGGCCCAGATTTTGACTCCTCCTGTCCCACTTTGCTCCTCTCCAGGGTGCCTCTGAAGGTGGAACAGGCCAACAATGCCCGTGATGCCCTCGCCAAAGCCATTTACAGCCGGCTCTTTGATCATGTGGTCAAACGGGTCAACCAGTGCTTCCCCTTTGATACGTCCTCCAACTTCATCGGCGTGCTGGACATTGCTGGCTTCGGTGAGCCTGAGTGATAGCCACAATGAACAGGTCACGTTGGCATAACTGAATGTCCTCATTTACTTTTTTTTTGTGGCTCTTACATTTTCAGACCAATTGTCAACCAGATGCATATGAGAAATAAGACAACCTAGTCTATTTTTCTAATACACGTTTTATGACTATCATCAGCTTAACAAATTGAAAGATTCTCTAAATTATTATGGATTTTACAATTTTTTGGTATTTGAATTTATTTGATTAGACACATTGAAGTCATGCAGAATCTTAAATATTTCATTAATGTTTTAATGATTATTAGTTCTAATTACAACTTTTTAAAAATGATTTTCTCAGAGTTTTGGACCCCACTGTATGTAACTATAGCTCTTTCTGAGCTATTTTGACTTGCATGAACCTCTTAAAGGTATATTGTGGATTAAATATGACTCAAATGTCAAAATTATTTGTAAAAAAATATTTAAAATAAATGCATTTACTTTCTAAATATAAAAATGATAATAATAATAATTAGTGACATCAAACGATTAATCACATCTAAAATAAAAGTTCTTGTTTACATAATATATGTGTGTACTGCGTGAACACAAAATGTCAGTTACCATTGTGACTGACAGCAACAGATGCTGTCTGTTGATAGAGATTAACTTGTATGTAACTTGGAATATTCCTTTGTTAAAATAAGCATAGTTTGGGATATGACTCGTTGAATAAATAGAAGATGAAATGATTCAATAGCTATTAGCTTGTCTTATGCAGAAATAAGGTTGAGAATATGCTGTAGGATTAACGATAATTGGCTCTCACTAACAGTGTCTCTGTAATACTGTGACTGTTAATTGCATTTAGAGATCTACCTAGCACATGAATCATAAAATGTTTTTTTTTTATATTCCTGTTCAGAGTATTTTGAGCACAACAGCTTCGAGCAGTTCTGCATCAACTATTGCAACGAAAAGCTGCAGCAGTTTTTTAATGAACGCATACTGAAAGAGGTGAGTCATCAGTGTTATTGGGATTTTTAGTATCGATCTGTGACTCATAACTATGCCCTTCTTAAAACTGACGCATGAAGCTATTTCATCTTTCATTGCAAGCGCACAACTGTTCCGATTTAACGATTCCAGTTTAACTTCTTTTGAGACGTTCTTGTTCCAGCAGATTAAGTTAAGCGTTTTCCCACTTTGAGCAAAAACGATGCTCTTATCTTGTGTTGTTTGTTATTTTTTCTCTCCAGGAGCAAGAGCTGTATCAGAAAGAAGACCTGGGAGTGAATGAAGTTCATTATGTTGATAATCAGGACTGCATAGGTCAGTGTCCCTTTGGCTGTGAATAACAATGACCTTCCTTCATTCCATTCATTACCGGATGCACTATGGCCCATAGACGCCAACTTAAATATAATGAAGTCCTCCACACGTGGAAATGCTAAGGTCTCTAAACCCAATGTGCTACAGCGCAAATGTAATTTCTTTTCAAATTATGACCTTCAGAAATCAAATAACTGTTCCCAGGCGACAACATCGTTACCTGTATACATCGCCATGTCTGTTACTCTCTGGACAAAACATGCCGAAGATGAATATTCCAGCAGAAATCCATGCTGGGTGCCTGAGATAACACAGGAATGAATCCTGGGAGGAACCTGTCTCACACTCGAACTCTCTTGAGAGGGTTTAAGAGATAAGATGAAGAGCTCGCACTGTTTTAGTTTTTTGATGCCGGCTTGAGCAGTGCGGTCTGACCCAAATCACCCTGTCAGAACAGAAAGTCAGTTCAATCTCAGGACACACGGTGAAATCTTCACCCGGTTCACTGAATGCAAATACCATCACCAGACTGAACTGTGCTGTCTGGAGGTATCAGAACCAATGCCTTTCATCTTTTTAGTCGGTTTGTGTTTTAACCCCTAACGACTTATCAGAGATCTTCCTCGTATGCATTGCAAAAGAAACCACCTCTTTTTTTTTTTTTTGCCCAAGCTGTCAAATCTTAACAGCTTGTGTGAGTTTGCACAGTATGCAGCTGACTTAACATAACATCTCGCCTCTGATGCGGCGCAAAAAGTAGGCACACAACACCTGCATCGTAGATGTCTCTGCTTTACCGAAGTGGAAGACTCGCTTTGCTTTTCCTAATTCTCTTGATAGTGATGCAACACATGTCCTTGTGACTTCCAAATGGATGCGTAGGTCCTTTCCCTGTATGTCTCCTCATCAATCACTTCACATTTATACTCGGTTGTCTGCTCATGCAAATACATGACTGCGCTTGCATCCGCACCTCTCTCACCTGCGCACGTCTGAATGAATTATGCATATGACGGATGCCTTCGCACTGATTATCAAAAAGGTCTATGTGTGCCTACAGACTTTGCATTCGTCCATTAAACTTGCTGAGTTCTACTTCACTTTGGATAATACCTTCTGCGGGGGGATTGAATATATTAATTTACTATTCAAAACAAATTCATTCGCATGAAAAGTTTCTGTCGTCAGCCCCAAACTTCTCTCTGTGACTTTATTGCTTTGCAGATCTGGTTGAGGCAAAGCTGGTGGGTATCTTGGATATTCTGGATGAGGAGAACCGTCTTCCTCAGACCAGTGATCAGCACTTTGCAGAGGCGGTTCACAGCAAGCACAAAGATCACTTCCGTCTCACTGTAAGATATGGTTTGGTTCTTTCCAGCAGCTTGAACCTTACAGCCTGCAGGAGTAGTTAATAGTACTTTTTTCACTTTCTGCATTTTCATCTGACCTTCAGTGTCATCATGTAGGTAACTTAAGGGATTGTTAAATAGTAGCCTGATATTTAGTGGAAGATGTAATAAGATGCCCCTAAATTTAATTTTCCTCTTGACTTTAGATGTCACTAAATCTAATCTCAAGACATTTATTAATGCTCTTATTCATCTTGAACATCAATATTTGAAATATATTGTATCTGAAGAATTTTGAGTGGCAATGTAATTCATTTAGATCTGTATTGTTAAAGGGTGTGTGTGTGTGTGTGTGTGTGTGTGTGTGTGTGTGTGTGTGTGTGTGTGTGTGTGTGTGTGTATATATATATATATATATATATATATATATATATATATATATATATATATATATATATATATATATATATATATATATATATATATATACATATATATACATATATATTCATATATATATAATATACTGTATGTGTGTTTTGATTTGAAGTGAAAAGTTAAAGTTAGATCTCTGGAGTATTAGTTATTTTTTAATAATTTTTGAAGTACATCATCATTATTTATCATGACCTGTAGGCTAATTGAAAATATTGCTCTGTATTCATAAAATGATACAGTGTAATTCATATATATCTTTTTGTCTGGGATTCATTTGATTTGTCATTATGTAATATTCAAATAAATTGTCAAAATGCATACATTTACTTAGAATGTTTGATTTAGTATTTCACTGTACTGACACTTTAAAAAAAGGAAATCATAAAAATTATATGTATTTAACATATTATGCAAAAATCAGTTTACAAATTTAGTAAGTTTACATAAGGGGGTCGTTTTGCCCTAGATAGGGAGTCATCTTACCCCAGCAGTGGGGAAAGATGGCCCCTTTTCATGATTTTCAATTTAGTGTTATAAGAATTAAATTAGCAATTATTTCCATTAATTTCCCTCAATAATATATTTGATGAAGCATCATTATCCTGTATGCTAATGCATTTGTAAATATGTTACAATTTAGCATTAAATTCACAATGTTCTTCAGGGAAGCATCTTTCCTCATCTTTATGAATATTTCCACATTGATTATTAGTGCTGTAATTGAATAGTACATTAAACGAACTATAAACTACAAATATGCATATACTTTTTGGCATTATATAAGGCTACTGAAACCTAGGAGGAATTAATGTACTTATGTTTAATGAAAATACAATGTTGCAATGCATAATTAGGCTACATTTTCTTTATATGAAATGTTATTTGTTACTTTATTTCTTTTGATTTATGGGGTTAAATATGACCTGGTCATTCCTTGACAGTTTTTTAAATGTGATATACTCTGACATTCCATCAATGAAGGAAGCCATAAAAATACAGCTGCAAAGATGGATTTTGCTGAAAGTTTAATTCTGTGTGGGCTGGTTTTTCAGGTGCCCAGGAAGTCAAAGCTTACAATCCACCGGAATTTGAGAGATGATGAAGGTTTCATCATAAGACATTTTGCTGGCGCCGTGTGCTATGAGACTGTAAGGTCCCAATTCACTCTGAATCCCTTTTTGTTTGGAAACCATCTAATTGTTTTGGTTCTGTAACGTGACAATGTTTAACATAAGTTAATTAATTTATGCCACACTGTAAAAACAATTGGGGCCTTGGGGGAATCCCTTTGGTAAAGTTGTTGGTTTTTTTGTGAGGTTGACTTTGTGTTTATTTCTATGCCCTGTGGGTTTTGTGTGTGTGTGTCTGAGCAGACCCAGTTTGTGGAGAAGAATAATGATGCCCTCCACATGTCTTTGGAGAGCCTGGTGTGCGAGTCGAAGGACAAGTTTGTCCGGGATCTCTTTGAGAACAACTCCAATTCCAAGGACTCAAAGCAGAAGGCTGGCAAACTCAGCTTTATCAGTGTGGGAAACAAATTCAAGGTGAAGCTGGCCTTATGATTTGAACTTTGTATTCTCCTGATAGCCAGGAAACACATTTTGTCAAAGGTGTTAACAGGCCTGAAAGAAAAACTGCAAAACTGCAGATTTTCCAAAGATTAGGAGTTCCTCAAGGCTTTGTCTTTAGACTGCTGTAGATTTTGTTTGTGGGTCTAGATATTCATTAAATTGTTTTCTTTTTGTTCCTCTTGATAGATGTAGGTTTTAAAAGCTTTTGTAAGTGACATTTTACCTCTTACCTGGCGATCTAATTCCTTTCCTTCTAACTTTTGCACTTTCTTCATCCTCCTCTCTTAGACCTTCTCCTGTTTCTTCAGCCTTTCCCTGTGAAAAGTTCTGGGGCTGATATAAATATGTAAAGAGAAACGAGGAAAAAGTGAAAAAACTGAAGCTTTTGTAGGCTAAGCCTGGCTGAAATATTCAGTGCCGGCACCACAGGGTAACCTGCAACCTCATAAACAAATGCAGATCTTAGTTTTCTCCCACCCTTCTCCACCAGCCTCTTTCACCTACTTGGTCCATTGCCATGTCTTTGTGTCGAATGTGGCTGCAACATTTTTGTTCTCTGTTATAGTTTATCACGAAATCATACACAAGAAATTTATACTTTAAGAGATCCTTCACTGTAAACACATCACCATGTCATTTATGTCACCATTATTGAATTTGTAGAAAAGATCTTCATAGTTAGACCAATCACTGGCATAATGCATGTCCGTTACTTCCTGTATGTGTCAAAATGTTTGATACCATTTGCATGGCAGCACAACTCTACAACTGTGTGTGTAAACACATATTTTACGAAAAGATACTCTTAATTAAAATGTACAGGACTCACTCTCACATTTCATTTCTGATTAACTTTCATAGACCCAACTGAACCTTCTACTGGAAAAGCTACGCAGTACGGTGAGTAATGTGTTTTTTATTCATTTTAAAAACGTTGGCCACTTGTTTTGGTTATTACCGAGTGTGTCTAATGCATGCCGCAAACCAGGCGGCACAACAAATGATGCAACGTGGCAGTTGCTGATTTATGGCACTAGTAAATGGCACATAAAATGAGAAAAAAATGTGCTTGTTTGCTTTACATGTCAAACTTTTTATATTTTATGTTAAATTATTGAATGCATATTTTGAACATTTTGTTATATTATACTAGCGTTAAATAACAAAAAACAACTAGGCAGTGCTGCTGCAATTATTTTATATATACTGTATAATTTTTTATATATATATATATATATATTTTTTTTTTTTTTTTATTCAGCAAGGATGCATTTGCTTATTTTAAAGTGGATATAAATACAAAAAGAAACATTTATTGTGCACCAAATCAGCATATTGAATGATTTCTGAAGAATCATGTGACATTCTAATAATATTTGATTTCACAATATTACTGTTTTACTGCATTTTTGATTAAATAAATGCAGCATTGGTGAGCATAAGAGACTCATAAACATAAAAAACGTATGTCTGAATGACAGTGTACCTCCTAAAAAAGTTTACTATGTGTTTCAATCCCACATACAATATATAAAAAGAGTCAAATGTAAATACTATGCAATTTAGTCAAAGGTCTTGTTATGCTGACTATAAATATTGTTTGTTCTCTGTTAAACTGTAACAACTTCTCATGTGCATGTGTTGAAGGGCTCTAGTTTTATCCGTTGTGTGAAGCCTAATCTGAAGATGGTGAGCCACCAGTTTGAAGGAGCTCAGATTCTGTCTCAGCTTCAATGCTCAGGTATGTATATGATTATATAGGTGTATTTTTTTTAGTTCCCAATTCATCTCACAGCACTTGTGGTAATGCTTCAAATATTTAAATTTAAGAAAACCCATCACAATACACAGCTCTCATCAGTCTCAAGCTCCCTTTTAAAACAAATCCCAATATTGCATATGGAGCAGCCATATTAAATGTGAGCTCCACTGATTTTTCATTATCTTTTGGAAGTGGTGTTAACACAAGTTTTAGAAATAAACTTTTAGACAAGAGATATAAGAAAAGTATTTCCTAGGAGCTCCACTGGTTTGTTTGATTTGCCAATTAGTTTGATACTTTAGACCTTTGTTGACTAGTCATGCACCATATAAGATAAATGTAGACTTATCAACTACAGTACTTGCCTACTAGCAAGTAAGTACTACTTAGTAAGTATTCCGTGTACTAGTTTATACTCCTATAAGCTCATTCTGTGAGTTTTGTTGATGAAGGCAAGTGTTCAAGTGCAGGTTGAGTGCACATGTTGAATCTTCCTTTAAACTTGCTTCATGCTTCAGCTCAAGTCTTTAATGCAGCAAATCCTGTATCTTCACTGGCTTTATGATCTGTACTTCTCTTCTCCTCTCAGGCATGGTATCAGTGCTGGACCTGATGCAGGGTGGTTTCCCCTCCCGAGCTCCGTTTCACGAGCTTTACAACATGTACAAGCAGTACATGCCCAACAAGCTCACAAGGCTTGATCCTCGACTTTTTTGCAAAGTAAACCTCTATTATTTATTTTTATCTTGATCGTTGCATCTAAAATTAATAATAGCTCATTCTATTCTTATTGTAATTCACCTAAAGTTCTTGTGTACATAATAAGGATTAGTATGATAGATGGTGGCTAGGTGGATTATTTTTAGAAAAAACTACATGACCTTTCCATATCCATGTGTCAAAGCACGCACATGTTAATCCCTCATCGATTTCCATGATAAATGATAGTGGTTTATCATTGGTAGTTATAGATAATTAATGATTGATTGCAATTATTGAAAATTACTTCTTTATTCTGATGATCATGTTTGTAATGCAGTGTCTAGACTCTAGAATCAAGGTTTAAAAATCAAGGGTTTTTTCCCTGCTGTCTCTCTCAGGCATTGATTTTTGGTTTTTACTGAAGCATATTTTTAGGAGCATTTTTTAAATGTCTGTTCTTTAAATGTTGTTTTTCCCCAAAAACTATTTCCAACAATTTATGTTTTTCATTTGGTATAACAGCTGGAAATTTTACCACTATAATGTAACTTTTTGACAGCTACAACACTTTAGCTGGGTTACAGTGTGTTCATGGTGTTGTTTGCATCTATTTGGTGTTTTCAAAAAGTTGTCAGTGACAAATCTTAATTATGTCTTGGATCAATGAAAAGGAAAAAAATTTTAAAAGTCTAGTTTAAAATTCTTTGAGATGTTACTTAAAGAAAAATCAGGCCTTTAGTTTGGATTTTAAGCATATTTGTTTTATGAATGTCATGTTTTCATGAAAATTCATTTAATTTTTTTTTCCCCCCAAAAAACCTGTTTACAACAATTTATGTTTTTCATTTGCAATTCCAGCTGGAAATTTGGCAGGAAACATTACTGACTTGTTTATTGTTTTCAAATCATTCTAACTGATTCTAATTCACTCTGGCAATACTGTTCAAAACATCACAGAAAACCAAATGTTTAAGTTTCCAAGGCATAAAAACATCAAATGTAACATCATTGAAATGAAAGAGCTTAAGCACAGGCTCGACGCCGTCATGCCATTCTCGTTGATATCTGATAGACATTTAATAAAGTACAAATTGCACTGTCTGATTATATTGTCTCCTGCAGGCTCTGTTTAAAGCACTTGGCCTCAACAAGAACGATTACAAGTTTGGCTTGACCAGGGTTTTCTTCCGCCCTGGGAAGGTGATAATTTCTTTGATATTTCTCATGAGGACTGGGATATATAATATAATTATATATATATATATATATATATAATATGGGATATATATATATATATATATAATTCCTAACGTGTGTCTGTGTTTGCCTCAGTTTGCAGAATTTGACCAGATCATGAAGTCTGATCCGGAGCACCTGGCCGAGCTTGTAAAACGGGTCAATAAGTGGCTGGTGTGCAGCCGCTGGAAAAAGGTCCAGTGGTGCACACTGTCAGTTATTAAGTGTACGTCACGCTTCGTAACCTCTGTAAACTGCCTTTCATATAAGCAATTAAAAGCATCCCACACCCTTCCCATTCACCTGTGCAGTGTTACAGTTTGATGCTGTTGATGATTAAGCATCTTTTTCCTCTTTCTTTTACTTGGCACAGTGAAGAACAAAATGAGCTTCAGGGCCAGTGCCTGCATCAAGATTCAGAAGACTGTTCGCATGTGGCTATGCAAAAGAAGACACAAGCCTCGGTATGTACACACACCAGCACGCCTCTATTAGTGACCGTAATTGCTCATGCATTGCAAACTCAGTGTGAGGATCTGTTTTCCAACACTTATGTCAGTGTGGTGTCACTGTGTTTGCATCTGTTTGGTGTTTTTGAAAAGCTGCTAGTGGCAGATCTGAATTATGTATTGGATCGATGAAAAATCTTTTAAAAAGGTCTAGTTTAAAATTCTTAGAAATGTTATTCTTTCATGTTTGTTTCATATGGTTTTGAGAAGCTTTTATACTTTTTTCCAAGAAAGGTCTACTATATTTTTATTACCTTGAAAAGATCTTAAAGGCACAGTTTGCCTAAAAATAAACATTTGCTAAAGGCCATCCAAAATGTAGATGAGTTTCTGATTCTTTGTTGATTTTGAGAAATTTAGCATTACATCACTTGCTCACCCGTTGATCCACTGTAGTGAAAGGGTGCCGTCAAAATGAGAGTCCAAACGGCTAATAAAAGCATTACAATAATAATGTCTTATGAAGTGAAAAGCTGTGTATTTATAAGTAACAAATACTGTTTACTTCGTTTAGACGTTTTTATCTTCATACCATTGATTCTGTATTAATACGAGTCCATAATACATAATATTGCTTTCTCCAGTGAAAAAAATCATCCTGTCTGAATCTGGAGAAAAATATGCACAGATCAAGCACTGTTTACAAGTGAAAACAGTCCAAAATAATGCAAATAAGTTGATGGGTTTTGATGTGAGAAGACACAGGTGATGGACTTTTTCACGACAGAAAGTGGTATTATGGATTATGGACTTGTTATAAAGCCTCAATGAATTTGTTTATTTTAAACACAGCTTTACACTTCACAAGATGTACATTTATGAACTGGCATCATGTGGATTACTTGTGGTTTATTATGATGTTTTTATCACCTTTTTGGACTCTCATTCTGACGGCACCCATTCACTGCAGTGGATCTATTGGTGAGCAACTGATATAATGCTGAATTTGGTGTACAAAGTATGTATTTTTGAATAAACTGATAGACTAGACATAAAAGTGAACACCATTGCCTCTGTTCTCTTGGCAGCATTGATGGCATGGTAAAGGTGAAAAATTTGAGGAACAGGATGGAGAAATTCAATGAAGCTGTAAATGGACTCAAAGAGGAAAAACAGGAAATGAGCAAACAGGTCGAGGAACTGGCCACTTCCACCGACGCCCTCATGGCCAAGATCAAGGTGAGCTTTTCCACTGGAAAACTGCCCAAGATTGACAAACCCCCTTTCACCTCCTTCAGCTTACAAAGCACAATGATGTTGCGCGGTGTAGCTCTTTTCTTAGTCTGCTATCGTATATCAGTTTCCATGCATAATTCAACAGGTGTGTGTTTTTCCATGTCCTGATGAAGGCGGTCTAAAGATGTGGCTAGAATTGTGTGCCAGCTTCAAGTGTCTCTCTTTTTAGGACCCCAAAAAAAAGAGCACAAGCTTTTCATCTCATTCAGCAGAAAATCTAGCACTCAACAACAGAGTAAATAAATACAAAGTATGCAAATCAACAGTCGACAATGAGATTTCTGTCTGCAGATCATCATTGACATTCGCACCACACGCTGTCAAGTCGATTTTCAAGGCTTTGCCGCATTATGCCATTTCTAGTGTTGATTTCTTGCCTTCCTCCGAACTTTCAGCTGCGGCTGATTGAATGCAGTATATGCATTGTTGTATTCTCTACGTGGAGCCCAACCTCATCTGTCAGACTCAGAGTGCATTATTGACAGGGAGCTCGAGAGACATTGTACCCTCTCCTTGATAGATAGCTGGCACCAGAGCTGAAACTTTTCTATCTGAACACTCCGTTCCTCCCTCTAAATGAGATGCGCTCTGCACTTCTGCACCCGTGATAGCCCTCTTTGTTATTAGTATAGCACGTTTTGATTAGCATCTGGTTTTTGATTGGCAATGCCTCCTATTACCTTACCATCTGGGTTGGAGATTACTGTGGCCTCCCTTGATAATAACGTAGATTGTGTCAATGGCTGTCATTCAACACACTAGTGCTA
Organism: Cyprinus carpio; assembly: GCF_018340385.1. Lineage (NCBI taxonomy): Eukaryota > Metazoa > Chordata > Actinopteri > Cypriniformes > Cyprinidae > Cyprinus > Cyprinus carpio. The sequence goes on along the minus strand of NC_056613.1, from coordinate 18,696,380 downwards.
ACTCATCTAGCGTTAGGGGGTGAGACGGACCTTGTCATTGAGTCCCCATCCCTCTGCGGTACAATGATCATTCACAATGCTTGCACCCCTCCACGCACCTCTGGTGCTCTGCCAGATGGCACCAAATCCACATCCAGGTTTAATGAATATCTGCAGGATATTAATACAACTTCTGTCCATGTGGCCCAGCGTCACCGCTGTCGCCAAACTGATGAGTAACCACTCAGTTGCTGACACTTTTTTTTGCGAAACCTTGTTCAATTTTGTTTAACGAAGCACAGGAGGAAAAGCTTTTCAAAGGAGCCGCTGAGTGGCCTGTCCTGTCATCATTTGTCTTCATTTACTCACTCTTCCAACCTCTTATTATTATTTAGATATAGTATCCAAGCTTCTGTGTTCCATGCAATGAAAGTGGATAGTGATTTATACTGTCAAGCTTTGAAAAGTACTTAAAAGTGTCATATATATACAAATGACAAATACTATATTTTAAGTTGTTATTTACTGAAAATCCTACAGTACCCTCAGTTTGAAAATCCCATTTTCAGTCATGTTAAATACACATGGAAATCAGTGGTGTCTGCCAAACCTGCTCTGACATGTACAAAGGCAGTATTTATTTATTTATTTATTTATTTGAAAATAAGCTCAAATGACATTTGTGAGAATACGTTTGGTCAATAACGTGATACATTTTGGTTCCTTGCACAAAACTATTCTATTGTTAGGGAACACAGTTTTACAAGAAGAGACCTATTGAAGCACTTCTAAAGGCTGTTGAAAATGAGTAAGAGGATACAGCCTTTAGAATACAAAAACTAGTACTTATAGTGATATGGATAAAGTAAGAATGAGAACAAAACCTCAAACTCTAAAACTCTTAATTCATTTGATTGCATGATGATCAAGTTAATTAAATACAAATAAGTGCATATTTTATTTTCTGGAATCCGGACTAAATGAATAAACACTGTTATTGCATTCCTGCAATATAAATTCACTTTTATTGTACTGTACAGAAGCTCTAAATTTGTGTTTCACAGAAGAAAAGAAAGTCACACAGGTTTGTCTCTCTATTGAGTTCAACATACAGCACAATCAAGTGAGCTACTTCTTTTCAGTGACCAGTATTGCCTGATTCCTAAAGCAAATGACTCTTATGAACCAGTTCTTTCAATAAACAGCTCAAAAAGCCAGATTTAATCATGAGTCTGAAACACTGAGAAATTTCTTTTACAAGAAATATAAAGTTGACATTATTACTAAAATATATCCCAATAAGTCAAATCAAATCAAATGTAACTCTTTCTTTTCATCTCTACTGTCAGTCTACGGTGATGAGCCGCAAGGAGATTGAGCAGGAGTATGAGGGCCTGGTGAAACGCTCAGAGCAGCTCCTCTCCTCAATGCAGAAGAAGAAGCAGGAGCAGGAGGAGACGGAGCGGCTCAAGCACATCCAGGAGGAGATGGAGAGAGAACGGAAGAGACGAGAAGAAGAGGAGCAGTTACGCAAACAGGAGGAAGAAGACCGCCGCATGTGAGTCACGTCGCAAGTTTCGAATAGGATGAACCATACATTAGGTCAGAGTCCCAGTGCATTTGAAAGAAGAACAAGAGCTGAAAAAAAGGGTGTGGGAGGGGATTGGCAGAGAGATTAATACATCACTGGAGGGTTCGGTTTGACCTGCTCTCTCTTATGCATTCTCCAGAGTCTGCTGTCATGGACAGCATCTGTCATCGTTTCACGAATCAGGCCATGATGATATTTCTATGTTTATAGTCTTGTCAAAGAATATTCAGTTCCACACTAGTATACACAACAACAGCAACTTTTATGCTGCTTGCTTTATGTTTGGTGCAGCCCTTCCGAACCTGAAACCTATATGGGTTACTAAATTATGTGGATTTAATCATTTATGAATATACACATTTATTTAAAGCTCATCGCACAGTTGCCATTTAAGCAACAGGTCAGAAATTTCAAACCTTCTCAGGAGGTTTTATGTAATGTAAATGCGATTAGATCACCGCTTTATAAGCAGTTGCTGCTCCATTTATACAAAAAGCGCCATGCAAGATTTGAATTCTAATGTCATTAACAATGATATTAAATTATATAATAATTATATATAGTATAGTAAATAATATATTAATAATACATTTATATATATATATATATATATATATATATATATATATATATATAATATATATATATACACAGTATAGTACAGAATATAGTATATAATAAGAACACCCTGAATGTGGTCAAGATGAGATGGAGAAGATCTTTTAGCATGGCCCAATTTTACTCCTTGGGAGATACTGCTTTTACTACTCTTTTACCTCATAGATTTATTGGAGAGAGCCAACATTAGCTGTATAACTCCAGTCGCTGTAAAATTAACAACATTACTCTTAAGTTATTTGCACTCTCTCTATATAGAACTTTTTAAGAATGCTGTCTGCCGTGTCATTATAGATTGAACCTGCCCCTTTTAAAATATTGTAATGGTCTTTGTTTCCTGTATTGCCAGATAGCAATACAAGGTTTTAAAGCTAACTTTTATACAGCATTACACAAACATACCAGGTACAATTATTTGTTAAGTTTATTTATATACATTACCAATTGTGACATTTTGCAAATAATTTTGTTAAAATAGCATGTTCATTCTTTTGATGGCTTTCACTAAATATCAAGGGTTTGATATACAGTGGGGTCCAAAACTTTGAAACATTGAAAATCAGGTATTTAATATCCAATTTAGACCTAGAAATTTAGGATTTTGATGTAGGATTTTTAGGATTATGATGGACTGTAAAATTTGTTTTAAAATAGTCATACTGCCATTCAAAGGAATAATTTACATTTTGAACTATATATTAACATAGAAACATAAACTATAACATGACCTTTTGGTTTTGTTCATGTCAGCTCAAGTACCACTGTCATTAAATCATAAGAGGGACATTCAAAAGAGGGAAAACTTTTCTCAGACAGTTATGTTAATAATATAATATGTAATTATAAATGTACATTTAAATTAAAAAAGAAAAATAAATTCTCATGTACTCTGAGACTCTTGGACCCACTGTAATGCAAATCACACTCCTTCATTGTGAGCAGCAAACATTCATCTGAAATTGTAACTTTACTGTACCCCTCCATCACCCTCATGTTTATTTCGTAAAAATCTCCCTATTTTCAAGGTTGAAGATTTGGCAAGGATGCATATAGCATATCAATACCCAGATCCACGATCAACAAAGTACAAAGAAAGATGCAGCAGATTTAGTTTGCTGTTTGTTAGCTGTATATAAATGCATAGGGGTTTTGATATGAAAATGCTAACAACAATGCTCACAGCACACTATTCAATTTCAGCTGCTATTGAAGGGACTCACTTGCACTAAAAAGGCTAGATGCAGTCCACGTTTCTTTGTGTGACAGTTGTGAATCCACCTGTGGGTGTTTTCACGTCCCTTCCTGTGGGTCATTGATCAGGAGGAATAATTCCCCGCAGGCTGGTGTAGCTCATTAACGGTCCACCCTCGATCTCTCTCCCATCAGGAAAGCCGAGATGGAGCAGAAGAGGAAACAGGAGGAAGAGGAGAGAAAGAAAAGAGAAGAGGAAGAGCGAGTCATGCAGGTGTGTATGTATATACGTGCTCCCTCTGTGTATTGATTCCTCTCCTCCGCTGACTCCTTTAGCAAACCAAATGCCCACTCCGTCTCACGCTGGCATGTTCAGAGCTGGCCAGGACCGGCTGTTCTGCAGGCATAATCATGACTGTATTGAGCTGCCACAGCGGCCTGTGGGTTTATTCATCAGCCCCTGCCTACCTCCTGGGGCTGGATTATGCTGCGTCTGCGGAGTGAAAGTCCTATGTCCCCTCTCTCCTGATGGTGATGCTGTGTTTGGGGGCTTGGCTGACTTCCCTTGCGCTGCTCCCTAGATATATCACCCTGCAGAGACGCTTTGTGCCCATGCTGCCCGAAAACTGTTGCACACTCTTCAAAGGCTTCTGTGCTGCTTTCTATTCTATTCAATTCTATTCTATTCTATTCTAGGGATAAATCTGGTTCAATTAATTTTCGATCTTTCAGTTTCTATTAAAACATAAATAAATCTCTATTCTGATTTTTATCTGTTCTGAGGGTCATTACAAATTCTGTTTTTCTTGTGTGACATTTTCACTGTTCTGTTTTTTAAACACTATTATTTATTAAAGCATTCTATTCTATTCTGTTCTATTCTATTCTATTCTATTCTATTCTATTCTAGGGATAAATCCAATTCAGTCCATTTCAATCCACCATTTTATATTGAAACATTCTGTCGTTTTATTAAAATTCACTATTTTATTCTGATGTTCTAAGGGTCCTTACCAATTCTATTTTTCTTCTGTATTCTATTCTATTCTATTGTAGGGATAAATCCAGTTCAATCCATTTTCAATCTACTGTTTTATATTAAAACATTGTGTTGTTTTATTAAAATTCACTATTTTATTCTGATTCTGTTGTTCTGAGGGTCCTTACCAATTCTATTTTTCTTCTGTGCCAGTTCTATTTTTTCAACGCTCTATTATTTATTAAAGCACTCTTTATATTCTGTATTCTATTAAGAGAATTATGTAATTCCTTCTGTGCCATTTTGATAGCACTTTACAATAAGGTTCCATCAGTTAACTACATTTGTTGAGATGAGCTAACAATGAACAAAACTTATGTAGTATTTCATTATATTAGTTAATGTTTCAACATGTTTTAAAATCAGAAGTTGTGTCTGTCAACATATTTAACAATAACAGTAATGCATTCTGAACTCACATGAACTCAATTATATTTTATCAACTACAATTAATGAAAAATATTGATTGTTAGTTGATGTTGGATAAAACATTAACTAATGTTAACAAATGTGTCCTTAAGTCTTTTAAGCCTATTTCCATTAAATGATTTTATTCTATTTTATATTGTGCCAAGTCTTTCTCTCTTTCTTCCTCTATCATTCTTTCCCATTATATAGAAAATGATCAATGTTTATTCTATAACATTGCCTTGAAAATACAATTGTTTCTGTTAACTTCAAAAATATCTTGGGAGTCCTTGAATGAACTGAAGACCTTTGCAAAAGAAAACATTTGCAATTCACTCAAAGACTGTTGTCACACTGTTTATAAAATCTTTATCACTGTTATTTTCAGCCATAATACATCACTCTGTTTTCCACCAAGTCTCTCCTGCTTTTAGCAGTTTGATTCATATCTCAGATTTATCATGACCAGTGTGTGCTGTAACCCTCTCTCTCTATATATGTCTTTGTATATATGGGTATTCAACCTCAGCTGCCTTGCTTTTTCCTCCTGTCAGGATAGCGCCTGCACCATTCTTCTTTCTGTTTCCTCTGTGAAAATGTTCCATCTAAGCTTTCCTCTTCAATCACTCCTTTGCTCTGTTTTGACCTATGCGTTTGGACCACGCTGCTGGACTCTGTCCCAGACTGTCCTCACACATCTAAAACCATGCTGTTCATTTCATTTGTTTTTATTCTTTTTCCTTTTTTCATTTTGCACAGTCTAGACGTAGAATCCCAAGCCGGCTGGCTGCAGTAAAACCTCGATTATTCACCTAATCAGACTTTAGCACACCGCAGGAGCGTAATGGCTTAATATCCTTTCAGTGGGCAGTGCTATAGATGGGTTACGGTGCAACTGGGGCAGGCCCCCCCACTAATCTCTCTTCCCTCAGATGTACCAGGGGCCAGCGGATGGGGAGATTGAGGGAATTCTGTAGCCTGCCTTAAACAGCATCATGGTGATTGCGCAGAGAAATGTTACGACCAAAAAGCTGCTGCAACCTTCCTTTAAGTCAGCAAATCAGGTGTTAGCAGGTATAAGCTTTTAAATTGAACTTTATTTTTTAGGAAAACCGATAAAAATATTTTTCATCTGGCACTCAACTGGGCATATCAACATTTTCGTCCAATCAAATGCTCTCCAGATTGAGAACGTCCGCTGACTAGCAAGTACCACATTATATTTCAAGGCTGTGATGTTAACTAAAAGCTCCTGGATATTTTAAGGAAAGGAACAAGTCCTGCCCTGAGTTCCTGTTTAAACAAGAAATGCATCAACACCTTTCCCAGCTAATGCCAGTGTGACGTACCCTGACAGTTCATTTAGGCCAGAGGAGAACTGGTCCCCTGACAGAGCCTGGTTTCTCAAAGTTTTTTTCTCCTTAATTTCTCTCACCTGATGGAGTTTGGGTTCTTTTGTCTCTGTCAGATTTTGTTTGCTTAGTTGGGTCTAAAAAACACTTACTATTCAGTAATGCCATCGATTTGAAAGCACTGATACTATCAGATGAGAGCAAAACTTGAACGGAATTGAGCTGAATAATGACACTACTGTCTCCTGTATAATTTCTTTTAGCGAAATCAAATTTATTCATAATTCATGAATTGTTCAACACTGATGCTGTTACTGAACTAAAATGAATGAACATTGAACTGACTTAAAGGGATAGTTCACCCAAATATATCTTTCTTATGTTGAACATAAAAGAAGATATTTTTAAGAATGCTGGTAGTCAAAATATCAGTTGATGGTCCCCTTTGACTTCCATAGTATTTCTTTCCCTACTATGGGACTCAGTGGGGACCAACAACTTTCTGGTTATTCAAAATTCTTTAAAACATCTTCTTTTGTGTTCAACACAAGAAAGAATCTTATACAGGTTTGGAACAACATGAGGGTGAATGAAACCGAATAACAACACTATTGTCTTCAGTTCACGTGCTTCTCGCTAATTGAATTTTTTAAATAATTAATTTACCAAGTTTTTGAGCTGAAGTGATCCAACATTGAACTGACTGGAGCTGAATAATTGTCTTGCTACAGTTACAGAATTTTATTTTGGATTTGACTCATTTTTCATTTTTGAATCATTTTTTTTGTTTGTTTCTTTTATTTTGTTGCTTTTTTGTTTTGTAGTGTGTGGATACTTTAGAGCATTAAATGTTGTGAAGGCTGGGTTTTACTTGTTAGTTCTAGACTGGTGCTGATCTAGCTAGCTGCTCACCAACAAAATTCAGCAAATCAACTAGCATCTATGTTGTGAAAATGGTCCACAAAGGAGGTTTTGCTTGAGGACACCAGCAAACAAGCATCCAAAAGTCTTTTCTTTTTTTTACAGGGATGGTGTCAAACTCATTGGAATTCTTCTGCGGCCCACCGCAGTTCAGTGCTCTGAGCTCAAATATGTGGTCATTACTGTCGGCACCCCTGCCGGCACCCATTTGTATGCTTGTGTCTCTGTGTTGCCATCCAGTTGGAACTGAAAGAAGGCACAGGTGTGGCAAACGCCGAAGGTGTTGAGATTGTGTGTGTGTATTATTGATTTGTGGGAATGTATGTTTGTTCCAGGCTGAAGTTGAGATGCAGCTGGCATTGGAGCGGGAGGAAGAGACTCAGAGACAGACTGTGTTGGAGCAGGAGAAGAGGGACAGAGAGTTGGCCATGAGGATCGCTCAGAGCGAGGCTGAACTCATCCAGGATGAAGCTCAGATGGACCCCAGCTTGCGCAGGTACGCACAAACACACACACACACCATAATAAAATAATAAAGTTGGCGCTTCATACAGCGTCACCGGGTGAAATCAAACAAAGAAAGACTCCACGCCGGGTTGTGCCCTGGTTACCATTCATAAAACGCACATAAACCGCAGATATTTTTATATGGAGATTTCTATCTGAAAACCAACTATATGGTCTCAAGCGGCGACAGAACAACAAACAAAGAACAAGGTTCTACCAGACAGCGTTACATAAATGCCATGAATCATTTTTATTGCGGCCAACTCGTGTGTCTACAAAAGCAGGTAAACAGAAACACGAGACGCCTGCGGTGCAGCACGGAGAGTCATATTTCATTTAGTTAATGGAAGTGGACAAAGAAGTGTCGCCTGTTCCTACTTTATGTATAATAAAATAAAAGGCTGCTCTGCTGTTATTACACATGCTAACTGGGTGCTGAGAAGACAGTGTTGTCATCCAAACCTCTTTTTTTGTGCTTCCTCTCCCCTCCAGTGATGGTACCACAGGTGTTTGTTTCTTCACAGAGATGTAAGAGCTAGAACAGGCCTCCCCCCCAATTTTCCAGTTAATTCGGTCTAACCACACTCTCCCACAATCACGTCCTGTCTTCCTAATCTCACCACAACCTAGATAGAGGATTACTCATAGAAAGTCGTAGTAAAGAATGGGCTAATTCTTAGTTTTGATATTAACCTAAATACTTCATAAAGTACTTCATTAAATTCTTTTCTTGAAGTTCTTGGATTGAATAGAGACTTAGCATGTGATTATATTTGTAGATTTGTGTTTTCCAACAGAAATGGAGCATGAACCAATGAAATCAAGGACAAAGTCTTTTTTTTCTTCTACAGGTGTTGACCAATTACATTTCTATTAAAATCTTTCTTACTATTGTTCATACTTTGAACAAACCCCCAACACTAGATCTTAGGGCTGTCAAATTAATTAATTGTGATTAATCACATCCAAAAAAAAGTTTGTGTTTACATATTATATGTGTGTGTACTGTGTATATTTATATTTATCTATAAATACGCATACATGTGTATATATTTTTTAGAAATATGTGTAATATATATTTATATATAATATAAATCATATATAAATATGTATGTATGTATGTATGTATAGATACAGTATTTATATTAGGGCTGTCAAAATTAACACGTTAATAACGCAAACTCATTTTAACGGCGCTATATCTACAATATATATACACACAGTGGGGAAAATATTTATTTGATCTCCAGGCAAAACATGACTTAGTACTTGGTGCAGAAACCCTTTTTGGCAAGCACAGAGGTAAACGTTTTTTATAGTTTGTCACCAGGTTTGCACACATCTCAGGAGGGATTTTGATCCACTCCTCTTTACAGATTCTCTCTAAATCCTTAAGGTTTCTTGGCTATCGTTTGGCAAATCGAAATTTCAGCTCCCTCCACAGATTTTTCTATAGGATTGAGGTCTGGACACTGGCTAGGCCACTCAGTGACCTTAATGTTCTTCTTCTTGAGCCACTCCTTTGTTGCCTTGGTGGTATGTTTCGGCCCATCGGCCCATGACCCATCTTCATTGTTCTGGCTGAGGGAAGGAGGTTCTCGTCCAAGATTTTACAGTACATTGCCCCATCCTTTTGCCCCTCAATGTGGTGAAGTCGTCCTGTACCCTTAGCAGAAAAACATCCCCAAAGCATGATGTTTCCGCCTCCGTGCTTGACTGTAGGGATGGTGTTCTTGGGGTCATAGTCAGCATTTCTCTCCCTCCAAACACAGCGAGTCGAGTTAATGCCAAAGAGCTCAATTTTGGTCTCATCTGACCACAGCACTTTCTCTCCAGCCTTCTCTGAATCATTTAGATGTTCTTTGGCAAACTTTAAACCGTCCTGTACATGTGCCATCTTGAGCAGTGGGACCTTGCTGGTGCTGCAGGATTTCAGTCCATTGCGGCGTAGTGTGTTACCAATGTTTTGCTTGGAGACTGTGGTCCCAACTCCCTTAAGATCATTAACAAGCTCCTCCAGTCTAGTCTGGGGCTGATCCCTTACCTTTGTCATGATCATCCTTACCCCATGAGTCAAGAATTTGCACGGAGCTCCAGACCGAGGCCGATAGATGGTTGTTTTGTATTTCTTCCATTTCCGAATAATCGCACCAACATTTGTTTCCTTCTCACCAAGCTTCTTGCTGATGGTCTTGTAGCCCATTCCAGCCTTGTGCAGATCTACAATCTTAACGTTTGATCTACTCACCTAAAGAGCTGTCATTAGGAGTAACTTCTTAAAGTGACAGGACTAATCTGTTTCACATGGGCACATAACCAGTCTGTGGGAGCCAGAATTCTTGCTGGTTGGTAGGGGATCAAATACTCACTGAAATGCAAATAAATTTCTAAACTTAATGTAATGTGTTTGTTCTGGATTTTTTGGTTGGTATTCAGTCTCTATCCATTAAAATGAACCTACCATAAAAATTTCAGACCCTTGATTTCTATTTAATTGGGCAAACTTACAAAATCAGCAGGGGATCAAATAAATATTTCCCCCACTGTGTGTGTATTTGTGTGTGTATATATATGTATATATATATGTATGTGTGTGTGTGTGTGTGTGTGTGTGTATGTATATATGTATGTATATATGTATGTATATATATATATATATATATATATATATATATGCACAGTACACACACATATTATATAAACATTTATTTTGGATGCAATTAATCATGATTAATCGTTTTGACAGCACTACTAAATATTGATCTTTGTCATTTAATAATAATAATATTATTATTTATTATTATTATTATTTTTTTTTTTGCTTGAGAAATGATAAAAGAGGCACAAGAATCCCATAAACTTGCCCTAAATGAAGGATCCAAGTCCTATCTACAGATCAGATTATCATAGAGACTTGAGAATGAGGCTCTTCAACACAATATAGAATGTATAGGAATGCTCCGGCAACCACTCTATTGTTATGGTTGCAATTTATTTTACAATCAAGTACTACTCATGTTTTCCTCGGAAAATGTTAAAATTTAGTCTTGGGTTAGTAAAAAAAAATCATTGAGCTTTTACGAGTCTCTTATAGGTGTTGATCCATTTCGGTCTTATTTCCTTTTTCCCTTTATGTTAGGAGCTCAACAACCCTATTTCCATTTACTTATGTTGTCTCAAAATATATGTTGGATTTATACATGTCTCAAGTTCTCACCATGAAATTTTCATCTCTGGATGAAGGTACTAAAGACAATTGGCTTTGCATTTTAATGTTTAAGGGTTGCTTTAAAAGGAACGAGAGTTTTGTTGCAGTGTGTTTATGATCCTCCTTCTTGTGCTGTCATCTGGAGTCATCAGTTTCAATTAGCTTATAGCAGAGGGAAATCTGTCACAATAAAATATGAGCCTGTTTGGTCTTCTCTGCACATCACTTAGGAAATGCCCCATATGGCAGTTTACCAGTGCTGTGGAGTCATTAACCAGAAGCAGTGGTGCTTCTTACTCTACCTGTATTTTTACAGTAATAATTCTAGAGGTTTGGTTTGTACAGCTCTTTTGCAGAATTTTATATTTCAGTATTTTTTATTTCATATTGTATTTTCTACTGAATACTGTAGTCACTGAATGCTTTAAGCAATGCTTAAAATCATTGCTTTGCATAAAATATCAAATCAAATGCCATCTGCAAACAAATGATGGTAAAATGCAGTATGAGACACTTTTGTTTACTCATCAGTCTTGAAAATGGTGGCAGTTTTTAATATTTTTGTAGAAACCGCATTTATATGAAATAAGAAATCTTTTGTAACATTAATAATATAATATAATATACAGTCATTTTAATATTTAATAAAATTACTTAAAAAAGTATATTTTTAAATCTTGGAAAAGATCTTTTACAATATCTTTACAATTAATGCCACTTGGTTTGATATATAGAATGCAAATAACACTGATACATTTTTAATATGTAGATATTTTTGGGGTCGCTGTATATTTTTAAAGGTATTTCCCCCCTTAAAAAGCTTTAATGGAGTTCAGTACTTTTTTGTTATAAGTTTGTAATGTAGTAATTACTTTTTTAAATGCTTGCTCGACTGTAGTTTAACTGCTTTGAATTATGAGTAGCTTCCCCAGCACTAGTGTTGACATTTCATTTCTGGTCCTCTGTGTGTTTGTGTTAGCACTCCGCTTACACCTGTATGAGTGGGTTAATCAGCAGGGTTGCTGGTTCAGTGACTTCTCTCGCAGGGTCTCCGTTAAGCAGCTTTGCTCTTCACAGCTGTCAGAGTCGACAGAGTGTCCCTATATCCAGTGTCACCATGTTCAGCCATGCAAGAGCTCCTCCCAGACACACACTCACCGCTCACACTGACAACCCTCCGTCTCTTCTGGGACTCCTGTCACTGCTTTTATATGAGAAAGTCTGCTTTAAGGCTGTAGGGTGACATCATCACTTTATGACTTTAAATCTTGGCCTCGGGTTCTAGAATAATTGTCTTCTGTGGAAATGATTTCGCTCAGGAGATTGCAGGTCTTTCTTAAGTAGGATGGGAATTATGAGCATATTATTGAAGTCACCTAATCAAACAACAATCTCTCATAAGGTTATCAGAGTTCATCATTAGCAGTGCTTTTCATAGCATCGTTATTATTCCTCATACCATTATACTTGGGGTTAGAGGTGTAGGACAAATTCAGATCAGGCTGTGAAAAAAAAATCGTATAGGTTTACATTAAGGAAGGGATGCTACAGCAATTACCCAGAACACCTCAGTATCAAACACCCAGAACACACAGCAACTGCCAACATGTAGTAAGACCCTAGAAACATGGTAACAAACATTCAGTACCTAGCGGTGTCTTGAAAAGTCTTCCCGGAATTCCTTAGCAAACACATATTTCCCTGGAAACCCACAACCATTTTTGCACAGGCAAGCACTACTGACATTTTCATAAAATAAATGTAGTTTGTATCCATTAAAATGGTTGTTTGAACCAGTTCAGCTTCAGTGAAACTACACATCTAAAATGTTTTCTCATTATATTGGATTTACGTTGAATTGCTATTTTCAGTTGCCTACTTTCAAAACAGCTAAATTTGTATTTGTTTGGTCAGTTTAAATTACAAACCCTATAACTCTACTAAAAGACTAATTGGTCCCTAAAAGTTTATATTAAATGGCCTTAACTACTATGTACTTACATCAGAAATAAGTACTATGTGTTCATATTGTATTGCAAAACACTTTTGTTGCTTTCGAGGTAGGATATGAATAAGTTAAGGGACAGGTTTGTTGGTATGGGTAGGTTTAAGGGTTGGTTAAGGTGTAAGGAATGGGTCAACAGTGTAATTACAAATGTAATTACAGAAATTAATAACAGATGTAATTACATGCCATGTATTTAAAAAAAATAAAAGTACAATGTAAAAAGATGTATACAATAAGTGCATTGTACCAAATGATTAATTTAAATTAAGTATATAGTTGTTAATATAAAGTGGGACTGACTAATTAGACTCATTGGCATTGGTTATCACCAGATGTAGATTGCAGTTTGCTTTATTTCTTCAGCCACCCAGGACCACCTGAAACCATATCAAAAACCCACATGCTAAAAGTTGTGAACATAAACTGAAATTGTTGTTTTTAATTGTGCAAATATGATAAGAATCAGGGTGGTGATGGTTTTGGCATCGCCCCACAGACTCCTCACAGACCTTCTGCATCTTTAGTAAAAGAAGGCAATCCTTGTGCTGATTGGCTTAGAGATCTCTGCACCGTGGGAGTCAAGATTGCAAAAACCCTTGCAGAGCTCACGTGTGGCCTCTCCCTCGCTTACCATTAACCATCGTTAACCGCCATTAACCACCCTCACTGTTGCCAGGGCTGCATCTAATTTGCTCAGTGAGGTGTTAATTTGGCATGATCCGTGCTATTTCCATGTCATTACAAGTTTCAGAGAGAATGTATCTGCACGTAAGCAGAAGGCCAATTAATCATCTGATTGTGCTGTGGCCTAGGGAACATTTAGCAGCTGGTAACAGGAGCTTAGGAGATAGATCAGAACCTTTGCCTATAGAGAAATATGAAGCTAAGGAAAACTCAAAATTGCTCCTCCTCTGTGCAATTTCAGGGGTGTGCAGGTGCAGGCCAACAAGGTGGCAGCTGGGGTGAAGAAGTACGACCTGAGCAAGTGGAAGTACGCTGAGCTGCGAGACGCCATCAACACCTCCTGTGGTAAGAGCAATCAGTCCCCTCGATCTGATCACAGAACTAACTGCTCACCTGAAGCTGTTCATGTCAAAAAGCATGCCATTTTGGAGATTGGAGACTGACATGTAATATTTTTGGAGATGGAGGGACTAGCATTTAATAATTTGAAGATGGAAAACTAGCATGATGGAAATTGCGACAGTGCAGCTTTTTCGGAGTGACTGATTTTTGTAGCTTGCTCTTAATCCATAATTTATTTATTTTGAAAGTTAATGCATTATATATGCTGTCTTTTTATTTGCAGATTTGTTTATTTGTCTTTTATGGTAGTTGAACCATTAATCACAAAAACTTTTGTGCTTCAAAGACATTTTGTTCTGGCATGTTGGTTTAATTTTCAGTTGTCTCTTGACTCAAAGGAAAAGTTCACTCTAAAATGAAAATTATGTCATAATTAACTGACAGGAACATGTTTGGACACCCCTGAGCTAAAAGACATTCTGATAAACATCCTACAGTATTTTGAATTCCATTCAAGAAAGAAAGTCATACATATGTAGAAAATTTAGGTTTAGCATATTGGTAACCATTTAAGCTAGGAAACTTACGGTCTTCATTTAATTGAACGTAGACACACTTTCTAACAGTTGTTCCATGTTCATGTTCAGCATGAGCATGAACACTTAAAATGAAAGGTCATGTGAAACTCGTTATACATGACAGTGCAGTATTGACTATGTAATCTCTCAACCTTGTAGATATAGAGTTGCTGGCAGCATGCCGAGAAGAATTCCATCGTCGTCTGAAGGTGTACCATGCCTGGAAATCAAAGAACAAGAAGCAAAATACAGACCCAGAGATGAGGGCTCCCAAATCAGTCACTGACTATGGTAAGATATGACCTGTTTCCCCAAGAGAATAGCCTGCACAGTGGTGGAACAACAGAATACAAATAGTCACAAGTCGTGTGTAGCTGATGATTTCATTTGTAATGGCAAAAGGTGATTCAGCATATTTATTCTGGAAAGATACTCATCTGAAGTTCTTTTTTATGCAAATGTGTGTGTCGCAGCAGTTTCTCAAGGTGGAACGTGCACTTTTTGTTTGTTGTTCTTTTCAAGAACATTGCGGCACATTTTGTGATTAGCGTTAGCATTGTCATGCACATAATGCAGACAGCTAAAAGCACATCTAAAGGCACCCGCTGCCGTTTCAAGGAAATCAAACCTCTCACTGATTTTCCCACTTGAAAAGCACGTCACAGTGTTTGGTTGCTGGAAGACTTTAGTGCTTTTTAAGTGTTTGCTCGTGCAGAACAAACAGGAGACTCAGACTTCCGTGACCTGCAGGTTCTCTTCAAACTCTCCGGCTCTCTTGTTGTGAAATCCTCAGATGTGTCTTACCTTCAAACAGTAGAGTGTTTGTATCAGGTGCATGGGGCTTACGCTGCTTCTCTCTGAGAGATGAGATCAGGCTTCTGGCTTTGCAAAGTCAATATTGAAGTGCTGAGAACTTCTTTGAGAACTTTCTTGACATTATGCCGACCTCAGAAGCTGTTTGATCTTTAAGGATGACGGATTTAAAATGTGTACTTTTATGATTTCATTCTTTTGTGAGCATAAAGTATAAATAGATGGTTTTATGTAAAGAATTTGATTTGAACAAATGCTACTTTGGTGTTTTAACTCATACCATTTGGGGAACAGACATGAAAGATACCTCAAATCATAAAGTGTGTTGAGGAGAAATGTGAAGAGACCAATCTTAAAGTGCCCCTATTTGAAAGGTTCATAATTTGGTTTTGGGAGTTCCTTACAACATGTTTACATGCATGCAAGGTCAAAAACACTTTTTTTTTCTTATAATATACATTTAAATTTACCTTATTTCTCAATGACTCTCAAACTATTAGTTTGAAGATTCATCTCTCCAAACCCCTCCTTTGCGTGAGGCTACTCCGCTCTGATTGGTCTGATGACCCAGTCTGGTGTGATTGGTCTACTGCGCACAGCGCATGATGGAAACGGAATGTAGTAAAAACCTAAACAATAATGATATATGCGTTAGCCAAACAGACATGAAGTACTAATAAATCACTGCACTTTGTAAACCAACGTGTTGCTCCATCCTTTATCATGACTCCAAGTAATAAGAACGACAGACATTCTATACACAACACACAAAACTATACATTTGGCACACTCCAAAGAAAATGAAAGGAACAGTTATTAATTATGCTTACAGTTTGTGATTTGGAGGAACAAACTGGGCACTGACCCACTTTTCAAAGAAAACCAGTTTACGAATATCGCACGGGAATACAGCAAAAGTTTGGGATTATACTGCTTTGGTATCGTAGTAAAGATTAATTTAACCACTGATTCTTCACAGCCTCATCCTTTGAAAGTGAAAATAAACCGGGGTTCAAGTTTTCGCAGGATGTCCACGTAGAATTTAGGCGGGCATTATACAAATGTGGTAACGTTTGAACTTCATGAAAATGGGATTTGAATTTTAAATGACACGTTTAAGCGATTGAGAGTCAACTCTTTCTTTTGAGAGACAATAGCTTTATTTATGATGCACTTTCAGCTGTACAACTTTGCAGGCTCTTGACATTCACATACTGTACAGCTACGTTGAACACGAAAATCCATAATAGGGACACATTAAATAAGAAGCACCTCAAATGGAATGACATGAGTTATAGGGACTGCAATATGATATGCAACCTGGCCTTCAATGGAGAACTTGAAAGGAAAATCATCTACTTGGAGATATGGTGCTGATATACTGGATTTCAGGTACATTTGGATGATGTACCAAAGCCATGTAACCGGTTATGTTGCACTGAACGACCATTTTTCGGAACAGTTCATGACAGACTCCCAGATTGGTCTGACCAAGCTTTGGCACAAGAACCAAAACTTTGTGGTGGGCAAGGGGTAATAAAAACTTGGGGGTGAGCATTTGAGTTGGATCTAGAGGTCTGCACTCTGTATTACTGAGCGCGGCAAGGTGCAAATTTTAAATTGAAAAGTATGGGAGGGAAATGAGTGTGTGTGTGGGAGGACATAATAGGAAAAAATAAACTATGGCACCGTAGCGGAACAGAATCTTACAGGAAAGGGACTGAAAATTCAAGTAGGCCTCTACCTGCTGGTTTTTGTGAGTGGGACAAAATGTGAAAGTCACGGGTGGGACTCCTGGAGTGAGTGGAAAAGAGATCCCGTGCAGAACTCTAGGTGGACCTCCCAGAACAACCACAAAAAAATGTATTAAGAACACTTTAGCAATTATGTCATGGCAGCAATTACAAATTTGTTTTAAAAAGTTTTGATACTGTTGTAATTTTCTCTTATATTTCTTCAGCCCAACAGAACCCCGCTCCACCCGTCCCAGCCCAGCAGCAAGAGATTGCAGTGAACCGACAGCAACGTTACTTCCGCATTCCCTTCATACGACCCGCGGACCAGTACAAAGACCCCCAGAACAAGAAAAAAGGCTGGTGGTACGCTCACTTTGATGGGCCCTGGATCGCCAGACAGATGGAGCTTCACCCAGACAAGCAGCCGATCCTCTTGGTAGCAGGTACCAAAGAGCTTCTAAAGTACTACCTAATGTTTTGATAAGATAAAACAATAATCTCCACCTACTGTGAACAATGAATTCTTCAGAACAGAACCAGGATTTGAAAGATGAAGCAGTTGAAACCGATGCTGGAAAATACGAGTCTTATCTGCGGATGTGAGGTGTGCACTCGCGCATAGCGTGATGCCTTTTATCCTTTGCTGTACCCAGGTAAGGACGACATGGAGATGTGTGAGCTGAGTCTGGAGGAGACCGGGCTCACACGAAAACGAGGAGCGGAGATCCTCCCGCGCCAGTTTGAGGAGATCTGGGAGCGCTGTGGCGGAATCCAGTACCTGAGGAACGCCATTGAAAGCAAGCAGGCCCGACCCACCTACGCCACCGCCATGCTCCAGAACCTTCTCAAGTGAACATCCACTGTTCCTCTTCTTGGTTTACATTATCTATGCACGTGTAGATGTAGTCGGTAAAGTGGGGTAGCTAAAACAAAGGGCTGTACAACTCTAGTGGATGCAATTGCTGTCTTATTTACTTTTTGTTTGTAGTTTGTTCTTCATTTTGCTGTGAACTTAGAAACCAGTCTTCATACAAATCTGAGCCTTGCTTGAACCTGTTGCTCAGAAATGCCTTAAGATTTTCAGACCTAATTCATATTTCAAAGGGATGTTATTGAAATATCAGACTCGCGTCAACCTACTCATGAATCTAAAATACACTAGGAGTAATCTTTCTAGAATTACATATTTCAGTAAAACTCTTACAGTCACATTACTGGTAAAGGTAAGGTGTGTTATTTGTTGCGTGTTAAAACACAATAGCGCAAATCATTCTCCTAAAAATGGTGTTTAAAATTCTCAATGTTCATTTGAGCATCCTGACCAGCCCAAGCATCATTTGGGTTAGCCAGTGGCATGGGTTTGGGCTGGGACTATTTGTTTATTTGGCAAAAAATGTCCCTTTTTTTGCAGTTCCGTCAGCTAGAGGTGCAGAAATTACACACTCTTATAAGACTTAAATGGTCATTATTGTGGAGAAACATTTAATATTTGAATACATTGAATAACTAGTCAAAGTATCCTTAATCTAATCAGACGATGATGGTAAAGGCTATTGAGGATCATGCACTGGAAAACATTAGCTTGTAATATTTTGTCTCACCGTTGTAAATGTGGTAATAACGGCAGTGTGGTTTCCAAGAAATGCACCATCTGAAATTGCCTTTACGTATATTTGATAATAAATTTTATAGATGCACTTAAAAGCAGCTTTAGTTCATACAAAAAGGATAGTCACTGCTGTCGTGCATGGTTTTGCTCAGCAATTTTGTACTTAAATCATGGGGATATGCCAAAGGGCATATTCATTTCTGTTCAGTGATAATGGCACCTTTGTTAATGATTTGCTGTGAATTCTGTCGGCGTGTGTGGTAGATTTCTCTCATTTTTACATTTATTTATGTACCAACTCAAGAAAATATTATGTATAAATGAGCTTGTGCTTTGGAGTGTCTCGTTATGTTCTTCTCTGGCCCTTTCTTATATCATTTGGTTATAATAACTGCCTGAAGAACAGAAGTAATGGAAACAGCAATGACATTCTTAACATTCTGCAAACTTGGCACAGACCAAATTACTGCATTTGATCAATTTCCTGTCATTATCCAGACTTTGTTTATTCATATGCTAATGTTTTTCTCCATTGAGCCCTTTCCAAATGAAATGGTGTCATCTTAAACTATCAGTTTATGCTTAGTATAATTTAATTATTTGTTTCTTGTCTGTCAGTTTATCTTTGATGTGTCTGGGTTAAATATACTCTGATTTTCTTATTTTTGACTGGCCACTGTTGCTCTAATCACTTTGCTAGACCAAAATAAACACATTCCTTATGAAATCTGGGTTATGTTTAGATCTTTGCCTTTGTAAAGAGTCATAAAGAGTTTTAGCTTTACTCAGGGACCCTGACTATTATCGTGAACGATTCATCATTGCACATGAAAATTTAAACCGACATGACTATAAGGATTTACTTTATCTGCAGCTGAAAGA
The DNA here is from genome assembly GCF_018340385.1 of Cyprinus carpio. NCBI lineage: Eukaryota > Metazoa > Chordata > Actinopteri > Cypriniformes > Cyprinidae > Cyprinus > Cyprinus carpio. The sequence continues at coordinate 18,676,914 of NC_056613.1, read as the reverse complement.
CACATTCAGAAATAACTTTTCTGTTTAATGTACAAACAAAGAAACCATGACCACATGTCTGTATTTTTGTCTTTTTTGTTACCTTTAGGAGTTAGAGAAATACTTTACATTCATTTTCTTTGTTTGGGACACTGTGGATAGACTAGAAGAGACGACTGGAATCTATTTAAGATACAACCCAATGTATCAATTTGTAAATAAATACCTCATTGTGAGGGAGGAAACAAACCTTTGAGAAGGGTTCAAAGCATCCAACATGTAACATGTCTCATATACAGTTTACAATTTTTCGCAGGTACAATTTAAAATAAGTTCAGGACGGATCTAAATCATAAGTCCTCGTTCCTGGAGGTATTCCTTCAGTTGTCCAAGGGTTTTTCTGATCCTTGAGTATAGCGGTTGTTTTATACACTCACCAAATGTCTACAAGAAACCAGCAGAGTTGAGTTGCTCGAATAGCACTGAAGAGTTTTGGTGCCACGCTTAGCTTAAAAATAACTGTCTGGGCATCATAAAACAGTCACTTCAAAGCTGTCACTATCAGGACTCCTCAAAAAACAGCAAGAGGATCTGCTGGACCTCCGACACGTCTGTAGAAAAACAACAACAACATGGTCGTTTAAGAAAATTAAATACAATATGCAATAAAATAAATATACAATATGAAATACGTTACTGATTACAAATTACATAGAAATTTTAGTAATGTAAACCATTGCATTTCACATTTTAGGTAATGTAATCTGACTAGGCTTGTCAGAACTTGTTCATCACATTGATTTAAATAGTTAAATCTTGTACCTGGTTGATATAAAAATACAAAAAGAAAGAACATACATTTCATACAAGTGCATTAAACATTACATTACATCAAGGGTTAAAAGCGAATAATTAATTAAATCAGAAAATGTCAGTTAAAATAATCCATTTTAAAATAACTTAATCAATTAGAACACTAACTAAAAAATGAAACATTTAATTTGTTTACTTCAATGTCATGTGTAAATTATTTTTGAAAGGAATTAGAGAGAATCAATAAATTATGAATAATTATTTGAATATGTACTCATGTAATAAATAAAAGGCTGGCTATGATAGCATTTGTTTGGTTTAATTTAAAGTCTGAAGAATGAACAGGAGTATCAGATTAGGCCTATTCGATATTTTACAGAAAATTAACAAGTAGAACAAATAAAATAACAAAATAAACATTTGTATTTGCGATTTCGTAAGCAAAACTATTAAAAACATATATAAATAACATAGTATTACAATAGCTATAAGGCCTAAATAACATTTTGCAAATCGGCTGTATCTTTAATACTCGTTTATGTTTCACAAACTTAAAGTAGGCCTACAAAAAAGTTTTTGGTGGTAGTTATTGAGTAGTATGGTAGTAATTTATTTGTTTAGTAGTATGTTTTGTTTATTTAGTAAATAATATTATGTGGATGATTCAATTCAAAGTGGAATTTCATTAACCTTTCAAAGAACGTATTAATAGAACAGACCAGTCTAAATTTAATTACACGCGCTGTGTTTGCTCTTGCGTTCATTCCATGGCCACAACTCGGTAGGAAGAAGTGTCTTCTTGCCATTATTTTGTGGTACACGTTATAATTTAATAATGCTTTCGAATTAAACTCTGCAGGAGAGCCCTCAGCGTACAGCATGTGCTCTCATAGGTTCAGCTTCAACAGAAAACAAGCGAGACGCGAGCATCAAGGATGCGTTAAATATGAACATGGAATTGCTTGGTACAGGAAAATATCAATATGAAATGCATAATTTAAACATGCATTTGTTACTTTTATTCTGAATATACAATCGATAACTTAGCTCATCAAACATACTAATGTCAGAATCCTCTGTGAACTTCATTATTGGACTGGAAACACATTACTCAGGTCACTAGTGAGCCATTGATTTTGAAACCCAGCCATTGCCTTCAGATTTTAGCTGTCAAGCTCATACCTTGATTAATATTCTACTGTTTACACATCCTTCATACTTTGCTAATTTACAAATTCCACTGGAGGACCAACATAAAAAAGGATTACTTTCAGGAATAATCAATGTATTATATTAAGTCACACTTCAATGAATAAACATCTCCAGTCAACTCTCATCCTTCCTGCCTATAAACAATGCCAAATATTTAAGCCTACTAGACCAAATAATGCTGCTTCTGATTTTGCATTACATGCCAAGATATTTGTATAATTACTACCTATTTTTTAATACATAAACATTTATCTGCATTTTGATATTGTGAATTGTGTAATTTTCAGATTTTAAGTAGGGATGGGAAGGATGCAACATTCCCAAAACATTATTTCCTCTTATATATGATGGTTGACATTTTGATGGGAAAGATTTATCATCTTGACATGATAAATCAGCCTGTCGTGATTATTTAAAGTCACTGTTAACGTCAAATTGGTTGTTTTCACACCAGCTTACCTCGTCATGTGGTATACACTGATGGAAGTCAACCATTTCTGGCATTAACTTTTCTGATCTTCTGGTGTAGAGTTGTCTGGGGATCTGGGAAAGTAATGACAGACCACCATCAATCCTCAACAGTTTTAAGTGGAGACAAGGTCTTGCCAAGCAAAGAAGCAAGGTACATTTTTGGCACTCTATGATAATCCAGACTGTCAATATTTTGAAGAGCAAAACATCTGTTGCTGGAATAAAATGACTGATTATTATTCATAATATCATTAGATTAGACAACTACAGATGCACTAGTCTAAATGAGATGCAAAACCCATGCATGCTGTCAGTTGTTTCTAGTATCCTCTTAGGAAAATCATTTCTTAATGTCGCATCCTTGAAGGTTTCAGAATAATGGTTGGCATTATTTTGGTTGTTTGTTTGAATACATTGTGTCTGTAGAAGAAAATGCATTTTTGTTTTGAATCTATTTTATAATGACTATGTTATATTGTGTTAAAACCGGTGAGGATACTGATGCATGGATTTTGCTGATGTGTTCTCTTTAGTCTTTAGTTTCTTCTAGACAAAGAAACACTCAAGAAACAGCTGATTCACAAAAAGCAACATAGTTTAATTGTGTTTTTTTTGTTTTTGTTTTTTTTTGCTGAAGTTACTGGCTATTCTGTACAGTACTGCCCTTTGCATTAATATAGTCTATTGTGAAAGTTAGTTTGGAGTGCATCGTTTTCCTATTCTTTGAGGTAATCTAGTGCAATGTCTAAAGTATGATTTTGAGGTAATTTGATTTTATTTATTCATTATTTTTTTAGATTGCACATAATATATTCTGCAATACATTCTCATTATGCAGCGAATAAGAATCCTAGAATGAATATGCTTAAAAGAATATGCATGAACATCAATCTATATCACTGTAATCTCTCCACAACCTTTTGCTGCACACTTTGGGTAAATGTCCCTTTAACTGGTTATTAATGAGATTATTATTAGTTATTCAGAACAAAATATGTTGCTTCATACATTTTTAATAAAAAGGTATATTAATACTAATGTTCAAAAGTTTGGGTTCAGAACATTTTTGAAAGAAATTAATACTTTTTATTCAACAAGGGTGTGTTAAATTGATCAAAAGTGACATTTAGAATGTCTAAAAAGATTTCTAATTCAAGTAAAAGCTGTTCTTTTGAACATTTATATTCATCATAAAATTTTAATAAGAAAATTTCCAACATTTTTACAATAATCATTTTTTGTTTAGACATTACAGGAATAAATTATGGTTTAAAATATGTAGAAAACAGTTTTTTATTTTATTAAAATATTAATATTTCACAATATTATTATTTTTATGCAGCCTTGGTTAGCATTAGAAACGTCTTTCAAAAACATTTAAAAAATCTTAACAACCCCAAACGTTTGAACTTATTTGTGATGATGGTGATATGTCAGCAGTTCAGCATATTGTAGACTTTGTTCACACTGCACACATTTGGTTTTGTTTTCAAATTCTAAAAAATTCACTTAGGGCCATTCAAAAGCAGCTGTGTTCTGACTAAATCAAAATTCCATTGATTTAGTGAAATAGGATCGTTAACAGGTAACTTTTTCTAGGCATTACTGTACATTAGACCTTCTAGAACCCAGACAGGAAACCAAATGCAAAAAAAATCTGATTTTCACCAGATTTCAAATCATAAATGTAATTTCATGTGTTTTTGTTGTTCTGGCAACAAAAAAAGCTAAATTGATTATAGTCAGATATGCAGTCTGAACAAAGCCTACTGTAAATGTGACTGTTGTCAATGCAAAGTTACTCATATTATAGGAAAAGTTAGTCCATCCTCTCCACAAAATCTCTAACATGTATATGGCATGTATATGATTTAATGAGAAATGGGTTGATTATGGATGTTAGTAGCGGTAATGACATTGATTTAAATAGATCATGAAGAATACCATCTCGGCAGTACACTTTACCTCAGTACTAAGCTGTAAACTTTCAAGTGATCGAAATGTGCCTTGGCCTGTGTGTTGTGAGGAGGCTGAGGCAGAGCTCATGGGACAGAGCATGCTTGACACATGTGTTAAGACCCCATCGTCATTCTCAAAAACTGGATTTACTCTCATAGTATTACCAAATGGGAATGCAGGTTGTGAACGCCTACAATACAAAGGAGATCAGGTCTTAAAGGGTTTTTGTGGGTGGAAATTGAAATTTTGTCATTAATCACTTACCCCCATGTCGTTCCAAACCCGTAAAAGCTCCGTTCGTCTTCAGAACACAATTTAAGATATTTTGGATGAAAACCGGGAGGCTTGAGACTTTCCCATAGACTGCCAAGTAAATAACAGTGTCAAGGGTCATAAAAGGTATGAAAGTCATCGTCAGAATACTCCATCTGCCATTAGACGTGCAATCTGGGTTATATGAAGTTACGGGAAAAATTTTTGTAAGTGAAGAAAACAAAAATAACGACTTTATTCAACAATTCCTTTGTTAACAGTCTCCACTGTGTCTCTCCATATCACCGTATGCTGCGTATGGTCTTCTGTGTCATCCGTGCCACAAGGATGCGCTGTTTTCATTCAAATCAAAGCTAAAAACACGTGCATACAGTTGTTATTTTTGTTTTCTTCACTTACAAAAAGTGTTCCCGTTGCTTCACATAACCCAGATTGCATGTCTGATGGCAGATGGAGTAATCTGATGATGACTTTCATACCTTTTATGGACCTTGACACTGTTATTTACTTGGCAGTCTATGGGAAAGTCACAGGCCTCCTGGTTTTCATCCAAAATATCTTAAATTGTGTTCTGAAGACGAACGGAGCTTTTACGGGTTTGGAACGACATGAGGGTAAGTGATCAATGACAAAATTTTCATTATGGGGTGGAGTATCCCTTTAACACCAGAATGATTAATAAGGGTCACCACTGCCAATCCAAATCTGTGAAGAAAAAACAAATGTGTAAATGAACAGAAAAGGGGAAAAAGAAAACTCTGCTTACACAAGTCTCATGGTCTTTCTGCTCCGTATACATTTCTTGTTAATGAAAATCAAGATGCCTATCACAGCACAAACCACAGAGAGGCTTCCCACCAGGCAGGCTACTAAAAGGAGAGGGTCAACTTGCACAGACACCAATTCGTTGCAGCGTTCTCCATGGTAGTGCCAGAATTTACCTACAGGACATCTAAAAGTGGAGAAAAAACATGTTAGAAAAAAATGTGGAATGGAGAGAAATGTGTAAGATTCCAATCCATATGACTCGCCTGTCTAGAATTTGTGTTCTTCACTTTTTGAAGGTTTTGCTGCTTAGTGTGGTTTGCCCCGCAGGTCAACACAATTTTCAATTAATAGTAGCCACTTATAATTTGCTAAACATTTGAAAAAAAATATATATATATATATATATATATATATATATATATATATATATATATATATATATTTTTTAATCAAACATTGATGTAAATTCATATATATATATATATATATATATATATAAACACACACACACACACACACACGCTTGTAAATTTGTAAACTTGTAAACATTGCTTATTTAAATTCCACTTTTTAACAGTGGCAAAAAAAAAAGGTTAGGAATTTTTATTAATACTCATTTTGTTTAACTTTTTACACACTTGTTGTTAGACCTTGCACTTATTATTATATAAATAAATAAATAAATATGAATGTCATAAATAGTGAAGGGGACAAGGTATTCCTGGAGCTTGACAAATATAAACAATAAAATAATGTGCAAAACATTACAGAGTAAAACCATATCAAAACTGAATAATCTGTTGAACTTGAGTTTCTTGACTATTTTAAAACTTTTTAATGACTGAAACATCAAGCTACACGTTTATTGTCATATTTTGAGAGTGACCCATTTGTGGGCAACATATACAGTATGTTTGCAAATATTTCATTATATTATAAAAAAGCATGAAATTTAGTTTTAGTTTTTTACATAACCGCTCATACATAACCCCCCCCCCAACCCCCCCCAGCAAAAATAGTACATGTGCCTCCGTGAAGTACCTCATTTTATCTCATATTACCACCTTAAGGATACATACACATTTCAGGGTTTAATAAGGTAAAAAATTTACCTTTTATGGGTACTTCTCCAATAACAAGCTGTCGTACCCCTAAAGGTACAGTTTTTACACACTTGTTTCTGACAGTTCAGATGAAGCACCTGTGGTTGTATGCTCAGGTGATTTCAGTTTTCCTTAAATCCTTGTTATCTCCATTGAAATTGATGGATTTGAAGTCTAAACTATATTGCAATTTATTTTTCATGTTAACACACCTGCAGGCCGCTCCGTGTCCCTGTATGATTTCACACTGTCCTCCGTTCAGGCAGTATTCAGGCTGTAGGTCACAGATGCTGGTGCATGGATTGCCGTCCACCGTGCTGTAGCCCGGGTCGCACAGACACTCAGGCTCTGAGGTTAACGTGTTCACCACGCAGCGGGAGAACTCGTTACACGCCATAAACTTACATGGATCGGTGTGATCAGCTGGAGTGAACAATGAGAACTAATTGGCTTTGAATACTTGTGGCCAGACACACAAAGATGCTTAAAGACTTAATACAGGTGTGGTTATCCCTTTAGGTTAATGTGGATGCTTTTGTTTAGTGTTCTGCCCCGTTCACACATTGACAGCGTTTATAATGCTGGAAGTCCCTGGTAGGGCTTTCTGCTTCTGGATGTTATTGGTGGACTTTTTAATAACATTCGAAAAATCTCATTACAGATGAGTGAGAGATTAGTTTGACAAGGAGTCAGTCTTGTTGCTGATAATTAACATGTGGGCAGATGAAATTGCCAAGTCGCATTGAAATCTAATGACTCCTCATCGCTTTTTCACTGTAAATTACAGTCAACATGAACAGAACTTTCTTAACCTTCATAACGCATTCAAGTCTGTTTTGGCCTAAAAGAGATGCATACAATTTTCTAATAACTGCACAGGTTTCAGTAAGGGAACAAAACTTTAAGATACACATCTTTTTTTTTCTCAGATTTCTTTGCTCTAAATTACTTTTTAAGAGATATAACCATTAAAATAAATAAATAAATAAATGTAACATTGCGTGTTTAGGTCATTTTGGGCCCATGTATGTACAGGTACTGTATGTATTACCATTTGGTGTCAAAAATGCTTTTTGTTACATTTTCTAGAAAGTTATATTAGTGTCAAAAAAAACTTTTGTTGAGTTTATTTCATATGTTCTCAAACAAGTTCTGGGATTTATTTGATGATAAACATGAATATGTACACCTATTTAGAATCATTGTAGCATGAATAATTGTTGACCTTTTCATCTGAAAGTTAAAGTTTATGCAGTTTATTTTATTATTTTGTTTCTTTTAATATTTATGTTGTTTTGTTAGAAATACATATGTAGGTTTCATAAATTTGGACTGTTCTTTTGAGCAGTCATGAGTAATAAAGTCAAAGAATGTAATTAAATTCTATTCATTCCATTGGGGTTTAATACAGATAATTATCAGATTATGCATTTTTATAAAATTCATACAATGATATATTCAAATAAGATTTCTTATCAGTATTGAAATATATATATTTCTATACTATATATAATATTGCATCATAGCTTTTTGGGGTGGTTTATGTGCAATTTTAAATTTTAAAGAGAGGTTGCTGATCATATAAAATATGGTTTTAGTAAAAAAAAAAATGAAGTTGTGACTTATATAAAACACCAATTCTTTGAGTCCAAATGGACCCTGAATGTGAAAAAAATAAATGTATACAGATTTTGAATGCATTATGAAGGTTAACGGGATACTTCACTCAAATATGAAAATTCTGTTATCATTTACTCACCCTCACGTCCTTCTAAACCTGTATTTTCAGTTTTATTTTTCAGTCTCAATATTTTTAAGAACATTTGGACCCCATTGACTTGTATGAATGAGATTTTTCTTTTTATTATTTATTTTTTTAATATCTTCATTGCGATCCACAGAAGAAAGAAAATCATGCAGGTTTGGAACATGATGGTATGTGACTAATGACAGAAGTTTATTTTTGGGCAAACATTTCTTTTAACAAGGAACTATCTGATTCTCTTTTCGACAGGTGCTTACCTGCTTCCACATCTACTGATTGAGAGTCGATTTCCAAGTCCAGTCTCTTAGATGCTGCATTGCAGAAGTCCTCGAGCACACACTGCACAGTCTCGGTAACATTGTTTGGAACCGGTTTGTCTAATTTCATCTTGCTGTTTACCACCACACTGCCGTTCTTGAAGTTCAGAATCTCCAGCTCCTTAAATCCAGTCAGGTTGGACTGTAGAAATGGCAGAAGCTGTGGGAAAGCAGAGATAAAAGTGAAATGAGAGAGTTGCGACTGCTCTTTCATCATTGCTGACTAGTGCAGACTGGTTAATTGTGCATGAATGTAACGCAGCTCAGATGTGAAACTTTTGGGATTGTCAATTCTGAAGCAATTCTCCTCAGTTGCTAGAAACTGAATGATTTTGGCCAGTGTCTGTCTCTGATACTATTACAATATGCAAAACCTTCTCAGTGCTCATTTCATTCTGCATGAGGAGGGCCAGTTAGAGATAAAGACGGTTGTTCAGGAGAAATAGTGCGTAGCAGCTCAGTCATTCATCCCGGCTCAAGATTTCAAGAGCTTGATTGCACTAGTCACACAAAAGATGGAAGACTTGAGCATATGATATATTCGCACAAGAGTCACAGAGATTATTAGCGTCTCGAAAATCTCTCAAATTAGATTTGCATATTATTTATTAATTCACCTTACAATTTTTGTATAATGTAATGCATTAAAATGAAAATATCTGGAATCATTTAATAATAAATAGAAAATTTACATTTGAAATCTGAAAGTCAAAAAATAATATTTTTTAATTTTTTAATTAAAATGAAGATGTATTCAAAATACATTTAATATAAAATAATATTTTTATTGTTAATATATATTTTTTAAATAATTAAATTGTTTATATATATATATATATATATATATATATATATATATATATAATTTTTAAATGTTATTAATCATTTAATAGTGAATGAAGAGTGAACAAAAGGAGTAAAGACCATGTCTGTATAACAGGAGGTAACTAACAATTTTAAATGTTTAAATAAAAATGTATTATTCAAAATATAATTCATATTTTAAATTATTTTAATGAATATTTTTAAATATAATGGATTAATACATTAAACACAATTGATATTTTTTGTTTAATTTAATTAAAATGAAATGTTTATTTTAAAATATTAAATATTTTTAATCATTTAATAGTGCATGGAGAGTGAGAAGGAGCACTAAAGGAGTGAAGGCCATGTCTGTATAATAGGAGGTGACAGTTTTAAATATTTAAATAAAAATGAATTATTCAAAATATAATTCATATTTTAAATTATTTTAATTAATATTTTTAAATATAATGGATGGATATATTAAGAATACTTAATATTTTAAATGTTAGCATTAAAATTGTACAATTTTGTTTAATTTATTTAAAATTAAAAGTTTGTTTAAAAATATTAAATATTACTAATTGTTAAACTGTGAATGTAGAGCGAACATGAAGCGTGAGTAGGAGCACAAAGGCCTGGCCTGGGATGCTGTTGTATTAAGTAAGCGCACGTCTGTATAACAGGAGGTAATCTGTATTTGGAGGTAGACCTGATCTGCCAGTCATGATCAACCTCTCACCTCTCGGCTAAGTGCCAGGGCAGAGCAGGTGTTACTCTTTCCCACAGGGCACGCTGTGACTCAGAGCTCAGCCTCAATCAGTGTTACTGTCTAGCTCATGCCAGTGTCATGACCTTTGATTGCCGTCACAGGACAGAAGGAATCGTCTAGTATATACAGTAGCACTCATTTCCAAATAGGTTAATGAATGAATTATCACAGACAGCAGGATTGTAGCATATCCCTCTTCTTGAATACTGATTCCCACACACTCATTCTAGCATGGTGCTTACACTTGTATCTACTGGTTCATAGGGATCTCTTTCAGTGCTTTTTTAAAATGTTATCGTATTTTAATGAAAAAATTTAATACTTTTTGTTCTCCACGTCCAATCGAGATGGTTGCCACACAAACCAGTAGAGACAGGCGTAAAAGAGCATCCTACAAGGTTGAAAGGCTGAAATCAATGCAAACCTCGTATAGGAGTAAAATATTACAGCCGTCTCTACAAAAGCTACCAAAACGTTGAATTATAAATGGGCAAAATGTATGTGTACGGTGGAAAAATCAATGGTTCTTTTGCAGAATTTGCAAGAACATAAATATCTTGAGGTTATCAGATTATCCTTTAAAAGCCCATTTATGAATCAATGAACTAATTTTATGGCCATTTTACCTAGATACTCACCAGAGTAGCTTCTGAGCAGATTTTTAGTAGTTCATGTCATAATCCAAAAGGTCTCATAGCACTGGTGTTAGTCTGGTGACTTGGGACTACAACAAAATACTAGTTTGGGCAACCACTTTATTGGAAATGGAGTTTTTGTGTCTTGGGATTTAAAAAAAAAAAGGAAAATAATATCTTAAGGAACAGAACATATAGATGTAAACTGCACAAGAGCCCCTATACCCCATATAAGAGCAGTTCAAGTAAATTATGAAGAATTATGAAGAAAAAGAAAACTGTGTGCAAGAACAGTTAGGAATGGATAGTATTGTTGTCTTTAACACACATGAAAACCAGTCTGGACCAGTCTAGATTGACTATTATTTTATGTATATTAAAAGAGTTTGATTTCCCCCTGACTCATTCACAAATAAGCCACAAAATCAGCTACAATATCTCTTTGAATTGCTTTTATTACAAAGAATTAATTGAGCTGTTAATTTCAAAATCAACAAAAGTGCTTTCTCGTTGTAACACTCTAATAAACAACATTTGGAGACTGATTACATTCAAGGACATGGTCTCACCGAAAAACAATTTAAAATCATTAGGCTGCCTAACAAACTAAAAGCAGATTTAGAGAAACTAAACTAGACAGCAAGTCCCTGAGTTTTTTTTTTTTTTTTTTTTTGGCATGCTCTTGTTTTTGGTCGTGTTTTTCAACAAGATTGTGAAATTGGTTCCTCTGTGTTTTACACAAATAAGAAAAACAAGATTATTTACATTACAGATATACAGTTTTAGCATTTGATATGAGCACACATTAATGTAAGTATGCACTGAGATCCTGAGAAACCAAAACTTGCTCAGAACTATAAGGCAACATTCACACTATCAAGAATAAAACAACTAAGGAAAAAATGTTGCAGGTTGTAAGCATTCAACTTTGGTTAATGCTGGTTAGAGAGCTCATTGATAAGCAGTTATTAAAGACAGATTTTAATCAGTAAGATCCGAAGTGGGAAGTTGTTAGACAAAAGTGCAGAATTTAGTGCCAAAAAGTGATTAATTATTTTCCAAGTTTGGATATAGATGTACCGGTATTGAGGCTAATGTCTTCTGTTCTCTCTCAGTCACTTGACTAGAAGCCTCTGGGTTTGGCGAGTCACTTGGTTCAGAGAATTGCCTCTAGTTGAAAAATGATATGATAAATTACAAAATATAATCTGAATAAAAACAACAACACTTAGTTGTGAAACTGTTATATGATTGGCCAAGAGGCAGTCTGAAAGTTTCATGTTTGTAGCACTTTTGTACACGTTGTATATGAGTGGTGCAGAGTGGAAGTGGAGCGTTTTTTTCTTAGATGAGTACTGGGTTTTTTGAAAGCTGAAGCATATGTGTTTTCTCTTGTACTAGGATTGTTCGGGGCAGGTTCTCTCTCCAGTGAGCACGGAGTGACCGGAGAGCAGAAAATGGGAGTCAAGCTGGAACACAGTGATTATGCATCACTTTGAACAGGGAGTTAAAATTGCTCCACTCATATGCAGTTCAAGTTTATGTTGCATGGTGACATGCAAAGCTTGATGGTTTGGTTGATTCTGGAGCAATTTTTGCTGGCAGCGAAAAAAAATATAACAAACTGGTGAAATTTTGTCTAAAAAATGAAGGTACTCAATTTTTTACTTCTTGTATATTGAACTGTTTTGATCATAGTTGTGATTCCATGTGGCCTTATGTGTATGGTTGAACTATAGCCCAGCCTATATTCAGCGCTCTTGCTTGAGATTGCTTAATTGTTTTGAAATGGCCATACAGGGTTTCATTCTGTGTACTTCTGTCTAAATTTAAATGTGAGGTAAACAAAGTTCGGCGGAAAACATTTGAAGTGACAAAATAAGTATCCTTGTGCAAAATGTACAGAAATGTAAATCACTTTTCTGTCATTCACCCAAACCCTTTAAACAAAGGCTTTATAGAAAAATGTATATTACATTTCGAACAACACTGTTCTCAGATGCCATCTGTCAAATCCCTGTAGACAAATGACACACTTTATCTATTAAGTTTTACCAGCATGCACTGCGATACAATTGAAAAAAAAAAGGAAAGCTAGCAACAAATGAAGGATAGAAAGGCATGCAGCAAGATAAAGTCAATGACAAAAGTGTGTTTACCTACCAGTTCAAGAAATGTGTTCTCCAGTGATTTGTACTCGGGGGAACTCTTGTTGAAAAGATCCTCCGAAAACATCATATTAGTCACACGTAAACTAAAAAACACCACTAACTCTTTGGCCTGGTTAGAAGCCATCATTGAAGGAGTGGTAATGTAACCTAGAGGACGAGCTGAGGATTGTGGCTTCTCATCGACCTCTGAAGGGAATCCATTCCCAGAGTCCAGAGTATTGTCCTCCTCATCATCCTGTTCAACATCTCTGTCAATATCTGTACTACCTTCAAGTGGGGGAGGTGAAACTGTCCTGAGAGTCTGTCCCTCTTCATCCAGGAAATTGTCCGGGGTCAGGTGTGAAATGAGGTCTTCTGTGGGCGTTAGCTCAGAGGGAATTGCTGCAGGGAGAATTGGTTCTGGAGTTGTAAGTCCAAGTGGGGGCACCTTTTGATGGAGTGTGTCTATGGTGGCACCGACAGTTGGAGACTCTACATGGTCACTAAGGTCAATTGAAGTGGGCGACTCAACTGGACCTTTAGGGTATGAAGGGAGACCTTCGGTAGAGGTCTCTAAAGGTTCAGATTGGCCAATTGTGTCATCTTCAAGAAATATAGCATCTTGTACTCGTTCTGTAGGGGTTAGGGTTGTCAAGATTGATGATGTTGCCTCAGCAGAAGTGGCCGCTGGTGTTATATCAAAATTAATTTCAGGTTTAGTTGAAGAAGATGCTTTTGCTACTTCAAAAGACTCCAAGTCCAGTGGTGCAGCTGTGGCAACAATTTCATTTCTCGCATCCTCTTTGACTTCCGACCACTTTGATAGGTAATCCACTGTAGTCATTCTTGGCAAACCGAAAATAAAGAACCGGTTTCAGAGAGTGTCTTTGCAAATGCATCTAATGCAAAATTACAATGAATTCTTTCATTCTTTAGGCTGCCTGACTTAAGTGTCTTAGTTTGGAAGCAAGTGCTCTTTTACACTACTCCCTACAAATATGAAAGATTTACCTTCAGTTGTTGAAGTGCCTTCAGTGGTTAGACTTGTTGTCTTTGAACCCTCGAGATAGGAGTTGTTAATCAGCTCAGTGGCTACTTGTTGCGTGGGAACATGGGATGATATCTTAGGAAAATTCTGTATATCAATTCTTTCTGTCCTATTAGGGTCCAGATCTCCAAAAGAGATGCCCATACTCCCAGAAGGTGCTATAATGTCCTCCGAGTCCACTTTTGTTGACTGTGTACTCATTTTCCCAGGTAAAAACCTTGATTCTTTGCTGATTTCAGTACTGGATCTTATGTTGTCCTCGCCTGCTGTTAAAGAGGGCGAATCAGGTAAGGTTAAATATTTGCAGTCTGTCTAGGGCTCTTATATTGATTGTATTGATTTTGTGTACCTGGTTCGAAAATAAGGGAAAGCACGTCCACAGGAAGTGATGTGTCCTCACGTAGTGCCTTCACCACCATGCCCTTTAGGACTCCCTCTATGCCATATTCATCAGTGGAGTCTGTGTCACCTATGGCCTGTGTCCCATCAGTCTCAAACACTACAGCATAGCTTGCTGCAGCACCTTCAGGACTGACCGATGTTATGAAGAGAATTGGTTTGCATGACGTTTGCTTGGACTTTTATTAACCTGATTGTCTGTCTTAGCCCTCATGTTCTCTTTGGGGCTCTAGGACCCCAAGGCAGTTTTAATACATCAAAATCATACTTATCTTTGGCCTGTCAGGTTAATACTTAATGACTTTTTCAAATCTTATGAGAATTAATTGGTGTACATATTGTAGATATTCACTTTTGGCAGCTATCTAGAAGCTAAATAATTTTCACATGCACATGATTTGTGATTTTTGGGAATGTAAAGTCATTCTTAAAAGTACATGAGGGTTAATTATTAAAGTTTTCCCAAAAGCTACTATCATGAGATATTAAGGTAGTAAACAAGCATGTTGTGTTACACAGTCTACAGTACAACAAAGCATACAGTAATTGAAACACAGTTGTTCTGAATGCAATTTGCCAAGTTTTTCTTCAAATACTTACCCCAAGTTGCCCCTGTGAGAGAATTACCCATCCAAAAATACAATTTTCAAGTTCAATGGACTGTAATATCTTGGTGAATCCCACAGTTCCAGCATCAACTTACCGAAATCCCAGCACCCAAATTTCTTTAAACCCTGGAAGTTTGTCAAACACATGCAGCATCTGCAAAAGTGTAAATGAAAATATTTTAGACATATTTGTAATAACTTTATTTCAATAACTACATAATTAAATCAATCATGCACAGTTGGTTACATAACCTCATATTTTGGATTGTCCAACATGCTGACAAGCTGTAAAATCATGTGCCACGGCTCTGGTCTTATTTTAACTAATCTTATGCCGGCTTTTGTAGTTACCCAATTCTTGTTTGGCTTTCCTGTTTTTGATCTTTTACTGAAAGCTACTTTCAAACCTACTGTATTAATTTGTGTTTTTTTCTACTTTGAGATGTTCTCTAGAATGTTCTTAACACAAATTCATTAAATTTCTTTTATTACAGTTATCACTCACTACCCCTTAAAAATGTATTTCTTTTGTCAGGTTTCATAACCATATTCCTTCCTATATTGTATATTGTCAATGTTCCTGCTTCAATATGGCACCTTCTGTGAGCTCAACATCATCACACAGGCTCAGGTGAGATGTAATTTGTCTGTTAGTAGCTTGAAACCGCTTGACCTGTGTAAAATGGCATATGTTTAATAGTGGATTTCACCTAACCTTCTCATGAAGATTGCGAGTGAAGTCTTCATATTGGGGGCTGCCTGGATCCTTCAATAGTGCGGGGTCTACTATAGTCACACTGAACTCCACAATGTGGTCTACCAGCCTCTGAGGGACAACATCTGGTGCCCCAGTTTCCTATCAGATTAGAGAATAGTCAATTTGTTTGTTTCTAATTTCATTAGTATGTTAAGTGCATATTCTAAAAAGCACGAGTTAGTGGCCGTACGCTGTCAGATTCCATGATGAAAAGCTCCGCAGGACTCTTTGAACCTAAAGCATAAAAAGTCATCAATCAGTCATGTTTTTATAAGATCAACCAGTATTTCTTTCTCATTCGGATGGTGAGGACTTACATTTCTCGCCTGGTGCAGGTGTGAGAGCCCTAAAAATAATTGAAAACATGTCGAGAAGGGACGAATCAATCCGAGAATGATAAATGCAATAAAATTCATTGTCCCCGATAAAGGGGTTGACTGCATATAAGCCCGGGTATGTTTGTGTGGCTCTAACACCCAAGCGTAATATGTCTGGGCACAGATCCCTCTTATTAAAGTGGATCAGGTCAGAGAGCAGTGTTTAGCTAGGCCACCAAATATGAACAAACTTTGTTTTTTAAAGGACAGGCTGAGATTTTCTCATCTCCCACTAGTCAGTTGACCTCATTCTAGATATTCTGAAAGGTTCGAGCCCAAAATGAAGACTTGAAGTAACTCGCCATACCATGAATACTGAAACCAAGATGCCCTTGAATTCAAGATCATCTTCGGGATTCTTACCTCTTCTGTTCATCTTGAGCTTTCACTCTCTGTAAATGATATAAACCTCTTTGAGAATTTACCAAAAAGCCTTTTTCAATTGAATAATATTTGAACATTTAGGCTGTATTGGCAAGACGAATGGACTAAATTGGCAACGGACACAAGCAGCTACTCACACTGGCTACCATGTCAAGATGCTCCTGGGTGCTACTAAAATTTCGGGCCAGATCCTCCATGCAAAGCGAGTCTCTCTGACAGGCATACACCCACTGCTGGTACTCCAAGGTGTCAGGAACTCTGTCAAGAAAGATCCGGAAGGCCTCC
The DNA here is from genome assembly GCF_018340385.1 of Cyprinus carpio. Classification (NCBI taxonomy): domain Eukaryota; kingdom Metazoa; phylum Chordata; class Actinopteri; order Cypriniformes; family Cyprinidae; genus Cyprinus; species Cyprinus carpio. The sequence continues at coordinate 18,660,032 of NC_056613.1, read as the reverse complement.
CACACAGCTTCTTGACAAACTGTTAAATATCATTGGAATTATTTAGAAAAGGCCGTTAGAGAATTGAGAGATGACTAACAGCAAAGACCTGATAAAACATGCCGGGACACTTAAAATTAATTATCCGCACCACTGACAGAGGTGTAACATACTTAATAGTGTTTAGCATGCAGTCATTTGCTGCCATTATCTCATTTTGCCAACACGGTTATTATGGACATTTAATTAAGAGTATCTCTTAACTGCAGCTGACAGCTAAATATGCTTCACCTTTAGCTTGTTTGTACCAGTAATTTAAAATCATGCTATCTGCTTCAGTGTAAAAATGTTTTGTCAAGTGACACCAAAAAAAGTGCCTCATGTGGAATTATATAAATGAATCGGTTTTATTCAAGCCAAAAATGTTACTTAATATGACAGAATCAACCTGACTGCATTAGGATACAACAATAAAAGCCATTTTTAAGGGTCAGATCAGGGAGAATAGGTCTTTAAAGGGACACTTCATCCCAAAATTACAATGTTGTCATCATTTACTCTCTCTCACGTCATTCCAAACCCATTTGACTTAATGTGGACTAATTTTATGATCCTTTTTGAAGTTTTGAGAGTTTCTGTCTGCATTCATTGTACCTGCATGGCAAAAGTGACTAGCAAATTATTTATAATTTCAAGTTTTGTGTTCTACACAAGTTAGACAGCAAATCTGACTTGTGAGTAAATGATGACTGGATTTTATGGGTTTTCCCACTTTGTTTAGCTGCATTCACTTTTATATTCAGGTCATTTTATACTACCATTCAAAAGTTTGGGGTCATTAATATTTTTACTATAAGACTCAAAGAAGGTAAGCAGGAAAAAAGTACACTACTTTTATCTATACTTGGCTCTATACTTCTTTTTTTGGCTTGGCATGATCCTTCATCTCTCAGAAGGTTTCGAATGATTGGGAAGTTAATTATGATTTATGAGGATCTGAGGTGTTGTTGCCAAATTAGGCACTGATGCTCAAGGCTCCGTCCCTTGTGGTGTTTAGGGTAGATGTTGTCCTACCTCTTAGTTTGTAGTAGGCTTTATGGCTGGTGATGACCTCAGCTATGTTCTCCTGAGGACAGACTTTCACACCAGTATTAAACAGCGCTGATCTCTTTGCTCGATGCACATCTAGAGAAAGTGAATCTCTGCCATCTGTCAACTGTTTCATTGGCTGTGGAGTCTCCAGGAAGTGCCTGTACTTCACATTTCTGATCCTGAGAATCAAGTCGTCAGCAGTGAGTTCTGCAAATGTCACAACAACAGCATGTGTTCATTGTTTCACAAGAGCAGGATCGACTTTACCTGAGAACAGTAAGCCGATGGATCATATAATTACACTTCATGTAATTACTCTCGCTCAGAGACCATTTGAAACCCTTTAAGTCTATGATTAGTATGCTGAATGAACATTAATTGGATTAGGCCTAAGTCAAGCAGTCGGTTATGCCGGCAGATGTTAAGCGCATTCACTAGATAAGAGTTAAAAAGGCCTCTGCTCTCCAGTTGTAGTAATCTTAATTGTGTTTGATTGAAATCACAGAATTTTTACATAAAGACCAAGCTGAAAAAGTCTTCAAGATTATTAAAATGAAAAAGTTCTGCTTATAAATGTAGTCATTATATTGTTGTTTTCCATTTATTCAATGTGTCATTCAGTATTTTTATTTTCAGAGTTTAACTCGATTTTATGTCAGCAATTAAGAAAGTTCAGCTGTTTTTTGTCCATATAATGACAATCAATGGGGTCAAAAAAACAATAACAAAAAAAAAACATTGAGACATTTTTCAAAACATCTCCTTTTGTGATCCACAGAAGAAATAAATTCATACATTTTTGGAACCACGTGAAGGTCAGTAAATTATCATCAAATGTTTGTTTTTGCATGAACTAGACCTTTAAATGATCAATTTTAGAGGTTAAATTTCCCAAAGTTCTTACTTGCCAGAGACCCTAACCCATTCTGACATCTAATAGTATTTATACTCAAGGTGACCCACCTTCTGATCTTTTACATAATCGGTTGTGGCCAGAGATAGTTGTTAGAGTTAACCAGCACCTGCAGTCATTGGCGTAATATACTTAGACCTGGTGTTTTACTGGTATTTACAGACTAGAGAAGTTCAGGATGAATTGTTCAGATATTAGAATGAAAGCAAATTTCACTTCATTAACTTCAGTTCATGTCATTGTCATAGTGAACATATGTACTGCAAAATAACCAATGCATTTAATTACCTACTTCAGTAATGAAGCATCAAACAATTATACAGTTAATAGCTTATATCAAAGTACATCTGGAGGTTTTTACGTCAAATGACAACAGTTCTGACTAGTTTAATAGCTTGGCTCTTCAGCTGTTATGGTGTAATCTTTATAAGTTCCTCTAAGTTGCAGCACTCACAGATCCATTAAGAACAGACAAATTGTGTGTCCCCTCAATGTAAGATCTCAGCCACTTCAAGACCTCTTGAGAAATTGAAAGATCATATTAGGTCTCTTTCAAATCAACCATCAAAAGTAGGCTACAGGGCCTCCATTAAAATGGGCTAAATGCTTTCAAAATGGAGTATTGTGTGACCAGCTGGTAAACTTCAGAGAGCTTCTTAAAACATTAAGCCTGGCTCAGCAAGGGGGTCCCTCAGACTTCACCAGACCTCTGTTCACCACTTGCAGATTAGCTTAAGCTTAGTTAGTAGACAAGTAGTAGCGTTAGCGATATAAGTGCAGCTACAGTGGAGGTTAAACACATACCTTTGTTTTTAATGTCCTACTGGTAACTTTTAAAGCCACATGAGTAATCCTGCTTAACAGAATCTCATAAAACATGCAATCAGACCACATTAAGACAGGATTTCCTGTGTACATGCAGATTTCTCTGCATAGCATAGTTAGTAAGATGTTATATTGTGTTTTGGATGCTGATGTCCTTTGCTGACCAGGCTTATCCTCTGGTTAATTGCATAACCAGTAGCTACACCAGCACTTAAATGGCATAAAATAGCCTGGGCTAAAACAAATTTAGACACCAACAAAACAATTGCATTCAGTAGCTAACAATCTCAACTGAGACTCAGTGGAAAAAAAAAAACATGCCAGTGGCTACATTTCTTCAAAAAGATAATTACATGTTTCCTTCACAGTGAAATTTCTAGTAATTGCCTGTGCATTCAGTTTAAAAAAAAATAAAAAAAATTTATGTGATGCAACCATAAAAATGTAGTAGTTTGCAAATCACGAACTATGGTAAAAAGTGTTTTGTACTCATAGCCTAGTATTTTGCTAGGAACTGCGCGGAAATAAGTCTTGCAATCATAATTTGTGTGAAAAAGGGATAAAAGTGTGAGTTTTACTGTTAATTTCAATTGCAAGCTGCATTTATAGTTTTTTTTTTAAAAAAATGCTTTTCTAATGAGACTCTTAAGAAAATTCTACCAGTACCTGCATTATAATGGTAATGGACTCTGTTTTAATACACTGTGGTCAGTCATTTACTATAGATTGATGCAGATTACTACAGTATACGGCTATCAGTGTTGAATCTGTAACAATTACACCATTGTTGTAATTCTTCTCAAACCCTGGTGTCAAATCAGATTGGACCTTCAGTCTAATTATTTTGACCACATACAAAAGACACCCTGTTCTAGTGCCACATGTGGCCCTATTTAGAGATGTTTGCAGTGGAAAGCGGTGAGCAGATCGCTCAGAGATACAGGGGTCCCAACAATGTGTTTCTAGGTCACAAAACATCTGACCACATCTGTTAATTAACAAATGAGCAGATGTAGAGCCAGTGGTGCAATTTCTCAAAGATAAACCAGGATTACTGATTTGATCATGTGTCCCGCTGCTGTCTATGAGCCTGCTGAGCACATGTGCAGACATGAGGGGCGGCGATGCTAATTGAGCTGTACTTCTGAAGCAATGAGCGAGGCCCTACAGCAAAGCTACAAGCCAGAAAAGATTAGCATTCCACACGGCCACAAACAGAATGCCTTTTGTTTCTCTCTGCTAATGAATGGAGCTTCTGAACACTGTAGCCAGACTAGAGGCATTCAGAACTCGCATGAAATGTTAGCAAAACGTGCTTTTCCAGCATATTGTACCAAAAAGGAAGCGCTAATGGTGGGCTTGTCACAAAAATGTTATCAAATGATTTGTCATCAGGCTTTGTTTTGCATAAGAAAAATCTTTGGGTTTCTTTTATGTCCTCGCAAATTGGCTCCTAAAATATTTAAAAGCTCATTCGATCACCGAGGGCGGAAAGATGCTATTGTGTGAGGAATCGCACAGGCTGTAGTCGCTCTGAGGCGTTGTACGTTACCAGAAGTCCTGTTTTTGCTGAATTATAAGACTTGGGTTAAATAAAACAGCATTAGAATGGCATTCAAATGCTGGCTTACCTTTGATTCTAGTGGCTTGGAGGGTAAACAAGAACAGAATGAGGAATAATCCTGTTTTCAATGGCATGTTGCAGTAGATTATGTCCTTTTGGATGTAAAGTCGCTCATTTGGAAAGAAAAGACAGTCCGTATTGACTTAACTCACTTCTGAGTGTGAAAGAGTTAATTTCCATCGACTATGTGTCCAGGCATCCATGGACGGGGCTGTTTGTGGGCACTACTGTAGGTTGGGTGGTATTCCTGACAGATGGTGCAGATTCTTGGGCTCACACTTGGTCTGAAGTGTGCGAGTGGGTGGAAGATGCTCTGCAGGGTGTAAGGGGAATGATGAGGTTAAAAATGCTGCCTCTTTTTCTGGCTTAATCTGTTTACCTCTCTCTGACTCCTAATCCCCGTGGGCCCACGTGGTGGACTATCCTCATCCTGTTAGTAGCCTTCTGGACCAGCAGCTGCTAGCCTCCTTGCTTCGGTCACAAGCCACTCGACTTGCCTACTTGCTCTGTTTCCAGTCCGCCTGATGCCCGTCTCTGTCAGTCTGGCCCACTCAACACAAGTTTCTCAGCCCTCTGCCAGCTTTTGTGACTGCCAAGCTGAAACGCTGTATACTACCCCCCCTGTTTAGGACAGCAAGCTCTGCCCTTTCTCTGATCATGGGGCCAGATCCATGTGCTGAGCGTGTGTTGTCGTACCCTTGTGGTGCATGTTAGTCCCCAGGCCTACTGCTTGAGCTGGGAAGAGGATTACACACACCCTGCTTATTAAATTTCACAGCCATAAATAAGTCTCTGCAGCTCAAAATCCATTCAAGACCTTCCACGATGCTGGACCATGCATGTTGAACTTCCAACTTTCATGAGATAATGAGAACAGGCTGGTGGCCGTTTGTAACCAGCAGAAACCCCTCTGGAAATTAGAATTTTAATTATTATTTTTTTTACCTAGTTAAGGCTCTGAATTAAATTGCTCATTTCGCTTATGGCCTAAAAAAAAAAAAAAAAAAAAAAAAAACTCTCTTCTGCTCTGCAGCTTGAAGTGTGGCTTTATATTTATACAGGGACATAAAATTCTACAATTTCCAAAAAATCTAGTAAAACTTTTACTAATTTTATATATGTATATGTTATATTTAAAAAAAGTATCAAATGAAACTACAAACTGGATATTTTTAATATAAGCTGTATTTGTAATATCTAGGTTGCAAAATATTAAAATTTACCATGATAAACAGGTCTCGTAGTTACGCCAGATCATTGTTACTACTTTAAAGTCATCAAAAATTATTGTTATATCCTGAACAGAATTTTTTTTCTTTGTTTGTTTTGGCTGTTTTATTTAGACAAAATTGATGTTAAAGGATTGGTGCTCAGCTGTATGTGCAAAAACATAAGTTAATATGAACTCTACAAGCAATGTTTCTGGATTTTTTTTTTTCATGTGTACTGGCTAAGACTAAGTTAACAGTTTTATTTTAGTAAGATTAACTGTAGTAACTACACTCTAAGAAAAGATGCTAAAAACACTAAAAGTGGTTCATTAGCTCGTAATCATTGAGGAACCACTTTAAGTGCTATACAGCACCTGCTATGTAGAACCATTTTAGATATTGTCACTCCACTCTCATATGCTTGCTATGAATGGGAATTTAATACAATGGCAAAAGCGGTTTTGAATCACTTTTATGCTTTTCTGAGGTCAAAAAGTTTCATATCTGTCTAGGGGACCTGTAATAGGGGCCTTGGGGGCAAAACGGTTGAAAATCACGTTATCTTTTAGGAAATGCAATGTAATTTAATGTTGTTTTTTTGATCCTTCCACTATGAACTCCAAGTTAAATTGTAAAACCTGATGTTCCAAAATTATTTGAAAATGATCTAAAGAACATATTGGTCTTCAGTGGAAGTGGAACAATAAATCAATGTCACAAAACGACCTACTTATTTGATAAGTAACCTATGAATAGTGCAGAATCTTATATATTCATTTTTACGTCATATTTCTTTCTTCAACATTTTTAAAAACTTTTCAGCTTATTTCCTGGTTTAAATCAGGGTTTGAATCCATTTAATTTTCAAATTAGACTCCAGATTTTCAGTATGATCTGTGACTTATTAGACAGTTGGACCCCATTGAACATTCAGACCACCCCTACCAGCTGCTTTCATTTTCTGCTTTTAAAACAGAATCAGAGGAAAATCCTATTCTGACTAATAACCTCAGCTCAATGACAGATCTCTGCAATGCAGCCTCGAATTCACCTATCCGATAGTGAAGTTAATTCATCTGTCTTGATGGCAGGAAAAGTCCAGGGATAGAGTACTGGCAATACTTATGCGGTAATGCAAGAAAGTCAGGAAAATCAGTCGACCGACCTTTCTACGTTTAATTGTCTTCTGGAGCCTGATTCTATTAAGAGCTGTAAAAATGAGCTCAAATGCAAAGCAGGCTGACCTTCTCACCTATGCTAATGAGTTCCATCACTGACCAATCAAAAGGGTGAACTTCAATTAACCTGGAGTGAGTGACTGTCTGGAGTCAGCACATCTCTCCTGCGACAGAACACTCTCCTCCATGTGTCCTCTGACAGAGCTTTATATTGATGGATGACAGTGACTGACTGAACTGTCACTGTCATAATCCCTCATTATTTTGCCCCATGCTGCGTGACACACATATATCTGTTCATCTTTGCATATGAGATCTTCCGAAGTTGTTCTACACTTATCCCTTATATGAGATAAACGGTTTTTTTTTTTTGGTCTTCTTAAAATTTTAAAGTTTTATTCGTAGTTTTAAACTTGATATTTGCTATCAACATACAAAACCATTTCTAGATAGTTAGAAGCATTTGTGCTCTCCATTATATATTTAAAAACTTATATATATTATACTATTTTATTTTATTTTTTATTTTATACCAATTTAGATTTTGACTCCAACCCTTGCCTCAGTCTACTTTGTATTAGGGTAAATATGATTAACATAAATGCAGCCCATTTATGCACCCCATAAACTCAACCAAGCCTAGAAAAAAAAAAAAAACAGTGAACCACCCCTTTAATAGTTTTGCAACCTCCTTTTGCCAAGATAACAGCACTGAGTCTTCACCTGCAATGCCTGATGAGTTTGGAGAACACCTGACAAGAGATCAGAGACCATTCTTTCCAGATCCTTCAGATTCACAGTTCCATGTTGGTGTTTTTCTGTTTAGTTCACTTCACTCATTTTCTGCAGGGTCAGGGAACCGGGACGTCCATGGCAGAAGCTTTATTTTGTGCTCAGTGACATATGTTTTGATGTTTGTTTTGGATCATTGTCCTGTTGGAAGATCCAGCCGTGCCTATTATGAGATTTCTAGCATGGACAGTCAGTTTTTAATATTTTTTTTTTTTATCTTTTGAATCCATGATGCCATGTGTCTGAAGAAGATGCCCAGGATCTCTGGCAAAAACATAGCCCCACAACTTTACAGATCCAGCAGTATATTAAATTGTACACATGGGGTACTTTTTTGGTGTGCACCAAACCCATCTTGAGTATTAGCTGATAAAAAGATAATTTCATCTGACAACATGTGTTGATGGTGTAGGTGAAGGTGTTGAAGGTGCTGTTTGATAAATTAGTTTGAGGCTTTCTGACCCTAAAACTCCACTATTTTCTGCAGTTCTCCAGCTGTGATCTCTGGAGAGTCTTTTGCCACTTAAACTCTCCTCCACATATTGCATTAAAACAATAAATACACATTCTCTTCCTGGCAGATTTGTAACATTTTTTGTTGATTGGAACTTCTTTCTTTTTTTATTACAGTCACTTTCTATTTTGTGAAGCACAACATTCTTTTGCTGCACATCAGAAATATATTATTTGATTTTACTCATTGTGATGAATCATTAAAGGAATTTGGCTTTTGTGTTCCCTCTTTATATTTCTGTGAAACAAGAAGCCAAGGCTGGTTAATTTCATGTTCAGTAGTCACCCTGGTGTGCTAAAAAATGCAAATATGAATGGGAATATACTTCAGAGATATTTTAATCATAAGAATTTCTTGGGGTTCCAATAATTGTGGCCATTGTGTATGAGAAAAACATTTATTTGTTAATGTGAATTTCCCCCACATTATTAGTTTTTTATTTCACTTAAATTTCACTTTTTTTCACTTTTATTTTATATAAATTTAATTAAAAAAAAATGAATGACAGATCATATGGTTAAACAGTGCAGACTTTTTGTCACAGCCTTCTTTGATCACATTTACCAAGAATATGAATAATTTTAAGCACAACTGTGTGTGTGTGTGTGTGAGTGTGTATGTTTATATACATACTGTACAGTATGTGACCCTGGAGCACAAAACTAGTTTTAAGTCGCTGGGGTATAGTTGTAGCAATAGCCACCAATATTGTATGGGTCAATATTGTAGATTTCTCTTTTATGCCAAAAATCATTATGATATTAAGTAAAGATCATGTTCCATGAAGATATTTTGAAAATTTTGTACCGTAAATATATCAAAACGTAATTTTTCATTAGTTATATGCATTAGTTATATATATACACACACACACACACAAACCCAATTCCAAAAAAGTTGGGACACTGTACAAATTGTGAATAAAAACAGAATGCAATGATGTGGAAGTTTCAAATTTCAATATTTTATTCAGAATACAACATAGATGACATATAAAATGTTTATTTTTAGATATTGTATAATTTTTAGTTTTAAGTGAGATGTTTTTTGATTTTAATTTTATTGGCATATATCAAAAAAGTTGGGAAAAGCCCATGTTTACCACTGTGTGGCATCCCCTCTTCTTTTTATAACAGTCTGCAAACATCTGGGGACTGATGAGACAAGTTGCTCAAGTTTAGGAATAGGAATGTTGTCCCATTCTTGTCTAATACAGGCTTCTAGTTGCTCAACTGTCTTAGGTCTTCTATGTCGCATCTTCCTCTTTATGATGCGCCAAATGTTTTCTATGGGTGAAAGATCTGGAGTGCAGGCTGGCCATTTCAGTACCCGGATCCTTCTTCTACTCAGCCATGATGTTGTAATTGATGCAGTATGTGGTCTGGCATTGTCATGTTGGAAAATGCAAGGTCTTCCCTGAAAGAGACGACGTCTGGATGGGAGCATATGTTGTTCTAGAACTTTGTATATACCTTTCAGCATTGATGGTGCCTTTCCAGATGTGTAAGCTGCCCATGCCACACGCACTCATGCAACTCCATACCATCAGAGATGCAGGCTTCTGAACTGAGCACTGATAACAACTTGGGTTGTCCTTGTCCTCTTTAGTCCGGATGACATGGCATCCCAGTTCTCCAAAAAGAACTTAAAATTTTGATTCGTCTGACCACAGAACAGTTTTCCACTTTGCCACAGTCCATTTTAAATGAGCCTTGGCCCAGAGAAAACGCCTGCGCTTCGGGATCATGTTTAGATATGGCTTCTTTTTTGACCTATAGAGTTTTAACTGGCAACGGCGAATGGCACGGTGGATTGTGTTCACCGACAATGTTTTCTGGAAGTATTCCTGAGCCCATGTTGTGATTTCCATTACAGTAGCATTCCTGTATGTGATGCAGTGCCGACTAAGGGCCCGAAGATCACGGGCATCCAGTATGGTTTTCCGTCCTTGACCCTTACGCACAGAGATTGTTCCAGATTCTCTGAATCTTTGGATTATATTATGCACTGTAGACTGTAACTCTTTGCAATTTTTCTCTGAGAAACTCCTTTCTGATATTGCTCCAATATTTTTCGACGCAGCATTGGGGGAATTGGCGATCCTCTGCCCATCTTGACTTCTGAGAGACACTGTCACTCTGAGAGGCTCTTTTTATACCCAATCATGTTGCCAATTGACCTAACAAGTTGCAAAATGGTCCTCCAGCTGTTCCTTATATGTACATTTAACTTTTCCGGCCTCTTATTGCTACCTGTCCCAACTTTTTTGGTATGTGTAGCTCTCATTAAATCCAAAATGAGCCAATATTTGGCATGACATTTCAAAATGTCTCACTTTCAACATTTGATATGTTATCTATATTCTGTTGTGAATAAAATATAAGTTTATGAGATTTGTAAATTATTCCATTTCGTTCTTACTCACAATTTGTACAGTGTCCCAACTTTTTTGGAATCTGGTTTGTATATATATATATATATATATATATAGATAGATATATAGATATAGATATAGATATATAGATATAGATAGATAGATAGATAGTGCTTATATTTCTCATAGTTTACATTTCTTATTTGCATTTAGTTTAACTTGATACCAAAATACCTGAAGCTAAAGCTGAGATAAAAACAGAATATATTATAAATATTATTAATTAAAAACTATAATAGTACATAAATTATACAATATATTATTTTATAATATATACAATAACACTCTTTCACATTTGACTTCTTTTTTGTGTAGATGATTTTTGCATTTGATAAAAAAAAACTTTTATTTTATTTTGACTTTGCCTCAGTCTCTCTCTCTCCCTCTTTTTTTGTACATTTTGTTTTATTTTTAAGTCCATACAAGATCTTCATCTGCTGCTTAGGATTTATGGTAATGTGTGCATTACTATGGTAATTATGATCTCCAGCTGTACCATGAGAAAAGCTCTTACCAGGCTTATTTTAGGAAAAATGATTACATTATAATTGTGTTATATGGTGTGATGGGCAGCTTCTCTTGACAGATGTGGCCGATTCTTAAACAGCATCTGGCAGATTCTGTCATACCTTGAGCTTTTGCAGCTCCAGGCTTCTCCTATGGGTGATCGTGGGTATTGCTTTGGCTGGAGATCGAGCTCTTGTTACGATTGAGTTTTCAAACTCAACCTACTTATTTTGCAATGCGCATTCACCCAGTGTTTTCAGATACTCTGTGATTGATTGAGCCCTTCTTGTCTGCAAAAGTGGGTGAGGCGAAGAAAATCTATCATGTTATTGAGCTCAATATTTCATACATGCAATGAAAAGACCACACAGACTGAACACAAGATTGTGAGATTTGGATAGATCTGGTTTCATAATAATCGGGTGTACTTTAAAACCACCAGGGGGCAAACTTTAATTAAATTAAACCTTTCGTGTATGTGTATGTGTATGTGTATGTGTATGTGTATGTGTATGTGTATGTGTATGTGTATGTGTATGCATATAACAGAAAAAACAAATCCTTCAGCGTACATTCTTGCCATAAAGTATACATTCATTCTCCAACCAGGTTGATTTATGGTAGAAATATTATTTCTGTTCAGTTTACATAAACACATCACATATACATTCATATATGCAGCTCTGTATAAGCATACAGTGAGTACAGTGCATATGTAATATATTATGTTCAATCTCATGTCATATCTGAGGAAAGAAGCCATTGAAATGCACTTTCACTCGAGCCATTAGTGAATAGCAACTCTGATTGCTTAGATAAATGGCCGGCTGTCTAGAGTACATGCAAGGTGAATTGTAAACAGTGGAAATTGCCCTGAATATGGCCATCTGTTCTGAAAATGAGAAGCATAATAGATGCTGTTACAGTGACCATAGGCTGACATCGCCATGACTCAAAACGTAGGCACTGAAATCACCGAAATCCCCTGTTTTCAAACAAGCCATCACACGGCCTTGCGAAATGCTTTTTCCAGCAGTATATTTATGACTGTGCCCAGTGAAGCCACTCTAAATCTATATGTGCTATGAAGAGCCGAGATGTGCTGCCCCCAGGAAACTTCAGCAGACCAGAGTAATGGCTCTGTGCTATGGAGAGAAGAATTTCAAATTTGACTCTCACTCCTAGCAGACCGAATTCAGCGTCCTTGAAGATTTGATGTCATGTTGAAATGAAAGCATTTTCAGAACTAATGCAGAGCCATTGACCGAATGACATTTCCACATGCTGGTGTGACATAATGATAGTAGAGCATTTACCGAAGCCAATCATATTTAATTTATTTTAATGCCATCGTTCCGGTTGCTTAGCCATTGCGGGGTTTTTTTTTTATAAGCAGAAAGTCAGACGGAACTGATATCGTTTTTCCAAAAAGTAAATGGGAAACTAAAAGTCTAAGTATCTAGCCAAAACATTCTTGAGTAAAAGTTTTGTATGTATGTATTTAAAAGAAAAAAGCCGTTTGAAGCTGAATGGTGAAATTAAGAGACAGTAAAGATTTTCACATTAAAGTAACTTTGATGCACTAAAAGGAACCTGTTCAATCACAGTTTTCTCACTCTTCTGTTTAAAGCTCAAGGGCAAACCTCCTGTCAGGTGAACATTAAAATCAACTCTAAAGTCTGACTGTTTCATATAGTAGTTTAATACAGTAGTGGTGAGATATACATCTATTTAAAATGCAAATTATCATTGTATTTTTTTTTTTTGCATTTGTTTTCAGCATTTTTTTTTTTTTTCAGATTACATATAATGATATATATAGGCCTACTACCATTCAAATTCAATTTAGTTTTTTTAAGAAAATCTCTTATGCTAACCATGGCTGCATTTATTTAATCAAAAAGTAAAACTATGCAATACACACACACACATACATGATACACACACACACACACACACACACACACACACACACACCACACACACACACATATATATATATATATATATATATATATATATATATATATATATATATATATATATATATATATATATATATATATACACACGATATATACAGTGTAATGTGTATGATGAAGGATTTTTTTTTAAGTATAAATTCCCTGAAAACCTACAGGATTATTATTCTAATAGCGCTTGTTTGTATTTGTCCAGAAAGCACTTCTTATCTAGCTAATAGCATTCCAAATTGTTTGCTTGCCATCTGTTGATCACAATGGTCTCATATGTGATGCTGAAGCACTTTTGCAAGTCATTCTGCATAAGAGCGTCTGCTGAATGCCTTAATGTAAAAGTATATAAATGAAGGGCAATTACTCAAGTACTTTACACCCCTGCATAAGAGTCAGCTCTCTCAGAATAGCAGTGCTAGTTTGCTGGTTATGTTGCAGCACTGAAACTACTACACATCAGAAGTTTAATGGAGGAATATATTTCCCCTGATACTGCATGCTTACTAAGGTAAGCCTAGCTAAACCTAGCTTTCCATAAATGAGCATGTTTCAAATCTGCGAGACATTATATGTGGTTGTCACATCTATGAAATGTCACATCATTTGTTCTGATAAGAGAAAACACAATATCCCTATGGACTTGATTTGTAGAAGTGCTTACAATTATTGAGATGCATTAGGGGACTTTTTCCTGCCATACAATGCAAGTATAGACATTTCTATTTCATAGATTTATGTAACAAATAATGCTGCTGAAGAATTTTTTTTTTTTTTTTTTTTAAGATAAGTTGCAAAATGGACCTAATCTACTTTGATGACATCCAACATGTGCCAAATGTCATCCCATTTGTCATAACTTGATGTAATTATTGCAGAATACATTGTGGGATTCAAATGTAATAATTTAAAGGGATAGTTCACCCCAAAATGTATATAATTCTAAACCTGTATGACTTGCTTTCTTTTTTTGAGCGCAAAAGAAGATACTTTGTAACCAAACAATTTTTTTTCCCATGGAAGTCAGTGGTTACCAGCAACTGTGTGGCAACCAACATTCTTCAAAATATCTTCTTTTGTGTAAAACAGAAGAAAGATATTCGTACAGGTTTGGAACATCTTGAGGATGACTAAATTAAAGGGGTCATATGATGCTGCTAAAAAGAACATTATTTTTTGTATTTGGTGTAATGAAATGTGTTTATGTGGTTTAAAGTTAAAAAGCACATTATTTTCCACATACTGTACATTATTGTTTCTCCTCTATGCCCCGCCTTCTGAAAGACGTCGATTTTAAAAAGGCTTATCTCTCTGAAAAGCGAGGTGTGCTGTGATTGGCCAGCTATCCCGTGTGTTGTGATTGGCTGAATGCCTCAAGCGTGAGACGGAAATGTTACGCCTCTTGACATATTGTGAAGCCTTGTCAAAAACATAAAACCCATTATAAACGTGATATAAACATGATTTCTAGTTGTGTTTTCTTTTGGAAGGCAAAAACAAAGTAGTTTCGCTTTCTCAACGAAACAACGTCACACACCGCGGCCTTGAGTGAGCAGAGGCCGGAGGCCTAGAGTGATCCACGCTCTTGAGTGAGCCGTGGCCGGCTTGCGTGAGCAGAGGCGGGCGGCTTGAGAACGGTGCAGCAGGCGGATTCTACAAAGGAGCGTACCCTGGTCTTGCAGCAACCACGTGACGACCCCAGGCTGGACGCCGCTTCGTCCACGGTGATAGCTGATTCTGCGATCCACAGTGCGAAGTTGATGTATTTCCTCAGCGACCAGCACAGATTAGCTCCAGGCATGACAAAGCAGATATCGTCCTCTTTTGGAAGGCCAAACATAGTAGTTTCGCTTTCATCTATACGACAAGGTGGCGGCAGCAACAACAATACTACAATGAGAATAAAAGGTACGCCTTCTTTCTTTATGTGAACATATGGGCGGCGTTATGCAAATCTTCCCACATACTGACGTAGATATGTGGGGGCGTGTTAGAACGAGCTGTTTCAGGGGGGTGTGGACGAGTCTCAACTTTTATAAAGCATTTCTCTTTAAATTTAAACTTTAGTCTTTGCAACATCACAGATCTCCTTTATACACCAAGAGCTTGAAACACTCCAAAGAGAAAAGAACATTTGAAATCTCATAATATGACCCCTTTAAATTATATTAATTTTTGGTGAACTATCCTTTTCAAAATCTAATTTTGTTCAAAATCTAATCTGAATACCGACTATGGTTTTTACAGCTTTTAGTAAAGCCATTTCACATTTGATCCATTCAGTTATGCTAAAACGCTAACAAACTGCCGATGTGAAGGGATTATCATGTGATTATAAAGATGACCTCTACATTCATATGTAAATGTTTGTAAATTAAGAGCAGATATTAATTTACACATCATGTTGACTTTCTATGTGAGCATTTTCCCCAGCAGATTTGATCTCTTATGTGCTTTTTCTGTATTGTGTCTTCAACTGTTAATTAATGGCATCACATACGAAAGAGCTAATCCGTTAATAGAGCTGAAACGACTTTAAAATCTCTTTAAACAGTGAGATGGCAGACAGGCAAGCTAGACTCTCGCAAATTATATAACATATTATTTGCGAAGTCTCTGCTCCTTTGAGACAAGATTGTGCCATTTCAAATGTCAAAATATCCTCGAGAAAGATAAGATGCATGCTATACTGAATGCTTAAAAGTGGAATTGTCATTAAAAGCGCTTGAATAACGTGGCATTCACGACGTGTCGCTTCAAAGATGCCGACGCTACGGAGCAGACTTCCTCGCTTAAGCGTATGAATGTCAGACGTCAAGATGAAGACCTCTGTCAGAGAGGTCTGTTTCCTCTGAATCTGAGTGAGTGTTTGGATCAAAATTAATGACTTTTTGTCTTGACATTTACTGAACTGATGATTGCTGTCTGTTATGGACCATGTAGAAATATAATGGATTAATGGTCTATGCTAAACTCATTATCTGGATAGCCTTCGTAAGACCAACATACTGAATATATTTCCATACTTCCTCTTGTGAAATTAATAATCCTGAGGTGAATAATGCAGAGGCGCAGCAAAGATATAAAGCGATAAAATAGCATAAGGCTGATAATAAGCCACTCCGACAAGTAAACATAGGTATCTGTCAATCTCAAGCGATGGCATTTAAAGAAAAAAAAGAGGCATTTTTGCATTAATATTACCTCAGAGAGCAGAAAATGAGCTGTACAGCCCAGTATTTTGCAAAGGCTCATCTTCAAAACTGATTTTATACATAAATACAGTGTGCTGGTGCCTGCTGGTGCATTGTTCTGTTCAGATGGTATAACCTTTTCAACTACACTTGTGAACTATATCTGGATGTCACACTTTATGAACCATAAGTGTATAC
This sequence comes from Cyprinus carpio, assembly GCF_018340385.1. NCBI lineage: Eukaryota > Metazoa > Chordata > Actinopteri > Cypriniformes > Cyprinidae > Cyprinus > Cyprinus carpio. Next base: position 18,643,598 of record NC_056613.1, on the reverse strand, counting down.
TCTGCGTATGCAGATATGTTCAAGAGAAAAAACTACAACAACAAAAACAAAACAAAAAAAACTGATGGGCATGATACATGAAGGACGTACAGACGTGATCTATAGCTGTGCATGAGCAGATAGCATGACATATGGAGAGTGATATGTGTTCTTAAAGAGATAGTTCACCCCAAAATGACAATTTTGTTTTCATTTACTCTTGTCAGTGTAACACCTCTATTCAAACTAAACATGATAGCTTTGTGTGAGGAACCAACCTACATTTAAGGTTTGGCGTCATTCGAACTGGGAACTGGTGTCTTGATACCACTTGTGAATGTAAGTGAATGTGAATGAGGTTTTAAGAGATTTTTAGCAAAATATTTAGGTCAGTTCATCATACAAAGCTATTGCAGGGCTTCAGATAACTTGGAATATAGTGCACAAGTCGTATGGACATCTTTAACTGTCAATTTTTTGGTTGTTTTGGGAAGTTGATTATCCATATCTATTATAATTGTAAGAAAAAGAGCAGACAGGACATGCTGATAAACTTCTCCTTTAGTGTTCCATTAAAGAAAGATATTTCTACACATTCTAATGTCAGTTTGTAACTGCAGATTGGTAGCTATTACATTTCTTATCTTATTTGTAGGATTACATTTCTGTATAAATCACATCATACAGATTAATATGAAACTGCATCGTTGTCAAATATTTACATTTTCTCATGAGATTGGGTTGAAGAGCCATACAGGATTGGAATGGCATGGGTGAGCAAATAATCCTTTTAACTATCCTCTAAACTATCCTTTTAACTGTGCATTATAGTGACATAATCAGATTAGAATAATTTGAACAATAAGATGTGATATGAAAACATGTTAAAATCATTACATAGATAAATGGGGTCCGTTGACCACAATTAATGTAAAGCGTAATTGCAAAGCAGATTGATGTGTTTTCAATTGTGAAGGAACAGTATCTCCCATAAATGAAACATTTAGAAATGTGAATATGATGGTTAAATATCCAGCAAATCTGAAGACATTCGAAGATTAGTTCAAAGATTAATGACTGCTTGCAGTAATACCGCATGTTTTTTTTTTTTTTTAAGACTGCACGTTCAGGCGTACTGTATCTGCAGGCCATGTGTGTAATATATGCCTGAGTGATTTGTATGTTGATTATATGAAGGTCATATGTTATCAAAGACAAGACGGTAATCATATGCCTGCAAATGAGTGCTTCACTGTTTGCTCATGATTAATGTTCCATCCATAGAGGACATTAAGGATAAGGAGGGAAAAAAAGAACTTTATTTAAGATGATTCATGTGCTATAACCAAATAATTCAATTTGAATTATATTAAATCAAAAAACAATAAAAGAAAAACATTTAATAACAACAACGGCTTATGAGAGAAATGCAAGATTTATTTTGCATGGTATTAAATCTACTACTTTTAATGGGTTCAGAAGAAAAGATAAATGGCAGAGACATGAGATTAAATTCAAATTAATTAAACCAACAAACAAATAATTAACAGCTCCTCCAAGCCTGTCCAAATCATTTTATACTAAAACTACTCATGATAAAAGACGTTAATCAGCATACTCCAAAAAGACTAATATGGTTAGAAAAAAATACATTTATGCCACCATGTTGCTTGCTTTTCCACCACTGTTGCTTTCTAAGAGCTAATTTGTGATTCACTGTTAAGCGGTTCTGACAGGACAGCTTACACTTATTGCGGGTGCTTGCATGGTGTTAAGCATTCAAGCTGTAATGGTATAAAATTAGGTCTTTAAAACTCACTTCACATCAAATTTGTAGGCATTAAATGTGTCTGCACTCCAAAAACCAGTGAAAATATCAGCGTGATTTTCATTTTCATGATGATTTTCATGTCAGTTTCTAGTCCATTGGTCCCCTGCTTAAAAATGTCCCCAATTTCACTGGCTGCTGTAGGAGGTTTTGCAGCATGATAACTAAATCAATATCCACCATGACTACACATAGAAAGACAGGGTTGAAGGAAACACAGGCTCATTGTGGTAAAGCAGAATTGTGGGAAATATCAAATGTGCCTTTTGGCAAAATGCTGCGGCTTTGCAGTGTTCTTTCCCTGTCACCTCCATATGGGCTTGACAGGTCGATATCTCCCCCTCAGCCCTTTTCTGGTGCGTATTTGACATATTACTCACCTCCTGCAGTAGACGTGTCACTCTCAGTTACTCCGTGATCTCTCATACTGCTGAGTGACAGATAATATGACTTACTGTATGAGTGTATAGAGCAGAATGGGTTAGAAGTTGGTCTCAATTCACATCTAAATCTTGAGGACGTCTGGTCGGTCAGTTTAACTCTATCTGCGGCACTTGAACTCTTGCTGTACTGCTGATGCTTCTATACTGAGTACTTGACCTCAGTATAAATTCCCATAGCATACAAGGACTTCTCACCAAAACACCCACATTTTGAAAGCTTGGACAAGGAGAGCCACACCAATAATAGATTTCAGTACAATACTTTATCATCAGTAGGCCTGTTTTCATTATTTAAGTATAAGGTAAGCATGCACTGCTGTAAAAAAACACATATTCACACCGTTTAATCAACTGTAACACAAGACGAAAGACGTATTGGATGTGAGCACAAGCAAATGGATTACCCAACTTATTTATTAAGTTTAGGATCAGTCAGCAGCCATAGGCAGTGATCACATAAGAGCAATTGAATTGCACATTTTATAAAGACAATGAAGCTTTTTACGCAATTTTGTGTTATTAATTAGCGCCTGGTTGACCACAAGCACTATTATGAATTCCAAAGTCATTGTAGTACATTCTGCTCAGTTTTGAAAGAGAAGCCTTAGTATACTATGTCAACCGAGGTCCATATAACAACATTTTTTACATAGCTGTCTGGGAGTTTTGATTCTGATTTTTCAGTCTGATTGACCACTCGAACCCTGTTTCCTGTGCATCTGTGCTCATGTTTGGTCTTTGTTGTATCTACAGGTAAACTAATAGAATATCAGCTCAGTAATCATTTCATGTTCTTTTACTTGTTTATTTATGTATTCAATCATTCACTTCTTTTTAAAGTATTGATATAATATGCAGTCAGACAGTCATTATCAGTACTTAGGATCAAGATGGCAATTTCCTATGAATTCGTATGATGTGAATCCTAGGAAAAAGTACGATTTTTAAGGAAACCAGTATTACCAACCCGTCCCTGGTAAAGTAACCGTTAAATAAGTTGAATAATATGCAGTCACATGTCAGTTTTTCACAATATAGGCTACGCCACGACGTGATCTGAAGTTAATCATTTAGCTTACACAATGGCTACCATGTTAGTTTTTAATGCGTTTACCTCAGACTCTTTCAAACACTCTTTTTTCCTTGCCTTATTAATTCGAAAGTGTCACTTTTTGAACTAGTAACCAAGGTTTGGGCTGTTTCTAAGCAGTTTTTGGAGTAACCAAGGTTGTGTTTGTGACAGAGAAAGCTAGACGGAGGGAGCGCGCGTGTGATAACCTGCGTCTGCTGCGGCTCTCTGCAGTGTTCATAGACAGCAGCAACATAATTACAAACAGCGAGGCTATTAGATTAATTAGTTTAGACAAAATCGAAATAATTTGTCATTTTTATCCTGCTGTCTGTCTTTTTTTTTTTTTTTTTTTGGCCGTGTATTTGTCTGCTTTTATTTTTTAATTAACAAAAAAAAAGAAAAAAAATATTAAATAATGATATGGGACTGTAATGAACTGGAACGCTTCAAATCACTACAGATGCAGAACAACAATCAACACCTTATAATGTCTGTCAACCAATCAGAATCAAGCATTCAACAGCGCAGAGATGTCACTTGCGATAATGACCGACTGACTGACATTATTATACTTATTTATCTATTTTACGGTCGTCTGCAACATCTAAAGCTTATGAGTTTGTGAAAAGCTTTTTTAAAGTCATCATTCGACATGGTGTATATTATTGGATTGATCAGTGAGTTGACATAGCCAAGCCAATTGAAAAAGTCAAAGAGTTCTGCGTAAAAGCAGGATGGACAGAGGGGAACCAGCAGTGTGTAAATGAAAAACGGCAACCAGCACACAATATAGGCTCCTAAAATAACGCCCAGGGTTTTGGTGGCTTTCCTCTCGCGCGCGGCCGAGATTCTCTTTTTCTCCAGAAGTGAATCGGACACAGTTACTCTAATTTGATTGTCACTGCCCAGAGACCCGCTGTCCGAGCACAGCTCTTGCCTTCCACAATGCAAAGGAGAAGTCGAAGCCACCGAAGCGGGAGAATTAGTGCTCAGATGTGCCGAAGTGAGTCTTTTCCCCGCTTTTTTGGGCGACTGCTTCAAAATGCGCTTTCTCGCCTCCACGTAAATCCGCCCGTACAGGGCGATGAGCAGCAGCGTAGGGATGTAGAAAGCCCCAAAAGTGGAGTAGATGGTGTAGAAGATGTGGTCCGTGTTGACCGAGCAGGTGGTGAGCTCCCCTGCCTTCACCTGCCGCCAGAAGAAAGGCGGCAGGGAGATGGAGATGGCGATGATCCAGGCGGTCGCCACCATGGCCGCGGCGCGCGCTTGGGTGCGTTTCTTGGCATACTCGACCGCGTCCGTTATAGCCCAGTATCGATCCAAGGCGATTACGCAGAGGTGAAGAATGGACGCAGTGCAACAGGTGATATCTGAGGACAGCCAGATGTCGCAGATAACCTGCCCGAGCGACCACACGTGCGTAACCGTGTAAAGCACGCAAATGGGCATCACGAGCACCGACACCAGAAGGTCCGTGACGGCCAGGGACGCGATCAAGAAGTTCGCCGGTGTCTGGAGCTTTCTGGACTGGGAGATGGTGGCGATGACAAACGCATTGCTTAATATAGTCGCAAGAGTGATGAGACCGAGAACTGACGCTAAGGTGACTTGGAACGCGAAACTTTCTCGTTTTTCGTCCGTTTTAAACGTTAAAGTCACATTGGTGCCGGTCGAGGCGTTCAAAACCTCGAAATGGCCAGGTGTTGGTTTGAAATGACCGCTGCGCTCCATCCCAGCAGACATATGTTTTCATATTTTGAAAATAAAGCAGTATTTTCTGCGCTTCATGATTCCCGTCAGCTCCAGCATCAGGTGCAGACAAACGCTCATGGATGTTTTCGTTCTGTGACATGCAAATATATCTTTCTGCTTCATTCTAATTCTCAAACTTCGGTCTCTAAGAAAAATAAAAATCAGCCGCGGGCATGCCAGTTGCACAATTGCACAATATAATAAAGCATCCCAGAAGTTGTGTAAGAACATCCCTGCATCCTTCTCCAGTGCTCCTCTTGCTTCACGTCCACAAACGAGTCACCTTTAAAAGGTAGATACTTTGCCCGCAAGCAGCGGCAATTTTTCATACGTTTCACTGATAGGCGGTCGCAGGGTTCTTGCTTTTTATAGGGCTGTGATGCAAAAGTTGCTGCTTTGATAACCATGCTCTTCTAGTTTGAGAGAGGATGCTGTCCTCTGGGTCTTAGTGCCTCCTTATCTTTTAACACCCTTTTAATTCATCAAAAAATAAACGCACCCTCACGTTGTTCCATATCATTAAACTGTTATCTTTTATTTTATTTTTTAAAATTCTATTTCTTAATGCTTTACAAAATATGATAAGTTTCAAATAAGACAACATAAATGTACAATATAGTCAGTAGCTACCCCTCTTGTGCTATTTGCAGCCCTATGCTATTATGAGTCAATTGTATTAATGGAAGTAAATGGAACTAAAGATATTTTGTGAAATGTCTCAGTTTTTTGTCCATATAGTCACCAAAACTGTTTAGTTACTAACATTCTTCAAAATATCTTGTTCAACAGAAGAAAAATAAAGTCATACAGGTTTGGAATGACGTGGGCGAGTAAGTGATGACAGACTTTACATTTTTTTTTATTAGGCTACTTTAAGATTTAGTTTAGTGAAGAATAAATTTAGACTCTGTTTAGTGAATCAAAATGAATGACTAATCAGATGTGTTCAGTTATTTTAGTGACTTAAACATATATCCTACTTAAATGTGAGAGAATAAATCAGTGTAATTACTGAATAGATGTTCATATGACAGTGTGTAGTTAAAGATGCACTTTTTTGGGGTTTATTCAGTAAAGCCTTTATGTCAACTCTAAAAGACTATGAAAGTGAATAACACACTTTTAAATATACATTTTGTTTTAATCGATTTATTATTGAAAATATACCATGATTTGTCATTGAAATTCTATTTCTTTTTTTTACACAAATATTTATTCCCAAGGCCTTAAATAATTACTAATCAACTGTTCAGGAACTGGATTTGTTAAAACAGATCATATTCAATTCAATTCAAGTTTATTTGTATAGCGCTTTTTACGATACAAATTGTTGCAAAGCAACTTTACAGAAAATTAAGTTTCTACAATATTTAGTAGCAGCTTATCAGTGGTGCCTGTCAGTTTATGTACATATGGCAGAAATGTACGGAAAAATCAATTAAAGACATAATCAAACAGACGATGAACACTATTAACAGTAATTATTATATGATGCAATCAACTTTTGGCACCCAAAATTTGGTAGTTCTGTGTGTTGTTTCAGGGTTGGCATCATCCGAGGTCCTCTGAGGGGTGGGCATCATCTCTTCTCAGGTGTTCTGGATTCAGACTGGAGCTTGTGTAAATCCTGTGGCAGAAACAGAGAAACAAACAGAGACATAATTAGTGTAGCAGCTATTCCAACCAAGTAAAATTGATTTGTTTAACCCAAGCTAAAGAATAACAATGTGCATTTTATCAGATATAACTGCAGTCCAAGATTATGAGATGCATTATTTGAATGCTTGGCCAAAGAGATGTGTCTTTAATCTAGATTTAAACAGAGAGAGTGTGTATGAACCCAGAACGTTATCAGGAAGGCTATTCCAGAGACTGGAGGCCAAATGCAAAAAATGTCCTTTAGTGGACTTTGCTATACTAGGTACTACCAAAAGTCCAGTGTTTTGTGACCTTAGGGAGCGTGATGGATTGTAGTGTGGTAGAACACAGGAGCTAAACCATTAAGGGCCTTGTAGATAAGTAATAATATTTTGTAACTGATACGGAACTTAATAGGTAGCCAGTGCAGAGACTGTAAAATTGGGGTAATATGTTATCAATCAACATTATAATAATATTTTCTTGACCTGGTAAGGACTCTAACCGCTGCATTTTGGACTACCTGTAGCTTGTTTATTGAGGTTGCAGGACAACAACCTAGCAGTGCATAACAATAGTCCAGTCTAGAGGTCACGAATGCATGAACTAGCTTTTCTGCATCAGAAACAGGTAACATGTTTCGTAGCTTGGCCATGTTTCTAAGATGGAAGAATGCTGTTTTTATAACATGGGAAATATGATTTTCAAAAGACGAGTTGCTGTCTAATATAACACCCAGATTTTTGACTGTAGAGGAAGTAACAGTACATCTGTCTAGTTGCAAATTATAATCCAAGAGATTCTGGGTACTGTTTTTTGGTCCGATAAGTGATATCTCGGTCTTATCCGAATTTAATAGGAGAAAATTACTGGTCATCCAATCTTTTTAACACACTCTGTTAGTTAGATAATTTAGAAGTTTCATCTGGTCTCGTTGAGATATATACATTTACATTTTACATTACATTTACATTTAATCATTTAGCAGATGCTTTTATCCAAAGCGACTTACAAATGAGAACAATAGAAACAATCAGATCAACGAGAGAACAACAATGGTATACAAGTGCTATGACAAGTCTCAGTTAGTCTAGTACAGAACACGTAGCCAATTTTTTTTTTTTTTTTTTTAATATGATAGACAAGAAAAAGAAAAAGGTAAGTACTATTATTAGTTGGTTAAGTGCAGGCGAAAAAGATGAGTCTTTAGATGTTTTTTGAAAATGAGTAAAGACTCAGCTGTTCGAATTGAGATCGGGAGGTCATTCCACCATCTGGGAGCAGTCCAGGAAAAAGTCAGTGAGAGTGATTTTGAACCTCTTTGGGATGGCACCACAAGGCGTCGTTCACTTGCAGAGCGCAAACTTCTGGAGGGTGCATACGATTGAACTAGTGAGTTTAGGTAAGTTGGCGCCGTGCCAGTGGTCGTTTTGTAGGCAAGCATCAGTACCTTGAATTTGATATAGTTGAGTATTATCAGCATAACAGTGGAAACTAGTCCCGTATTTTTTAATAATATTACCAGGGGGCAACATGTATATTTAAAATAGCAGAAGGACCTAGGGCAGATCCTTGTGGCACTCCATATTTTACTGGTGATAATTGAGATGACTCCCCATTTAAATAAACAAAGTGATAGCGATCGGACAGGTAGGATCTAAACCATCTTAAAGCCTGCCCTTGAATACCTGTATAGTTTTGTAATCGATCTATGAGTATGTCGTGATCTATTGTGTCGAATGCAGCACTAAGATCAAGAAAAACTAGCAATGAGATGCAGCCTTGGTCTGACGCAAGAAGCAAGCATTTGTAATCTTAACAAGTGCAGTTTCTGTGCTATGGTGGGGCCTGAAACCTGACTAAAATTTTTCATAGAGATCTTTTTTTTTTTTTTTTTGCAGGTAGGAGCACAATTGAGCAGACAACATTTTCTAAAATTTTAGACATAAATGGTAGATTTGAAATAGGTCTGTAATTTGCCAGTTCACTAGGATCTAGTTGTGGTTTCTTAAAAAGAGGCTTAATAACCGCCAGCTTGAATGGTTTTGGGACATGACCTAAAGATAACGACGAGTTAATAAAATTGAGAAGCGGTTCTTCTGCTACAGGTAACAACTCTTTCAGTAATTTAGTGGGTACAGGATCTAACAGGTGTGTTGGTTTAGATGCAGTGATAAGTTTATTTAGCTCTTCCTGTCCTAAAGTTGTAAAGCACTGCAGTCTATCTTTGGGTGCGATGAATGAAGCTGAAGTATTGTATTGTTGTTGCCGCCGCCGCCATGTCGTAGGCCACTATCCTGCAGAGTTTAGCTTCAGCCCTCATAAAAAACTCACCTGCCTGTATCTATCTAGTAATCCCGAAAACACTGATTGCCTTGTTCAGGTGTGTTTAATTAGGGTTGGAGCTAAACTCTGCGGGACAGTGGCCCTCCAGGACCAGAGTTGCCTATCCCTGTACTAGACGCTGTAGAATCTACATTTGTTATTGTATTTCTGATGTTATATATTTTATCAGTAAAGAAATTCATATAGTCATTACTATTAAACTGTGAGGGAATATTTAGATCAGGTGGCGTCTGGTTATTTCTTAATAATCTAGCATATGGGCTAGAATATACAGCGCACATGTCATATGGACCACTTCTATGCATTTACAGTTGTTTTTTTGTGTATTTTTTAGAGCTTGACAGATGTCTCAAGTTCAAGTCTTGTATGAAAAAAGAGCAGTGTGAAGATTCTTCAAAAATATCAGCAATCAGGTTTGGGACGGTAAGGGTGAGTTAAACGCTGACAGATTTGGTTCCACCAGAACTATAACTGTGTATGCATTTTTAAGCACAGAAATATGGCTTTCTTGATGTGAGAAAGTGTTTAGTCCTGGCCACTTGAGTGAATGTCTTTAATTTCCTAGATCACTTTATTGATTTCCAAGTAGTTATGTACACCTACGCACATCTTGAGTAAATTATCTTTGACAGAGCATGTATTAAGCGTGAGGCGAAGCGCTAATCAATTTGTTTTTAAACTACAGTTAATGCGTTTGACTACTCTGATAATGACTGATAATAAAATCAGCTAAGTAAGGTATAACTATAAACTATCAAACTAGTCACTCATCATGTGAGCAACAACTGTCTGTCATTAGAAGTGAACTTTACAGTAGAAGTGAACCCAAACAATTAAGTGACCTTAATTATGTAATCACTGAGTGAGCAGGAGTGTACTGGAGTGAATTATAATGTATTGAACACTATTGTCAATACAGTTTCTCCTTCATTCCCCCCCGACGCTATTGTGTTGTACTAATTTCCCTTCATTTTGTGATTTAATCATGTGATGCACACTTTATTCCCATATGAAAAGACTTTCAGGAGACACAATTATGACTTTTATATACACATATAGCTCCTTGTGTTCTTTTCATTGCTTTCCACAATGCCCTGTTGAGGACAGTAGCGGTTCATCAAAAAATTCATTTTGGTTTCCCTAGCACAAAACCTAATGCACCCAATTATCCACATTTGTCGCAACTCAAGTGATTTCAGCACTCCATATTGGAATGTGTGCTTATATGTGGGCGCAAGTTAAGTATACTATAAAACTGAGGCAAAGGTTATCTGGTTATATAACTTCTGCATGTAGTGAAAAGAGGATGGCAATCTAAATATATGCTTACCAAGCCAACTAAATATGTGCTTACCAAACTATTGGTGTCTTACTCAGCAGCAATACACTGTAGGCTTAAAAACACATTTGAAATTGTAGTACCATTAAAGTGTCATATTAAAATGACTAAAAGCCAATAGTAATTGTTATGCTATAACCAAAAACCGTTAAATGGCTAATATTACATTTCTACACTATTTTGTCTAAATAAATGAAAAATAAAATACTAGAAACTAAACCAGTCGTTTTAAATAAATTCATATTAATGTGAATTTAGGCACCACAACATTATAATGTACAAATGTGAAGTTGTCATTTGATTGTGCTATTTAATTATGAGTGTTTTTAAAGATTAACTGAGGATTAAAGAGGTAGTCCACCCAAAAATTAACTTTCCATCTTTATTTACTTAGACTTGTGTCATTCTACACCTGAATGCATTTCTTTGTTCTACTGAACACAAAATAAGATATTTAGAAAATGTTGGTAACTAAACAGTTTCATTCCTGTTGAATTAAACTGTATTTTTTTTCTGGAAGTCAATGAGAACCAAAAGTGTTTAGTTACCAATGTTATTCAAAATATCTTCTTTTGTGTTAAGCAGAATTCAAAATTTCTTTTTTTGAGTGACTATTCCTTTAAAATATGGCAATAAGGCAATCTAAATTTTAATTATGGACAAATATTGGCCAATATACTGTAAATTAAATAATTTAATAAATTTATATTATGTTTTTGTATGATTTAATATGGCTTATTTTTATTTAATATTGTATTTTATAATTTATTTTAATATAATATAATATATAAAATGATATACATTTTCTGAATTTATCACATTAGGCCACATGTACGCAGTATATTATGGAAAGTCCCAGGTGTAATTTAAAAGCTTTATGACTCCCTTCACAAAAAGAGCTTGTTCCCATTTCTAAGGATTTGCCTTCACAGTCACCCCATTACGCACCTCCCCATCGGAAGATCATTTCCTTTTTTTCACGGTCTTTAAATGTTGAACACTGAGACAGTAATTCAGTGAGATTTTTGAAGATGGTGGATGTTTTATACGAATCCTAAAGTGCAAGTCACAGCTAAAAGCGGCACTCTTTTAAATAAAAATGCAGTGTAACTGAAGAGAATCTTATTTCTGAAAGGCTTCGGCTGACATTTAATATGTTGCCTTGCTATAGTCGTGATAAAAATTTCCACTACTCATTCCCCACCTCTGGTTAACATGATTGCATCTTCACATGTCCGTAACTGAATTATCATGAAAGAAATAAATATGAAATATGATTATCAGTCATCAAAGACAGCATTCTACCCTATGGCCTATTGAAACTATGCTCCTAAAGGTCAAGTATTACATACCGTAGTTAAAACTAAGGCAATCACGTATGTATTTATGGGACCGTTGGAGTGGGTTGAAGGCTAGGCTCAGAGCTGAAACATTATCAGTTTATTGTCCCAGATTCCAGCTGCAGCAACACTGTGAATTTGAACAGTGCATCTGTGTTCTTCCCTTGACAGTCTTACGGACAAAATTGAATAAAAAGTTTCAGTATCTGTGTAAATATGTGTTTTTCCCAAACATCTATTTGACTTAACATCTTCACACTCCCCTCGCCCTTTTTTCTACTGTTCTTTCATTTCTCATAATTTGTCTGCAGCCTGCTTGAGACGTAATAGTAGGCTTGAAGGATTGAAATTGCCATGTGATGTTCAATCATGAAAACACCTTTGAAGATCTGTAAAATGCATAAACATCTTGAAAGTGGAAAACAGAATAAGTGCCTTGTGCATCTCAGACTTATAGTTTTCCCAAGGTCACGGAAGTACATAAAGTCCAAGTTGAAAATCAATTTGTTGATGCGCACCTTCAACAATCATTTGGTTCAGCAGAAATAAACTCTTCCATGTCAATGATTTTCTGATTTTCTAAAACCTTTGTCCTCTGTAGTCAAATATCAAGTAGTCTGCAGTGAAACTTGTATATCCTATTGATTTATACTCGTCTAGACGCTGCATCAGTACACATGATCTAACTTTAGATTTGTTATACCTATAAGTTGTCTGTTTTCATACCACCAAATTTACATGTTATGTCTCCCAGAACAAGGGTTTTCAAACTTTTTCAGGACAAAGACACTCAAATGTACAAGGGACAGCTTGGGGTCGGTAAGACTTTTTTAAAGGCATAGTTCACCCAAAAATGAAAATTCTGTCATTAATTACTCACCTTCATGTTGATCCAAACCCGTAACACCTTCATTCATCTTCGGAACACAAACTGAACTTGAATAAAGTCGTTATTTTTGTTTTCTTTGCACACAATAAAGTATTCTCATATAGCTTCATAAAATTCAGGTTGATCCACTGATGTCACATGGATTATTTTAACGATATCCTTACCACCTTTCTTGACCTTGAACGTGGTAGTTTCATTGTTGTCTATGCAGGGTCAGGAAGCTTTCGAATTTCATTGAAAATATCTTAATTTGTGTTATCTCATTAAGGTTTTTGAAGAAGGCTTACCATGCTGCATTTATTTGATTAAAAATACATTAAAATGACAATATTGTTATTTATTTATTTTACAATTTAACCATTTTAATATATTTCAAAATGTAAGTTATTCCTGTGATGGCAAAACTGAATTAAAAAATAAATAAATAAAAAAAAATTAATAACATGGACCTCAAACCCTTGAATGTGAATAGTGTGTATGTCTATATATTTAGATAAATTTAAAGTAAATCATTTTCTCTATTGTGACTCCCTGTGTGTCCCTGGACCCTAGTTTGAAAGCTCCTAGCTAGAAAGTACATAGAAAATTAGTCTTTTTTGTCCAATAGCAGCAGAAATGTGTCTAGGAGGTCCAATTTTACTGGTCTCCCATCAGTAGTTTACACCATAAAATGACTTGAGCTGTGAGATTCATAAATCATCAGGCAGTGGTAATTCTTTGGACATTAATGGGCTCTGATGAATTATGAAAATAGCCTCTGTTTAGTTTACTGTCAACACAGGCAATTAAGTCTGCTCGATATGTCTTGATTGATGCATTTTTGTGAGCACAACTGTAATGACACTCTCAGAATCTTGGCTCAAAGGGGTGAAAGAACGCCATCTGAACACTAGTTTTCAATGACTTCTACTTCATTCTGAAGATGCCAATAAGGTATTATGTGACTAGACAATGTGGGCCAATTTCCCAGACACAGATTAAGCCTTGGTCCTGGACTGCTGAAAACCATGAATATAGAATCACTATTGTCAGTGAAACTTAACCTAGGACATTGGCTAATTTGCATCTGGGAAAACAGCCATGAAAGTTTCCCAAACACAGACTATATCTGGCTTGCATTAGGGAAATCATCCCAAAGTCATCTTTAGCAAAGATCGGTGGCCATACTTTGCATTTAAATATATAAAGTTTATCAAAATTCAAGAGATCATCCAGACACCTCGAAGACCATTTTAAAGCGCCTATAGCTATCTGACCCAAGCACTTTCATCACATGCCCATTCCCATTTGGACTTAATCAAAGCGAGCAAGAAGCTGGTGTCAGGACATTTATATATGAATGCGATTTTCATTCACATGCTTGGGAATGTTATCACGTGTAAGCACAGATCTGCTTTTCCTAACACCTTTGCAAGTTGTCATATTGTTTTCCGCAGGTGTTTCACTATTTATATATTCAGGGAAAAGTATGTGACACTTTATTGGTAGTTCTCAGAACATTTTCTTCAGTATAGGGAAACACTAAAATGCAAGGTTCAGTGAGAGTCACTGGAGGTACAGCAAATTTAAATGGACAGATAACATGGTAATATGGAAGCTGTGTAACCTAGACTCACTGGAGAGGCAGAAAAGAGGATGTTAAAATTAGGATCCATTATAAACTATTCCAGACATCCTGTGCTTGGAGCTTCTTTAACTGCCACATTATTCCACCATAGTGGTGTAAGAATGATGCCATCAGACAATGCAGTCTCCGTTCTCACCTCCTCATCCTCCTCTTGCCATTTCCACCTTCAGGCTGTTTCCTCAGTCAGAACTAACAACATTGCACTCATACATGTTTTTTTTTTTTTTTTTTGGCAGACATGTACTTCACACCTGTCCATCTGTCTGCTATATGTAATGTAGAGATATCGACCCGAGGCAGGATGTGTCTCCATATTTATATATTCCCATAAGAAATGTGTAGCCACATTTTTTAAGTATATTTACTTTGTTAAATTAATAATTCTGCAAAACAATCAAACTTCTGTAATTATTTACTCATGCTCATGTTCCATGACTTTTCGTTCATGGAAAATAAATGTAAAAAAAAAAAAAAGAAATTATTTCCCATACAATAACAGCTAATATTGATCATGTCAGTAAAAAATAAATAAAATACATATACTGTATATGAAAATTGTCTAGACAACATTATTCATTGTTCATCTTTCCCTTAAATGCCCTAGAGAACCTTAAATTTAGATATATTCCTCACAAAATGCTATTGTTTTGCTTCAGAGGATTTGGAATATAGTACATGAGTCAATTTTGCTACTGTTATGATATTATGCATGTAATGATATTATGATATTATGATATTATGTTTTTTTTTTGCAGTAACCGGCAGGGTCATTTTATAGCAGGAATTCTCCAAATTCTTGGTCAACCAAACAGTTTTGGCATAAAATATTTAATTGAAGTACCCCCTGTGATTTTATGTTAATATTTCAATAATTTAACAACACATTTGTATGTTTGCGTCTCTTTGATGTTCTTTAATGGTCAGATAGCACACAGGTAAACAAATACAATTCCCTCACCAACCCCAGTGTGTGAAACCCCGTTGTACTAGGGAAAAAAAATATTTTTGTGTTCCTCAGAAAAAAAAAGACATAGAAATGACCCGAGGGTGAATAAATAATGACAGAATTTTCATTTTTGCATATAATATTGCTTTATCCAATCATGACAGCTCAGAGCCAGAAACCCTCTGGGTGACCTCAGGCTACTCCGTTTTCAAAGCAGTTTATTTTCCAGAAGTTTATGTGTGAATACATGTGGTGCTTATTAAAACACAACAAAATCCATATGGCATAATGCGAGTACTGAGCAACAAGTGTCTTTGCCAATTGCAATATTTAGACGGCTGAACAGCTTGTTGTGACAGTTTGTTTCTTTAATAACTCATAGTGTGGATTAGACTCTAAACATATCGTGGTTTGGAGAGAAAGAGTATTCACATCTGATGATGTAGGTCTGATTTTGTTTATATTTTATTACTTTAGGAAACTGCTAAAATATATAAAAAAAATCATATTTAAAAAACATTTGATTCATCACCATCCGGTTCAAAGTCAAACCTAATGTCTTGGAAAGCTGCCTGTTGTTAGAAAACGGTTGTCTTGGAATATTGAACATTCAAAATATGACATCTTTGTTTGAAAAACAGCAAAGCTGAGTTATAATTTAGATGCACATACAGTAATTTAGTTTAGTTCTGTGTTTGGAAAATAGGCTATCAGCACCTGTCTGATCCATCATGTCAAAGCACTCTCAGATGGATGCATTAGCAGGAGAATGCGCTCCACAGACTAAGTAAAGCTCCATAGGATGGAGAGACTTAAATGAATTATGCGTTAACTGATCAGATGGAATTCTGATCTGTTCCTGGCTTTAACATTGTTCGGAGAGTGGAATTCAATTTGGATGTATTAGTTAACCCATCGAGGAGTGGGAGCGAGGCTCTTCCGCCGGCCTTTGGCTTCAACAGATTCTCCACAAATTTGATAAAGCTGTTTTGTGAAAAACTACATTGAATCGTTTTAATGTGTTGGATACGAATGACGGTTTGCGAGCCATTGGCACTGCCCGCATTCTCCACCATGCGACATGAAAGATTTCACTCCCGCTTGTGTTTGTGAGTCAGTCCTAGATCTGTTAGATTGTAGATTCGATGCCTACACCAAGCTCAGAGCGTTGCCAGCCTTCTGGAGTGGATAATATTCCACCACCAACCAACCAGCCTCAAGCTAAGGAGAGAAATCCCAAGCTCCCACAAGCCATTGAACAGATTCCAGTGTTCACCCCCCTCCGTCTCTGTCTCTTTCCATTGAGAGCTTGCAAAAGAAGGGCCAGAGGATCCATATTATCTGGCTTCGGTTTGCACATTGCACTGGAAAATCTTAAAGCCTCATGAAGCGCAATGGCAAAAATGTCAATTGTTTCGATTTTCTCAATCATACACTTGCAAACTTCTTTAGTAGCACCACATTGTTTCATCTGCTGATAGACTTATGTGTTCACTTGCAAAGCAGGATATAGGGAAATGCGGATCTCAGTTGGAAGTGGTTACGTAACCAAAGTTTTTAAAGTGATGTACTTTCGGCTGACCCTCGTGATACTGTATGTATTCCACCAAGTTGTAAAAGCCATCCTCAGGGTGGTGACCTATATAACTGCGAAGAGTTCTGCATCACTGCCCCCTCCCTGCCGATCCATTACTATATGTTTTCTCCGTCAAAGAAGTGATGTCTAACTAGACTGCATCTGAGATATTTTTCTCTATTTCTGGGTTGAAGCATGTGCCCACATTTAGAATGTTGGTGCGAAGTAACCTGGCAACCGTAATCTGCAATATGTGCCGCTCCGTGAGAGGAATGATCTCTCGCAGTTGGAGCGGTGATGCACGACGCTGGAAAGATTCATGTTAATAGAGCGCTGGTCGCTGCTTTGACACGTGAGTGAAGGAAAGACATGGAGGACAGCTGATACTGGGTCAGTCACTCATATCCAATCCTCTTGCTAAAATTGTTACCTCTGGAGGGGAGATTACAGATACAGAGCCAATGATAGGGTTTAGGGTTGGGATAGCACTCCACTGGATGCCAGATGATGATCTAGTTAAACCCCTTCCAGGTGAAATAGAGTAGGTAGTTTTTATTTACACTGTGCTCCCATTTTGATGTTTTAATTATATTTATTCACCTCTGTGGCACTTAGGGTTCCTATAGGTCTGTTTTCCTGGTACATGTCAGCAGTGATTGATGGCGGCTGGTCTGGTTATTTTCTGACTGAGATGTCACACTGCTGATTTAATGGCCATTTGAGTTGGGAAATGGACATTTGCCTGTTAGAATATTTCTGAATAGCTGTGAGTCATACAATGAGGTGCTTTCAGTGGAACTGCAATTTTAATTGGCTGTTACAACAGTAGATGGGAGGAAAAATTATGTTTCAGTGCTTTTAGGTTTGCATTATATTTGTATAGGATTTAAATTTTGCATTTCCCATGTGTTGCTTTCTCCCAAGAAACTTTGTACTCTCAGAAAAGCATTGCATTGCACAGGAAACTTGGTGTTTTCCTGAGAAAGTTTGCATTCACTAGAGAAAGCTACAGTGGCCCAGTAGTGCACAACATAATGAAATTACCATAACGCATAGGACTAATTTCATTGGGTTATGCTAATTTCACTGTGTTGTGCTAATTTAATTTTGCTGTGGCTTGTTTCCATTGTGTTGTGATCATTTTGTTGTGTTGTAGCTTGTTTCTGTTATTTTGCGACTTGTTTCCTTTGTGTTGTGGCTTATTTCCGTTTTGTTGTGTTGAGGCTATTTTCCGTTGTGTTGTGTTTTGTTTTGTTTAGGTTGTTTTTTGTTTTGTTTTTTTGATTATTTTTTGCATTGTGTTGTGCTGTGTGAAATGCTCTTCTCTAACAAGAAACTTCACACGTTTTGTAAGCGAATACAAGAGAACACAAAACCATTTAAATATAAATTTTTCCTCCCGTTTAATTTTTTTCATCACCATTTTCATTCATTTAGGTCCATTGTACAGACACAAGATATAAAAACAAATATGTTAACATAATTTTAGTGTGGAAAGAAAACAAGGATTGCTAACCTTTTCTGTGTAGTTCTATCCAATTTATGACTTTGTTGCCAGGACAACACAATTCCTATAACACTAAAATGGTCATGGAACCAGCTTTACAGCTTGAATAATACACAAGTTTTAACAGATAAATTAATGTTAGTGCTTTTTCAAAATGATATGCTTCGCATTTCTGCTGTTAAATTATCCATAAATTGGCCCCATTTACTTCCACTGTAAGTGCCTCATCGTGACCTTGTGTTACGAGGGAACATTTTGCTGCAAATGCTGCTGATTGAGCACAACTCATATTGAACCCAGAATCTGAAAGTCATCTTTTCCATATGTTCATCGTCCCTGCTGTTCACCCTTTTTCTTTTTCTGTCCCTCTCCCTCGTTCTTTCTCAATTCTTTATTTATATGATGACTCATCAAGGCACAGCTTCACCTGAAGGTTTTTGCAGAAATGATATATCAAACGCATGGTCCCCCAGATCTGTCGCGGCTCACCAGCAGCTAATATCCTGGCTCCAGATTTAGGTATTGTGTCTACACTGCAAAGTAATTTTGTGTTGAGTCATCAGATGTAAGATAAGCGCTAAGGTCTCTATGAAAAGTTTACAATGCAACAATAAAACACCATTATCATGTCAGAGGGAAATAAACTTAGAGCTGATGAGCAATTCCTCAAGGCATCAAAATTCACCGTATGCTGTTTTCATGAACGAGAGGGCATGCCTCTGAGGTAACACTTTCAGATGAAAGAGTCCTTTCCGTTCCTTCAAATAAATGGATGTTTCTGTGTGAGCATGTAATGGCTCGTGGTTCACATTGTGGCTGGTGTGAGGTTGCAGGACTCTGACTTCATTGATATTCTGATGATTTTTCCGCTGCGTCTGAGTAATATGAAAATGCAGTCAGTGAGTAATCATGTTTTATATCAAGACCAAATACAGCGCTTTCAGTGCACACACACACACACACACACACACACACACACACACACACACACACACACACACACACCACAGTGACCACACACACACTTACACATGTCTTAAAGTGTTTCAGGTGCCAGTGCACATCATAGCGATGCATCTAAATAAGAGAAAGAACTGAAGATAAAAAGCACATATTTATAGGTAGTTTTATTGGTAGTTGATGAGATGATGTGGATTTGTGTATGTATGTTTCTATAGTACAGTTGAAATAGTACATGGAATATTTAAAATTTTTGATAATACATTTGTCATACTGCAAAATCATTTATTATTGATTACTAAAGGCAAAAGGGGTTATTAAAATATAATCATAATAAAAAACAAAGGACAGCTTTAACAGCTATTATGGTGGATAAGTGTGTCATATCTTTGACTTTTATTATATAAATTTTATGAATTTAATAATATAATCTTATGTACAAACACACGCTATATTTTCATAATTATTAGTATTTATAAATATTTTACCCTAATTGAACCACAGACGTATTATGAAATAACTAGTCCAATGTAAAAATTAATCTACTTTAGTTTGTCACATCTGGGGCAATATGATCTCATGTATTAATATCTATAAGTGTTATTGTCTTATTGCTCTTGCTTATTGCTTGCTTATTGTCTTTCATAATGGCTTTTGTTTCTCTCTTGTGCTTGAAATAGCCCTCATAGCAAATATTATACACGTCTGACTGTGAACACAAGGCATATTGTGATGAAGAGCCCTGCGTAATGTGGAGGTGTAGGAAAGAGAAACATGTAGATGAGCCAAAAAACTTGATACTCATATCTAGGTGTTTTTAATCATGTTTTATTAATGGTTTAATTCTTTGTGCAACATTCTATCATGCATATGTATTTGCATATAAGCTACATGTTAAGTCTTTTGTCTGTATTAAAAAGTAAACAAAATATGTTGATGAATAATAACTTATATAAGGCATAAGAAAAATATTTCCATCCTACTTCTATCAATACAGGGCTTCTAAAAGCATGACGTCCAGGTCACTGGGATTTATTTCAACCATCCCTTGATTAAGAAGTAGAAGTTGGCACTCTTGCACGCCGTGATTTATTCACTCATCTTTCAAAAAAATAAGAGCCTTTAATGAGCTGAGATGGTTGAATGGGTGTTACGTCCGACGGCTGCCTGCCAACCTCCTGATCCTGACACAGCGCAAAGTGCCATCCTTCTGAAGGTGCCCTTAAGTCAGACAGGCCTCCATGGCTGTCATGCTCCGGTGGTCAAGGCTTCGTCCTCTCCGGGCTCTGATCCACAGAGGGCTTTTAGCCTTAGTGGAGCAGAATGCAGGAGCGAAACTTTTTAAATTCAGATTTTATCCTCGTCCTCTCCGGTTCAGAGACAGGACAATGTCAGACAAAACAGAGGGGGTTAAGCTATTGTTGAAGGAAAATAAAAAGGTTAACCATTTTTATTCCATTTACTCCTTTTTCAGGATTTAGAGATATAACAGTACATTTCTTTTTTTTTCTTTCTTTCCATTTTCATGTTCACATGTGCATTATACACATATTATAGGTGAGAATTCTCTAAATTTCACAGTCCAATGAAACTGATTATTTCGATCCACTTTTTAAATAATAATAATAATAATAATAATAATTATTATTATTATTGTAATAATTAGTATTATTTGGTGTTTTGTCACTTCCATTCACAAATTTGGGGTCAATTATTATTATTATTATTTTTTTTTAATTAATGAATACCTTTAAGTTACAGTAAAGACTTCTAATGTTGCAAAAGATTTTATTTTAAATAATTTAGTTTTTAATAATTCTATTTGAGTTTATTTGAACTTTCTATTCATCAAAGAATCCTGAAAATAAATAAATAAATAAATGTATCACTGTTTCCCCCAAAATACTAAGCAGCACCACTATTATCAACATTGATCATAATAAGAAATGTTTCTTGTGTATCAAATCAGTATATTAGAGTGATTTAATCACATGACACTGAAGACTGGAGAAATTATGCTAAAAATTAATCTTTGTCATCATAGGAATAAATGACATTTTACAATATATGTTAAAATACAGAAATTTAGCCTTGGTGAGCATAAAGAGACCTTTTTCAAAAACATAAAAAAATCTTACAGACCCAGCATTTTTTTTAATGGTAGTGTATATGCAGTTTATTTAGTCGCTATGGGATATTTTTGTAATTTAAGTGCAGAGTGTACTACATGTGGCCCCATACATACAGAAATAAGATCATTGTCTTGGGCATGCCGTGCCACTGCTGAAGAGCTGTGAGTCAGACTGAGAACTGTGCTGCAGCACAATTTCAAGGAATTGATATTTTTCTCATCCCGTTATCATGTTAGTTTTTGTTACCAAGGGAAGGATATTCCTTAGCAACACACAAGAAGAGCCCCAGAGCTCTGGAGATGAATGACACCTTATGGGTTTTATTAAGCTTGTTTATTACTGTGAATATAAATAGCAGTGCGTGTAGATCTGATCCTCATTGTCAGTTACTGGCATGTGACTCATTTGTAAGTAGTACAATGCAATTATAGGAAATGAATTGGTTTCTAGAGCAACACAGAAAAACATTTCATAATTCAGGTCGTTTCATTTAAATCCAAACTACTTAACTAAAAAAAAAATTAATTGCAGTTGCAAACAAATAAAAACTAAATAATTACAACACTAAGAAATGAAAACATTAGAAATATAATATAATAATATAATATATATAATATAATATAATATAATATAATATAATATAATATAATATAATATAATATAATATAATATAATATTTTGATAATGGCTTCATTATTATATAAAACAGCTTTAAATTTTTTTTTTTTGCTCATTACACAGAAAAAAGTATAATTTTTCTGGATTTTTCCAGATGAAATTCTGGCAAATATTTACTGCCACCCTGTGCACCGACGCACAAACTGCAGCATTTCTGTTCCCAAGTTTTTCTCATCCTGGTTTACCTCAAAATTAAATGAGTTTGTATGTAACGTCCATGTTCTCTGCTCATTTATATTGCAGTACATTACAGTATGTGAAGATAAAATTATTTAAAATTTGCTTTAGCATCTAAAACCTATAGAAAAATAATATATATTAATTTTCCTTTCTACCTCAGCTCTTCAATACTATCTTAACTAAAACTTGTGAATGTTGGGAATGCTTTTGATGTGTAATAGTGAAGGATGTGTTAAGAGTTGTGCTGTCACTGACCCTGATGTTTCCCATGGAGTTATCAGAGAGAAGTGTTGCAGAGCCGCTCTTATCTTTGTGTTTACATGTACTTGCTCACTCTCAGGCCTGGCTCTTGCAGGGTGTGTGAGATGAAAATTTTCAGAGAGAAAACCACCATTAACTCACTTGGATCCATATACAGGCCGAGTCTGCTGCATATAGTGGACTTTGAAATTCAACACAAGGTAAGTCCATTTCACAGCAATACTGTTTCCGGCAGGTGGCACAGACAACAACGAGACGACTCAAATGTTACCTTTAAAGTCGGTGGTTACAGGAGACATCACAGTGGGAATGTTTACTCTCTAGTATTGACTTTGAAATGAAAGTGGACGGTGAGATTGTTTGGGAGAAAGATGGATACAAACTACTGTGTGCTTTTGTGTATTTGCTTTGCAAATGGTGTTGACTATGATTGCTTGTGCTTGTACATCACAAGACCAGTTGACTGTGGAGACGTTTTTGTCACTGAATTCCCTAATATGATTTTTGTTGCATTATATGAACACTGAAGTCTTTGCGAATCCAATAACAGCTGCTACTATGCTTTCCGTTCAACATTGCATTGAAATATGTTGGTATTTGATTGTAGATGAACATAAATATTGTGGTGTGTTTCCAGTATGGGTGGAGAAAAGCTGGTGGCTTGCATGTTGGTCACTGTGTTAAGTCTGACACTAATAAGGTCAGTTTATGGTCAGCACATGCCAGAAGAAGCGTGCTTGGTCCAGATCCTCGTCCCTGGACTCAAAGGTACTGCAAATAAACTACACAACATTATGTCATACACACTAATGACACTCACTTAAATGTTAGGCTCACCAAGGCTGAGTTTATTTTATTAACTATATTATTATGAAATTATTTTAAAATAAATATTTATTCCTGTGATGCAAAGCTGAATTTTCAGTATCATTACTCCAGTCTTCAGTGTCACATGATTCTTCAAAAATCATTCTGATATGCTGATTTGCTGCTAAAGAAACATTTATTTTTATTGTCAGTACTGAAAATAATAGTGTTGCACAATGTTTGTTTGGAAACCGTGATACAGTGTTGCCAAGTCTGCGGTTTTCCTGCCGAGTTGGGCTACTTTAACACTATTGCCGCAGGTTGTTTTTTTTGTTGTTGGTTTGTTGAGGCGATAATAATATTATGTTGTTGTAATTTTGAGCTAGTTTTGAGTAGCAATTGTGTGGGTTTTGTTGTGAAAACCTGGCAACCCTGCTGTGATACCTTTTTTTCATTAATAGAAATTTCATTAAAACAAAATTTATTAGAAATATATTTTTGTAACATTATAAATGTATTTACTGTCACTTTTAATAAATTTCATGCATCCTTGTTAAACATAATTTAAAAATTCTTACTGACCACCTTTGAATGGTATACTGTGTGTATATATTGTAATGTTATATATAAAGCTTTTTTTAAATTTTAAAATACTATAGAAAAAATCCTATAAACAGAAAATATGCACAATATACGCATACTGCAGCAATAGTAAATACATGTTATTCTGAATAGCTTTGTCTGTGCAAGTCTATGACTTTGTTTGTGTATTCCTATAGGTGAACCAGGAGAGAAAGGAGAGAAAGGAGCACCTGGGAGACCTGGGAGAATAGGGCCACCTGGAGAGCCAGGTAACACTAAACCGTTTTTTGAGAGCTTAATCGAATTCCATCAGTGCTTTTTAATTACTATCCACTTACATGGTGAAACATGACTCAAGTTCTTTATGAACCTGTAAAGAAGTTTTAGGTGTTAAAAGAACTACGAAACTTTCAAACCAAGTGACCAAACAGGGAGCTGCCAAATGTGTACATTTAAAAGGGCCCCTAAAACTTCCCTTATCTTGCTTTTAGATAGCTGAGTTCATCTGAGCCAGTGTTGACCAATCATTGTGTTTATAAGTGCCTCAACATACTGATAAACAAGGAAATTAAACCCCATTCTGGGAATTACTGCATTATTTGGCTTATATCCGTGCTTATTACATATTAAGTTTATACATTATTTTCCAGGTCCCCCCGGAGACAAAGGCCAAAAAGGTAGCACTGGACATTATGGGAAGATGGGTCCCGCTGGACTCAAAGGTAAGCTTGAGAAAGAAATTGCAGTTCTGAAAGTAATCAGGCTTGTTTTGTCTAACTGCTTAATAATGCAATAGCCTTCTTTTTTTCTAGGTATAAAAGGTGATATGGGAGATCCAGGACCCAAGGGCCCAAATGGAGAGCCAGGTATAGGCCTTTCCAAAATAGAATTCAGTTCATATTAGTTGATAATTGGTTTGAACTCATTAGGAACCAGTTTAATGCTTGGACTGCTCATGTGAATGGTCTCGTATTTAATTTGTCTCCTCAGGCGTCCCCTGTGAGTGTGCACCCTTACGGAAAATGATTGGTGAAATGGATATTCAAGTGGCGCAATTAACCAATGAGCTGAAGTTCATTAAAAATGGTATGTCCAAAAGAAAGAATGAATCAGTCTACCAATGTTTATGAGATTACAATAATGTGATGTTGTCAAGTTGATTCATACAGTTGTTCATTTTGATATGCAGGGTGATTGCACACAGACAAAAGTATTTACCCATAAGCCAGAAGCTCTTTTGTTTGACTGTCAGAATGCACTTGTGTGAACGCTGGCTGCTGCCGTGTGATTATAGAAATTCAGATCCTCATTTTTCAGCCCTGCCCTCCCCCGCAGCTGTCGCTGGCATCAAAGAGACAGACAGCAAGGTCTATCTGCTGGTGAAGGAGGAAAAACGCTACAGGGACGCAGAGGTGTTTTGTAAGGGGCGAGGTGGACACTTGGCTATGCCCAAAGACGCAGCGGCTAACAGAGCCATCGCTGGCTACATCACTGAAGCTGGCCTCAGTAGAGTGTATATCGGCATTAATGACCTGGAGCGAGAAGGGCATTTTGTGTATGTGGAGCGCTCACCCATGACCACTTTCAGCAAGTGGAGGGAGGGCGAGCCAAACAACGCTTACGATGATGAGGATTGCGTCGAGATGGTGTCTTCAGGCGAGTGGATTGATGTGGCTTGTCACCTCACCATGTACTTCGTGTGTGAGTTTGACAAGGACAAAGTATGAGCTTCACTGCCAATCTATAGAGGGAAAAGTCATGTTTAAAATACTCTGGTATTAAAGAAGGCTGTAATTTCAATAACAAGGTGATGTACTTCTACATTTTGTCATCTTTGGCAGCGGTGACAGCAGTGTGACATACTTGGCGTCATGTAAAACTGTTTAAAACCACATTTAACTATTATTATTATAATACACTGCAGTTCAAACTTTTAGGGTCAGTAAGATTTTGAATGTTTTAAGCGCTTACCAATGCTGCTTTTATTTGATCAGTAAAAACAGAAATATACTGAAATATTATTACAATTAAAATAACTGTTTTGTAGTCAAATTATTTGAAAATGTAATTAATTTCTGTGATGGCCAAGCTGATTTTTTTTATCAGCTATTGCTCCACTCTTCAGTGTCACATGATCCTTCAGAAATCATTCTTATAGGCTGAATTGCTGCTTAGGAAACATTTATTTTTATTATTAGTGTATCAGTGTTTAAAAGTACATCATTTTAGGAATTTTATTATTAATGTCTTTACTATCTGGTTGTTTAAAACTTTATATCAATTGAGAGACTGTATGGAATATATGTAATTTAATTTTTTTTATCGCACTGCAGGAATATACGTTATACAGATCAGTTAACATATGTAGACCAATCATAATTTTTCAGGTGTTGTTGCAGACTGAGACACCTTTACTGTGAAAAGTCTTTACTAGTTTACTAAACTACATTTACTTGCAATCAGTTAAATAAATGAACAATAATACTTTCCTATTATCTTGTTATATTTACAATTTCAGATTCCACTGATTTGACCTTTTTCTTATTGCTTTTCTCTTTTACTACCTTTCTTCCCATTCAAATTTGAATTACATGGTTTATTGTTAATATACTGAATAGTTCAGCATACTCATAGAACTAGCTAACAAGAGCAGATTTACATAACACAGTCTTCTAGAGGTTAGAATTTGTATTTTTAATGGTCAAACTATTTATTCTCCCCAGTAAAATGACTGAAATGGCTGTTCCAGTTTACCAGTAGTAAATCATCTCATTTATTTAATACATTATTGGCAGAATGGAACAGAGTCAAGGTCACATAAGGATCAATAGATGGTATATATTGTATACTACCCATCATATTAAGTTATTTTATAACCTTAGCATGTTTTGAGGTTATAAATGCCCTATGAAATGCTTTTTTTGCCATCCCATCCCATAGTAGTTGATTTTTATCAATAGATGACTGTACACATACATAGAATACAGTATGTAGGGAATGTACTTTTTTTTGTTCCTACTAATTGTTCCTACTAATTCTGTGTAATGGTAGTAAATATGGTAAATTATTTCTTAAACATGACTGATATTCGAAGGATTCATTATACTACATGTACTTTATGTGACCTTGGTATTTTCAGTAATCAGTCAATAAATCAATCAATAAATGTGTATATCATGATCAACAGGCTTTGTCTTAAAACATTCATTGTCTGTTTTTAGTATTTCTATGTATCTTTTTCTGAAGCACTAATAAAATGCCATCACTCTTTGCAAGGTTTCTCAGTGAGTAGGCTTATGTTAAAGTAGTGATCTGGTTCTCTCTAGTGGTCACGTGTGGCTCTACACACTTTGATTATTTTCACTTACTGTATTGGCTGACAAGGTCAAGCCGTCCTGGAATTAACTATGCATGAAAATATTACAGCAGGCAGGAAATCAGATTAATTTGGGGCAAAGTGGCAATCTGTACACCTCTGTTGCACGTACTGTATAACAGTGTTTTTCTGATAAATCTTTAAAGATGGAGGGTGCTTGAATTTCAAAATGGGTCTTTAGAATGAACTTTACAAACATAATAAGGCGACCTGCTTGTGTAAACTGATCTGTTATTCTACACTGGCCATCACACCAAACAGACAATGGCATATGGAACCTATCCTGCCATAAACTATATACTGAGACAATAAATCTGCTAGAATCAGTAATAAATTATTCTGACCAGTGGCAAATTGTCTTTATTAAAGTATGGTAATAAACATTTTCATTTGACTTTTCAGGTAATGAAAAGATTTCTATAAAATCAATAATAAAAAATATTTATAAATAAATTGTATTTTTATAAATGTTATATAACAAACTTAAATAAATAGGCCTACAAAATGTGTCACTCTGTGCTGTAAAAAGTGGTAACCTGTGTTACCTTGAAGAGCTATTTCTACATGACTTAATTCAAGTTTTGTTAATAGAAATGAATGTATTAAGGTTGATTCAGTGATGTTAATATGTTTGACTTGAAGAAAACCAGTTAATTTATGTTTTTGTCATGAATATGTCGTTTATGAGGTTACTATTTTTAGGTTGCTATCTTTTCAGTGCATAGCCTAATGTTTCATTAAATGATACATAATGATTCAGCTTTATTTTTAATTGTTTGGTTTTATTTTTAATAATAATAATAATAATAATAATAATAATAATTTTTATGAATATAATTTGCCCTATAACATTTGTCTTATTTACCCCTTTTTAGTTTATGTATTTCTATTTATTTTTTTCCTTCCATTCACATGCATTTGTCCCTTTATTTCAAGTCAAATTCCAAGTCTTGCTTTTCAAGTCACTTTTGATAATACTACCAAGTTTCTGTTCAAAGGTGCTTGATTTCCCAACGCAAAAAACAAAAACAAACAAAAAAACAAACAAACAAAAAACAACAACAACAACAACAACCTTTAGTTAGTGTAGGCTGTAGTGGTTAAGTTTTTTCGTCGCTCATTTCCACTGATGTAACATTGTATAATGTTCATGTAAAAAAAAAAAAGACAGAAAAGTGCTACTTATTATGCTGCCAAGTAAATACGAGTTTGAAGGCAGCATTAACGAATTCAAATAAAATAATATTAAAGAAATAAAGTAAAACACACACACACACACACACACACACACACACACACACACACACAACTTTTCATTACAAAGACTATTAACCTCTTAAACTGGAAAAATCACGTTGACACCTATTGATGAATTTGATATTTTTGAAAAGCTGACCCACAAAACACCGTCTCCGCCGACAGGAGTAAGCAATACACTGATTAAAATTTAATCTATTGTTTGGTGGTAAGATAGGCTAATTGGATGACTGGCCGCGGTCGCTAAATCTCCATTTACCTCAGAGCACAGACTAAATTAGAACAAAACACTCTTTTTTTTTTAACTCAAGCTGTCAAAATAAAAATAAATCGATACAACCGATTTTGTTTGTTTAAAGAGAGTTGTAGCATTCTTGCCATTTCTCGCTATTTTCTTAGCATTTCACTCCGTTACTATGGAAACTCGTCCAAACAACATCTGGCTGCCTCCCAGACAACGATTCAAACAACTTTGAACAACTTTCGGTTGTGGTTGCTAACGTTGCGTTTTATTTATATATTTAATTTGGGCTTGTCAGCACCTCCCCGTGGATTACCGCAGAGCTGTTTTAGTTCATAATGTCTGCGCATCCTCCGCCAACCAAAACGGTTATTGTGTTCAGGAACGGAGATGCTTTTTATCCCGGCCGAAAGTTTGTCATCAATCAACGGCAGTCATACACTTTTGACAGCTTTCTGAACACGGTCACTCGAGGCATCACAGCTCACTTTGGGGCAGTGCGAAATATTTACACCCCTAACAGGGGTCACAGGGTGGCTAATCTGGAGCAGCTGGTGCATGGAGAGATATATGTGGCAGCCGGAGCAGAGAGACTCAAAAAAACGGAGTAAGTTTATTCATCCACATAATGATAAGTGTGGTTATTTACAAGAGAGTAGCTAAATTCCTGTGGTATTATGTTGATTTTTAGAAAACTCTAAAAAATTACTGAAATCTTAGGCTAACATTAATGTGTACAGAAAGTTTACATTCAAACTGAATTAATTTTTTTATATTGAAGTGCAAAACCATCAAAATATATTTCTGTTATATTATATTGACTTTATACTTTCTCTCTTCTTTTTTCTTTGATAGCTATCGTCATATAACAACACAGAAACCTCCGAAAAAGAAAAGTGAACTGGTAAGAGTAACAGTAACTACATTCTTGATAGAATTATAAAACATCATAAAACCATTTCTCATTCTATCAAGACATGAAAGATAAAAAATGGGGATAACTTTATTCTATATGTGTGGATATATATGAGAATGTTTTGTTCATCAGTAAGGTCAAGAGGAAAAAATGTCCATGGTAAATCATAACAATTTTTTCAGTATGATTATTACTGGTGTTCTTCATCCTACATTTTTCTGTCATTGACTGATACATCTCTCCGGTAAAATATCACTGTAAGGTTTACCCAGACTGTAGCAGATGAATGATTTTATGCCCCTTGTTGCTGAAAAACATGAAGTGCACATGTGTATTGATTTCACTATAAAATCTCCATTCGAGTCAGCATTTTCTCTTCATTTCAAACTATCAGGCAGCCTATGTGTAGGACAGTCTCTGAATACTAGGGGAGTTTTCTGACTACTCATAAAATTATTTTAGGTTTAATCAGCTTTCAATGCAGGTATTGCACAAATGCTTTGTCTTAGAGACTCTTGCCTCTAATTTCTGTTCATTTTTAGTGTATACAGTTAAATGGCAAATTTCAAAACTTCCCTCCTTCCATTACTCACAAGAACTTTATTTGCCTGTATATTATCTTAGTTATCACAAAAGCTGAAAAAGATTTGATGTAGACCGTTAAATCGTTATGCTGCCTCAGAAGCCCGTCTGAAATCAGTTTTGTCTTTGTGCAAAAATGCTGCTTGCATAGTCATTGCATCATAGGGCAACATGGCGATGTCACTTTCAGATGCAGCCATATTGTTATTTTCACTCGTATACCCAGTTGTTCCAAATGCAGTGACCATTTATATCATGTATTAAAATATGAACAATAAAAAAATAATAAATAAATAAAAAAAACTGCTGGTCATAGCTTTTTCATTGTTTACAATCAATGTTGTTATGCCACAGTTTAACACAAGGGTGCTCAGCCCTGCTCTGGAGTTCTGTCTTCCCTCAGAGTCAGTTCCACTCCTGCTCAGTGCTCACACACCTGTCTGTAATTTTCACGCAAACCCCAATTATCTGCTTCGGGTGTTTTTCATTAAAGTTGGAGCTAAACTCTGCAGGAATGTGAACTACAGTCAACTGTAGCACAATATAAGCACCACAATACCAAAATACTATACTATTTAATATCTAAAAATAGAATAAAACCAATAATACTGTGAAATATTATTGCATTTTAAAATAACTGTTTTGTTTTTGAATGTATTTTTAAAAAAAAATTCCCCTGTGATTTTCGACAGCTGTTA
This sequence comes from Cyprinus carpio, assembly GCF_018340385.1. Taxonomy (NCBI): domain Eukaryota; kingdom Metazoa; phylum Chordata; class Actinopteri; order Cypriniformes; family Cyprinidae; genus Cyprinus; species Cyprinus carpio. The sequence continues at coordinate 18,612,646 of NC_056613.1, read as the reverse complement.
CATTATTCTTCAGTGTCACATGATCTGTTTTGCATAGGATTCAAACGAGGAGTCAAAAGATTCGAGCTTTGTACTATTCCAAGTTTGGACTATTTGAAGTGACGTGTATTAAGCTAATAGTTTTTACAACCTTCCTCAGAGACCAACATGCAATGAAACATAATAGAGCCATAATCATAAAAATGCCCACTTAGAGCGACTTTGCTTGAGGTTATGGCAGTATATGTCACTGTCTGTCAGCCTTTTAGCTCCTTGTTTCCATCTGAACAGCAACCAATGTAGCATTTAAGACGGCTGATTGAGGAAAACCAGATGTGTAAGTGCCCTAAATGAACAGTGGAACAGTTATTGTCAGTGATGCTCAGCGGGGTCCTGTTCATTTGTCTCCACTGCAGATCCAACCTGTAGTTCACAGCAGAATAATTGTCCCAGCTCGATGGAAGAGAATCAGTAATGAGTCGTGCATCATCAAGTGAGCCCTGCTTTTAATGTGTCCCTATTGGAAGTCTTCAATGGCAAAGCCTCAGGCTACGGCAAAGTCTAATTCTTTAAAACTGTAATACTGTCTAATGGTATAAAATCAGGCCGATGTCCTTTGCTTTATTTAAATTATTTATTTCTAATGGTATCTAATTTCCTCATGTTGTTAATTATCAGTGTATATTGGCTTTGTTTCTGATAACAAAACACATTTGGAAGCATAAATCTGTGGATTGAGGCCCTAAGTGCTAAATTTGATTATATCTTGTAGTGTTTTTACCAATGGAGATATCTTGGTTCCTCCAGCACGGGTGCTGATTCCCAAACACACGCTTGCTAGCTGGGAAAACGTATTGGCCATGGTGACCGAGAGAGTTCACCTTCGCACTGGAGCTGTGCACAGGTAAGAGCTACATCAATAAAATGTACATGTGTTAAATGTACGTATATTCAATGTTGTGATCTCACTCCTTTCAGATTGTGCATGCTGAATGGGAGGCCTGTATGTGGATCGTATGAGCTACAGAACAACCACTATTATGTTGCTGTAGGGACAGAGAGGTTCCGGTCTTTGCCATATCATCTGGCCCCAAGCAAGGGAGTCATCCACAATATCACCGATGTGTGAGAAAGATTATAAGACATGATAATTGCAATGACAGTAATTAACAGATGTATAATGCCCTTTTGTTGAAATTTCTTATAGTTTAATTGCCATCATTAACTAATTTTTTGTCATTCAAAACCTGTATGACTTTCTTTCTTCCATGGAGAACAAAAGGTGATGGACAGTAAAGCACTATAGAAATAGTCCTCATTTGAAGTCATATGATTGATTCTATGCAGGTATACAGAAATTTGAAAAAGTTACATTACTGTTTAAAAGTTTAAATATATTTGAAATAAGTCACAAATACAATAAAACAGTAATACTATCAATTATTATTAAAATTATTTGAAAATATTTAAAATATAGTGTAATATATTTTAAAATGTCATTTATTCCTGTTATGGCAAAGCTGAATTTTCAGCATCGTAACTCCAGTCTTTAGTGTCACATGATCCTTCAGAAATTATTCTAATAATCTGGTTTGCTGCTTAAGAAACATTTCTTATTATTATCAATGTTGAAAACAGTTGAGCTGCTTAATATTTTTGTTAAAACTGTGATGCATTTTTCAGGATTCTTTAATCAATAGAAAGTTCAAAGGAACAGCATTTGAAATAGAAATCTTTTTTTGTAAAATCATGTACTCATCTATACATCTTTTCTGTCACTTTTTATTTACTTCATTCAAAAATAAAATAAAATAAATACATAAATAAAAATACTGCCCCTTAACTGATTGATTGGTATGGTATATTAAATATAAAATAACCAGACACTACATTTAGTAAAATTCATATTTTTGTAAATTATAGAATGAATGATAAAATGCCAGAACGGTCATATTTTTGGTTTCAAAACATGATACTGTTCTTCACAGAATAAAGAAAGCAGGCAGGTTTAAAACAAGCAGAGTACAAGTACATGATAGCATTTTTTTTTAATTTCATTTTTTAATTTAATTATTTCTTTGTCTTCCTCTTTTTCTTAGGGTCAACAATGGCATTCATCCAGTTCTAAAAAAAGAAAAACAAGACAGAACTTTGGTAAGGATAATGAAATAATTTCTTTAAACTATTTAACAGATACAAAATTTATATTATAGATGGCATCAGTGGGATTACATCAAGTAAATATTTAATGAAAATGCTGGTATTGATTTTGCATAGTCAAAGACTAATAGGCTAATTCTTCAGAAGGCAGGCATGAACACAAGCAACTGAGCCTTTTTTGGTGGTGTGGAATGCCATATTAGTCTTATTTGCTCTGTTCTTGAACTGTAATATGGAGATTAAACATAGCACAGAGCTAATGTCCTGAACTAGTTTACAAGACACCGATCTTGATCAGCACCCATCCCTTTCCCCTCAGACCGAAACCAGTTAGCGAGAAAATTTCAATTTGGGCCAGATATAAATTGGCTACTGTTCATTAGTGTTGAAGATCAGATAGTTGAGAAAAATGTTACCGTCACAGGATCTCAATGTCTCCAATCAGTCTGATATGTGGCAGTGCGAGTTGGGAGTGGGTACATTCACCTCATCAATCACTGTCTGGAGGAGGTATTGAGTTCTTCTCACCTCTCCTTTTTCAAACGGTCCCAACGCTCAGAGTTTGTGTTACTTGATCAAGTGAGAGCCGAATCCCTCACCAGGGGAAGGTGCTGAAACCCTCCCCTGTACCCACAGAATGAGGATAAATTGTTTTGTGATAGTGCGTGTTCACTTGATAATTTGGGATGGTCCAGCAGACTACAATGAGAGCTAGACCTGGCAAATAAGTGATGGAGAAAAAATACACACTTTGTGGACTGGGACCCGGAGCTCTCCAAAGTAAAGTTTGAGACATCTGGTTATTGTGAATAAGAAAAATCACGGCAAACCATTTGCCTGTTGATGTTAGAAAGGAAAGCTCCTGTGGTTGTTCCTTGTCTGTCGTTCTCTAATTGATCTCTCATGCTTCATCAGCTTCATTGAGTGGAGGAAATAATTTGAAGAAAGTGGCCAATTATCTTTGATACAATGAAGATGGAATAGCAATCAAAGTCTCATCAAAGTGTCATTAAATTCCAAGGTGCAGTTCCATAATCTGTTTACATTTACCTGTAATCTGTATTTGTTGAGAGGAGAACAAACACTTTTAAACAATCACGTATTTGTTTTCCCTGCAGAGAATCTGTAATAGTAATTCAAAGCTTTACAATACCAGAAAAATGTTTTGACAAATTTTAAGATTGTTTCTCACAATCTTGCTTGAGATTCTTGATTTAGGTCTGAAGGCTTATGTTTATGTTTTTTAAATTAATTTTATTTTATATTATAAATTCGAACTTCTTTACAAACCAGTATTTAATAAATATTTGTTTATGTTTATGTTTTTTAAATTAATTTTATTAAACATATATATAATTATATTTTATATATATATATATATATATATATATATATATATATATATGTGTGTGTGTGTGTGTGTGTGTGTGTGTGTGTGTTCTTGTTTATGCTACATTGTGGGGACCAAATATTTGAAATTGTGGAGTTCTGTAAGGGGTAGGTTTAGATTTAGGGTTGGGTTAGGGGATAAAATATTGTTTGGTCAGTATAAAAGTAATAGAAGTCTATGGAAAGTCCCCACAATTCACAAAAACAAACGTGTGTGTGTGTGTGTGTAAAATGTAATTAATACATTTATACATTAATACATTTAACATCTGTACACACAGTACATTATTATTATTATTATATTAAATATTATTAATCTTAAAAATATTAAATTACAGATAGTCATAGTTATTTATTCATTATATTATAATGAATTTAATTACACTTCTGTTCATAAATTTGAAAAAAAAAAAAAATAAGAAATTTATATTTTTATTCTGCAATAATTAAATGAACATTGACATTGCTACTTCTAAATTGTTAAAAAAAGATTTCTTTTTCAAATATATGTTTTTTTCTTTTCTTTTGATCATTCTATTCACTGAAGAGTTTGGGAAAGAAAGTGTATTGTGGCTTGAACAAATGTTTTCAGTTTTGATAATCACAAGCTCTGTACCTACTTGAGCTCCAAATCAGAATGAATGATTTCTGAAAGGAACATGTTACACTGAAGACTGGAGTAATGACTAGCAAAAACTTTTATATTAAAATATATTAGAAACGGTTAGTTTTAATTTGTAATCAGTCAAATAAATCCAACCTTGGATAACATTGGAGACTTCTTTTAAAAACATTAACATCTTTAAAAAACATCAAAAGCATTAAAATTTTACCAAAAACATAAAAAAAAAATAGAAAAAAAACACAATTAAAAACCAAAGCTTTGATTGGTGGTGTATATAATTAATTATAAATGAATAATTTAAAATAATTTTAAACATAAAAAGGTTTTTGTAAAAAACAAACATTACATAGCATGTTATGTATGCTTTCTTTTAATTCATGGCAGGATATTTTCATCTCATAGCATTATTCCTTCAGATCTGGTATTTACCACATGAGGGAGACAAAGACTCAGCTATGGCCTCCACCAAGCTCCTCTACCAAAACACCTTCCTTTTCTCTGGCTCGCTGGTTACATTATCCAATGATGTCATTCCATTGTAAACATTTTGATAATGAAATTGCATTACAGATTTTTTTTTTCATCTTCCCCTAGAAATCAATACAGTGTACTTAAACCTATATATTTTTATTGTCATGTAAACTGCTTGGAGGGGCCTGTGTATTATTAGAAATCTTTTTTTTTTCCTCAAGTGACAGAGCTGGCACTGCACCGACAGATGAAAGCAGTAGCACAGCATTTGGTGTTTATTCTCCTCCTGGTCTAACAGATGTTGAGCGAGGTGTCAGCAAAGTTGACACGGGTGGAAAAGTGCAGCAGGGACAGAGATGATCACACCCTCTTGTACTAAAGGCCACACATCCATGACTGTGACATGCAGAGGCAGTAAAGCTGTTCAGACACTCTCTGTGGCACTGTACGGTGTAACTGTCCCTTTATATCTCACATGACTTGCTCATGTCAGACCTGCTGCCATCCCCACAGTGGCTTCCTGTTTTGGAGAAGCATTGGTTTCTCTAGGGGATTGGTAGAGACAGCTATCCAGCTGTTCTCTGTCAGGCCTGTCCTGTGTAGGCAGGGGGAGTGGTTCACTAATACAGCAGGGGGTCTTCCACGCCTGGCTTCAGAATCATTATCACATTGCTCTGGATTGAAGCTACCATCCTCCAGCTTTCAATGTTCTTCCATGCTTGAGTTAGTGTAAAGGACACTACAACCTGTTCTTAGGCCCAGTGTAGATCTGGAATTAAGATAGGTGATTCCATCAGAAGTGGTCAGATAAGACACATTGATTTTTATAGCAACTAACATGCAAAATGCTTTGTACTCCATTTATACCTGTATTTGGTGTCGTCCTAAAACGATCCACCAAAACTGATGTTAATAACAGGAGTAATAGGAAACTGGAAAAATCAGAAGATAATTTTAGACAAGCTCAAACCATTTAAGACCCTGTTTACACCTGTATTTATAGTCATCCACTTGTGATTAACTTGATGAAACAAATGTTAATACCAAAAATGTAAACAGGTTATTTGATACCTGAGTTTCTGATTTCAACAGGCTGTAAATTTTAAGGTGGAAGAGAGAACTATTGCTGTAGTTTTATTACAGTTACAGTTATACTGTATACCGTTACAACAGTTACATTGATTTATTTTGCTGTTGCGGTCATTTATATTTACATATGTGTGTATAACTATTTGATGCATATTGTATGTATTTTCTGTTGTGCAAACAGTATTTATTTGACCGAAATTCCTAGATAGTGCAGTGAATGTATACACTAGTGTGGTTAATATTTATATGGTTATCAACAAATGCGACAACATTTTATTCAATATCCATTTGATATTGACTTTCCATTTTGGCTTTAATAAGATTTCCCCTAGAAATAGGCAAGAATGAACCTGGTGTCCTCCATAATTCAGATTCTTTCTGACAACAGGGCACTTGAACCCGACAGACTTGTAATTACAGCTTAAGAAGTGGAATATAGAAAATTTTAGCAAATGAAGGCAGCATTATTCTGGTCAAGATGCCCACTTAGATGGGAAGAGAATCATCAGACTGACATTTAAAAATAAAAAAAAAACATCCAGAGTTTGTTAATTTTACATGCCGTTCAGGGGTGGTTTTATTTAAAATAGATAAATAGATAACACAATAATTGATTGGTGTAGAAAAACTGAATGTTTTAAGTGACTGGATAGCATTAACCTTGCATTACATCCAGCCAAATGCAGTGATTTGTTCTTACTCATTGTATTAACTTGTGAACCTCTACAGACTAGTGAAATTGCATAGCCACCCAGTCAGATTGGAAATGGCAATTTTCAAGCTGTGTTGCCAGTTTTGTGCAACATTAGTCAAATGGTCAGTGAATGGATTGTGAGTGGTCCACCGGGAAGCTGTCTGCAGCTTGGACTAAATTAAAAGCGATCTTGAACTACTCAGACACTCACTTACTCTAATATTAATATTGTAATACATTAACAACTTCTTGAGTTTATGAATTTCCAGCATTTTTTCACCAAGTTTTCAGATTGTGAATTCGGCACGTTCACCCTGAAAGTGTCATTTATGAACTTGAATTCTGAATGAATTCGAACTATATGAATTGAATATTCCAGCAGAACTTTTGGCCATTCTGTTGTTTTGTTTCTCTGTTGCCCACCAACGTCTGTTCAAATTCAAAGACATGTCAGGCAGAGTTTGCTTTAAAAAAGCAAGTGAGTAGAACAAATATTCAGCTATTCCCCAGGCCCCATGTTAGTGGGCTTGCAAACACCATTGCCCGAAGTGTGTACCAGTGGAAGACGGAGATCAGTGAAGTACCTCCAAGCTGCCTCTCTATGGAGCCAACTAACAGTGGCAACAGCTGGAGAAAAATGTATTAAGCCTTCTATTTCCCTCACTGTGCCAGAAATGGCTCACCTTGCTCCCAGTGGTAGATCCGGTATGCACTGACTGCTGGAAAAAAATTACCTTTTGTGGGAGTATTAATTCAGACATGCATCCTGCTGTCAAAGCATCACTCTAAACTCCTCTTCCCACTGCACTGTCTCTCTCTGTGTCTCCAGTGCCCCAGTCTTCTTTTTTCATCATCAATAACTGTCTGCTGTCTGCTGAAGAATAAGTTATTCCCTCCAAGTCTCTTTTTTTAAAGCTTGTTTGGATCCTCATTGTTTGATCTGGCTTGATAAATAAGACTATTGCAGTTAGAAATTCATGGCTGCCCTGTTTCATCAATAAATGATTAGTTTTCTGTGCTCTCTGGTGATTGATAGGTTGTGCATGGGATGTATTGGAACCAGATGAATTCAATACCATGCCGGTCACTGGGGAGCTACAAAGCATATCAACTCATGAAAAATTGAGGTCAATGGAAAATGTGAAAAAGAGAGTAAAAGAGGAAGAACGAGCTGTGCTCGAAACACAGTTGTTTCTTGTTATCAAAGGATTGTAGACACACTTTAAGCATCAGATCGAATCAAAGCCATGTATGGTCTTTATTTGAAGATTGCTTTTTCTACTCTCTTAGTTCGCAAAACCAGGAGTGGACAGCGCTGGCTCTGTTTTTTACGCCAAACAGCCCAGGCAGGGTTTGAAAATCCCAGATCTCTTTGCTACGGCAGGTGAGTGTGGCAAGTTGTGATATGATTTTCCTTCTGTCTCCCTAGAGCTCCGTTTCCCGCCTTCCTTCGGCAGATACAGGCATTTTACATAATTGCTGATAGGCACTGTGGCTGTTGTTTTTGTAGAAGTCTTATTTTCTCCTCTCTTGCGCTCCGTCTTTCTCTTATACCATCTCTGCTGTGTGATTGTGATGCATTTATGATTAAGGGAGTGAAAGAGAGTGGCAAAAAAGAGGGATCTTGTACTCTTGCATGTGTGCGGTGCAATACAGTGAGCGCGGGTGCGTGTGCGCCACAAATTGCTTTGAATTGACAGGCTGTTCTCTAAAGCCCACCTACATTAGGGAAATACACTCTCATTCTTGGATAGAATGCTGTCCTGTGAGAGGAATATTAAAGCTCAGCATGGATTCAAATGCTGCAGAGGGCTTTAAATCATAGATAAATTCAATCAGGCCATTTTGTGTAAAATGTATGCAAGTGCCTTGTTAGCTATGCCAGGGAAAACAAAATGTTTCCATTTTTTTCTGATAGGTAATCAAAATGTTCATAAGTTATTCATGAGAAATCTCTCTTTCTCATTCTCTCAGATTTTTCTTTATTGGTTCTCTATATTGGTTTCTGTTCTTTTGCTTTCATTCACCAAGTTTCTCTCACTCTGTTGCGTATAAAGACTTACATCATAACTACTGTTTTCGATAATAGTATTGCGTAATATGTTATACATGGTCGTTATGCACCAGTGTTTTTGAATGGGCATGCAAGTTCATATCCTAACTGTATAATATAATAGTAATGCTGTTCTTAGGTTGGTAAAAAGGAGGCGGGAACCGGCGAACATTCAAATAAAAACTTTAATATTAAAATAAACACAAAAGAGCGCGACAATCGCGGACGACCGCCACGCACAAACAGAACCAAAACACAAAATAAAACCCAGGCCTGGTCCTCTCTCGTCCTTCACTGTCGTTACTCCTCCTCTTATCCTTCCGGAGCTCCTCAGAGGGACTCGAGACCGGTGAGTGGTACAGGTGTCGCTCATTTTCAATTACTCCACTGGTCTTGCTCCGCTCCCACGTCTCTCGGCCCCGCCCCCCATCCCTCATCATACAATATAATATAATATAATATAATATATACTAATATTAATATAATATAATATAATATAATATAATATAATATAATATAATATAATATATACAACAGTTCTTTCTGGTCCTCGAATCTGATTGGCTGAGGAGTGTGATATTCTAGTAAAATCGGAACTCCAACCGTTTCGTTTTTTGTTTGTATCAGTTTGTTTTTTTTATCACAGCAAGTGTCATGGCGGATGCCCAAATCCAATAATTTTCCAATAATATTTTAATAATCCAATCATTTTATAAATAATACTGTTTTTTTCACAAAATGCAGTTTTAAGTTTTAAGGCATGTACTGTTTTCGACTTCAAAATTGCAGTTAGTAAATAAAGATAACTTCTATTTGAAAATTTGCTTTGACGTTTTTAGGAGATATGAGCTCCAGATTAAAGAATAGTGTGACAAAGATATTGCTTTCCTCAGTGGATTTTCAAACTAATGTTTAATTGTGAATATGAGATTGAGCTGAAGAAAGAATGCTGTATCAGATGCAGGTAATCACACTCTCTCAGTCCATCTCATAATACTCGACATGATAAAGTGAGCTTTTAATACACGCATACAAGAAGCTTTCAATGAACCAACTTGACGTTCTTTCATTACTAGTGATGTTTTCGAATTAGTAACAGAGGCTTGGGCTCAGCTATCGATTAGAGATTTGAATCCATGGTGGAAGGAAGTAGTTCTGCACAAAATGCAATATTGCACTCATAGCTGTGCAGTATGGCTGTATATTGGCACACTGTGATTACCTATGGCACTTGGCCCGAATCACAGCTGTGCTTATATACAGCCATAATGCACTGCTACTCGTGTGATATTGCTCATATAATATAATATTTTGGGGTCAGCAAGATTTTTTAAAATAAATTATTACTTGGATGCATGAAATTGATCAAAGGTGACAGTAAAAAAATGTATAATGTTGCAAAACATTTATGTTTTAAATAAATGTGGTTCTTTTAACCAATCTGTCGATTAATTTAATGCAGTTTTGGTGAGCATAACTGGCCACACACTTGAAGATTTTAAGGACGATTTTAAGCCAGATTTGCACCCCCAAACAAGCGATTTGATGATTTTCTGTCCAAAAAATTCTCTATTATGTGGTGTCATTACAGGTATTTAACTGCTCCTGTTTGTGATGGAGCATGGCCAAACTCAAATTTTTGATATTTATGACTTGATCAGGCTGCCTCTGATGTGATACAGTCAATGAGAGTGAGCAAACATCACCAACCGAATGTTGTGTGCCTCTATAGCTGAAATTTGGTAGAAAGATAAAAATCTTTTGAATGATATTCTAATATATTAATATACAATAATATTTAAATAATTCATTTTATATTATATATTTTAAATAATTCATTTATTATTTATTTAAAAAATTTGTGCAACTTTGTATTTTTTTCTTATTTGTTGTTTATATGTGTATATATTTTGTTATATTCAAAATCCATTTTGCTCACAAATCTGAGGGGGCACACGTGAATGAGATTGACACTTTTTGTGCACTGGATTAACTGAACAAGACTTTGACTGAGCAAGTGCATTGTGTCTTTTACATGCCATGAGGTCATTCAGTGAGTAATTGCAGGCGCTCCGGAGCTGCCATCACTTTGCTCATAACAGCCGAGCCAGCAGTCCTAGTGATGGAGTTGAGTTTCCCTCACTCATGCAGATCTTGCATTAGCCTCGGACGGTATGTCTGCAACCATGCTTATAAAAGCCCCTCGATGAAGGCTCATACCTACTCTGGACACTTGATCATGTCCCATGGGGCAGAAGATCCACATAATGCCATTCCTAATGGCAGAAACCGAAAAAAATAAAACAAGAAACCTCCTTTTAACTACATCAATCGCTGCAGAGGGGTAATCAAACATGCCATGACTGCAAGAGCCATTCCCATCACCTACTGGAGCAGGAGTGCATCTGCTGTCAGCCTATCATTAGCCAAGATTGTCTTACCTTTGAATGTCAAAGACACCGTTGAATGCAGTTTGCATCTCAGGATCAAGAAAGCCCATTAAATGCTTTGTGAAGTGCTGAGCTTGGACGTACTTGATTTGATGTGAGGTGAAGTGTTCTGGGTAATGCTGAAGGTGTTTATCACTTTAACCCTCATGTCTTGTTTGCTGAAACAAGACGTTTCATCTCCAGATAGGTTTTTTTTTTTTTTGTCTGTGTCAATGGCCTGTGTTTTGAGAGAAGATATTGAGCGTTTTGGAACAAACATTAATTCATTTGTAGTTAGTCGCAACAGAGGCTTTCTATTTACAGTGTCATTTTGTTCACTGCGAACTTCGAAGCTCAGTAGTGGAAACAGGGTCTCAAGGTTCTTACTAATGGACTTATGGACTTAATGCTCTGAATTTAAATGTTTTCTATCATATGGGCCTGTGAAACGCTAGAAAAACATGCACCTCCCATCTGTTTACAGTAAAATCCTTAAAGGGTTAGTTCACCCCAAAATGAAAATTATCCCATAAATTACTCACCCTCAAGTCATCCTAGGTGTATATGACTTTCTTCTTTCAGATGAATCCAGTCTTAGTTATATTAAAAATAGTCTTTGATCTTTCAAGCTGTTTAATGCAACTCAGTGGGTGTTGCATGCATCCGTCCAAAATAATGTGCCAATCCATTAAAACAAAAGTGTCTCACACGGCTCCGGGGGGTGAACAAAGGCCTTCTGTAGCAAATCGATGCATTTTTGTAAGAAAAATATCCATATTCAAAACATAATAATCACTTTAATGTAGCTTGCGCTCACTGTTGTGGACTGGAAGCAGTTCTGGGGGAATGATGTATGAGGTGTGCATGCACCGCTCCGAAGTGCAGGAATGAGATAAAAAAAAAAATAACAGTCATAATTTAGAAGTACAAAATTAGGATTTGTAAAGAAGAATGTTGGAGGATTTCGGTATAAGCCAAGAGGAGACTGGTCTCCTTTGCTAAAGTAAGGAAATTTTGCTTCCTTTGCTTCTGTTAACAAATGTTGGTTTTCACGAGACTCACTGGTGCACGCGCAAAGCTGACCTTGTGCGTCATGCTCCCGGAACTGCTTCCAGTGTACAACAGTGAGTGCAAGCTACATTAAAGTGATTATTATGTTTTGAATATGGACATTTTTCTTACAAAAACACATCGATTCGATACAGAAGGCCTTTGTTTACCCCCCGGAGCCGTGTGAGACACTTTTTTTTAATGGATGGGCACATTTTATTTAACTGCTTTTGGACGGATGCATGCAACACCTGCTGAGTTGCACTTAACAGCTTGAAAGATCAAAGACTATTTTTAATATAACTCAGACTGGATTCGTCTGAAAGAAGAAAGTCATATACACCTAGGATGACTTGAGGGTGAGTAACTTACGGGATATTTTACTTTTAAAAATGAAGAGAATTTTGTGTACTAATGGATGCATCCAACATATGATCAGCATGTAATTACGATTTATCGCCCTCTCCAGAAAAAAGTGTCTTCAGAGCCACCAAAAAAGGGAAGGAGGCAGTAGTAGCATCTGAAGTACTGGAAGATGAAAATATGAAGGTGGATCTTCCTATTGAACAGGTAAAAATGACGAGCAATATACATGATGTCACATTTCAGTCATGAAGATTATTGAATACCAAAATTAGTATGCAGCGATGAAAAAGCTGAATGCTTTCTTCTCCCACAGATGGAAGTAAAAGAAGTTGAGGAGGAACAAAACTCCTACAAAGACTTCAAAAACCATCAAAATGCAGCTTTTTCAACAAGGTCATCCCCTTCCAGAACCAATAAGGTAAACAAAACTTTTGTTTACACCCTAGTAATGCCTTCACAGCATAGAAGCTGAATATTAAAAAAAAAACGTTACTTTGTGTCTTCTTTACTGTGCTTTGATTCTCTTAGATTGCAATGTAGTAAATTTAAACACAATGCCTTTCAACAGATCTCAGAATATACCTCAAGTATGAAAGAGTCAAGAGACCTCCAACCCAACAGCCATGGAGAGAGCAGGGACCAGTCATTAGATCAACAAGAACCAAAAGTACGAAGCTCACAACTCATGGAAAAATGCAACTGAACATACGAAACATAAAATATCTTTGATTTGTACTCTTTTAAGATGCTTAAACTTTTGTCTGCTAAGACAGGTGTTTACAGTAAATTGTTTTTTTTTTGTTTGTTGTTGATTTTAATCTGTTGACTAAAATTTAAGCGTACAAAATAACCGTTAGTATTGGTTGTCTCAAAACAATGTTGTTGTTTTGAGACTTATTTTTTGACAATCAAACAGAAACAGAAACTGCCATTTTTTCCTTATGCATAATGTGAAGGCCTTTCTCACCTAACAAAATTATGTTCCAAGAACGTTTAGCTAATGTTACCATTAGAGTTAACATTATTTCTAAATGTTCTCTTACCATTCAAAATTTTTATTTTTTCCTGGTTCTTCTTGGCTGTTTATTTATTTAATCATTTTACAATCCTTATGGTTTTATATTTTCAATATAGTTGTGGGTATTAATTCTCAATCAAGTAATCACTAGTAATGTTTTAAAAATTTTAAGTGAAAAATTCAACAACGTATTTTTAGGAGATGCATCAAAAAGTATTTTGTGCATAACAATTTTTAGAGAATGTTATTAAAAACCAGATAACTTTAATGTTCTTTAATATCCCCCATTGACCTTGCATGGAAAGCACCACATGTCTGTCATATTCCCTCTCCATTCTGTTCACAAAGTAGATGAGGTCATGAGGAGAGAGGCAGCGATTTGCTTTTTTTTTTTTGTCTGTGATCTAACCCCATAAAATTAGCCCATTTAGATAAAGCAGTTATTGTGGCCAATAGTCCTTGACTCGTTATAGTGTGAATCTCATAACATTGATGAACAGACACAACAATGCATTGGAATATTACAATGCCATGCAATTTCACAGTGCTTTGAAACAGGAAGATATCGAGTCTTATTTAAACAATCAATAACATGCAGCATTCCATTTAATGAAAACTATAATTTCAGACAAAGGCAATTACACCAGTGGGTATTGTTTTGGTGCTGTGACTTTCTGCTGTAGTCGGCATTTTCATAATAAAGATATTCTTATCGGAATAATTATTGACTGGGGAGCGCGGTTATTACCTTGTTAAGGACCTCATCAATAGTATAATTCATTTCTTATCACATTTAGTCCTGTATGGAGATTGCCAAATCGAGGGTTGGCTATAGATCTCGGGAATGGACCATGTGTAATAGTGAGTAGTAATTCTCACCAGTCCAGCCTCAACTAATTGGCAGAATCATCATCACCGCTCAAAACATGATTTGATTTACAAGAGCGGATGAGGGCTCCTTTTTATGACCGTTCACTGTGTCGGCACTAAAGACATGTAAGTGCTAATCTTGCAGGACTTGCTCAGAAGGACTGCGTAATGTTAACCATTAACCATGTTCCCCAGCACTCAACAATGTCCAATAAATATTGGCACGCTGAAGGCTTGTATTGTATTTGCAATTGTAGCTGATTGCTGTTTTTTTTTTTTTCCGGCCGTGTTTATTATCCAGCATCGTAACGCTTGATTATGACCCTCGAACGGATCTATTTCATAAGATTCTGACAGTAACGTGTACATTATGGCCTAGATATTTTGTGATAATGAGTTATTATGAAGCTGCTGTGCATTTCATATCGAGGTGACGGTTTTAATCTATGATATATTTTACAATGACAGCCTTATTGTGTTCGCATGAGAACAAAGCATAACAAATATGTTGTTGCAACAGAACCTGAGCTAAGTAGGCAAGCAATCATAATGTAAAAATGCTGCTTTGGTGAGAAAGTGCTCATATCCATAGACCCTCTGATGTTTAAAAGCATGTAATTTAATAAGGCTTCTTAAAAGCTTGATGTATTTGAAAGCTTCTTAAAACATTTCATTCACTATATATGAGTCATGCTTCAAAATAAATATTACCTCATCGTTGACGCGCCTTTGAATTATATCGCCTGCTACTGTTACTAGAGTTGCGCTTTTTATTGATGAACAGATTCAATTATATGATAGTGTTTTAGTTAGAACAGCCTCCTTAACAGAAATGATGCCATTTTTGATTTGCATTAACACACACTGAACCCCAGCACATAGATAAAAGAAAAGCTGAGCTGTCATAAAGACATCAAGATTGTTTACAGTTACCGTTTACAGTAAAGTGTATGCAATGATTTGGTATTTATATACAATTTACTTGCAGATAAATCACAAATAAATTTGCTGAAGTATGTTTTGTTACTGGGAGAAGGGAAAAGAGAAAAAAAACTGTCCCTGTTATGAAATTAATAATTATATTAATTTTCTAATTTTAATGTGAACAGTTATTTTAGCATTATACTACTGTGGTATTTATTAATATTTTTATTTAGCTTTTGTTTTTATATTTCTAGTTTTAAGTTTCTAGTTTAAGTTTGAGTAATTTTATGTGCTTTTGTCATTTATATTAGCTTTATTTTTATTATTTATATTTATTTGTTTCAGTTTTAGTATTAGTAAATTAATTTTAGCACTTCAACTTGAACTTGTTTATTTCATTTAGTTTTATTTAGTATTTCATTGAGGCAACATTTCTAATTTGCATATTTAGTTTAGTTTTTTTCATCTAATATTTATATTTCATATTATTTCAGTTTATTTCAATTAGCGAAATAAAGTTTCAACACTGGGTGTGCACTGTATATTTGTGCTTTCAAATGCTATTTAGAATAACTTAATGTTCATAATCAAATGTTTTAGTTTTTTTAGGAACAAATAACAATAAAATACTTTAACTTGACTTAATCACAATAATTTATAACCATAATATTTAATTATTCTAACTTCTATTAACTCTTATCATAATAACCATGCCTAAGGACTCATTTAGCATGTTAAGACAATTACTGTAGTACAAAGCTTACAGTAAATCCATCCTGAGAAAGAATTAGGCTGTACATCTGAATGCAGAAATCGTTTGTTTTGATTTGAACAATATTGACTGATTTAGCAATCAGTCACCAAAGCAGTTTTTCTTAATTAATATTGTTAGATATGTCGATGTGTCCTGGCACGTTTGATCAATCGTCTTCCTCCTCCACAGAGTTTTGTGATAAAAATCAAATAGATATTGATCACATTATTGATCTCCTTTTGCAGTGTCAATACAGTATCTGTTCATTTATCTTCTGCTTTGCTCCCTGGCTACAGTTCTCCAGCTTAGACTCACTGTTTCAAAGTGCGCTTCACACAAGGTCAACCATAATCAACCCCAGACGATAGCACAGGCTGCAAGCGGCTCTCCTAGGCTTTCAAGGCCTCTGCAGTAGACCATTCAATTACTGTTTATAGACAGTGGATAGTCATTAATCAGATGGAGATGCACAGGTTTTGTCCAGTGGGCCACTGGACCACTTAAGAAAACATCTCGAGTCCCTGTCACAAAAATATTTAAATGTTGCCATGTTTTTTCACAAGTTTCTCTTGGTTCTTTCATTGTTTATTCACCCTCATGTCTTTTGAAACTAGCTTCTTTCTTGCATAAAACACAAAAGAAGATGTTTTGAAGAATGTCCAAGCTGCTCCTTTTTTTTCACATCGAAAGTGAATGCTGATCACAGCTGTCAATCTAAATTTTCAGTTAAAGGTATAGTTCACCTAAAAGTGAATTCCTGACCCTCATGTAGTTCCAAACCCGTTAGACCTTTATCTTCAGAATACAAATTAAGATATTTTTCATGAAATTCGGGAGCTTTCTGACCCTAGACAGCAACGCAACTATTACGTTTTAGAACCAGAAAGGTAGTAAGGACATTGTTAAAATAGTCCATGCAACATCAGTGGTTCAACCATAATGTTATGAAGCCATGAGAATACTTTTTCTGTGTAAAAAAAACACGTGTTACTCTCATAAATGTGCAGTATACTGAGACGGAAGAGAAGAAATTGGGCAATAAAGTCGTTATTTTTGTTTTCTTTGTGCACAATAAGTATAGCTTCATAAAATCCTCTGGTGAGCAAGTGATGTTAGATTTCTCCAAATCTGTTTTGATGAACAAACAAACTCATCAACTCATCATGGCCTGAGTGTGAGTAAATTTTCAGCAGATTTTCATTTTTGGGTGATCAATTCTTTTAATCGTGTAATTTTAGTTACAAGCATAAAATCTATGCTTAGATCTACACTTAGTCTCTAAAGATATTTTCTTAATGCATTTATAAAATGCAATCCAAATAGAAGAAACACAAACCACTTCAGGCATCCTAATTGAGCTGATTATCATCTATGTAGTACTCATGTGATAGTGCATGAGTAAAAGTCATATTTCTTTCTTTTCACTTCAAAAGAGGCATTAGCCTGACTTTAATATATCATTTTAAGGTGTTACTTGACAGCTTCACTAAATTTTATTATGGTATTGTTGTGTTTTGATGTGTTTTTATATAAGGGTGTGATTTTGTTTTTTGTTTTTTGGGGACAAAGGGGGAGGAGATGTCCTCAAAGAAGTGTGGAATACGATCGCATATGTCTAAGTTTTTAAAGGGTAAGTTCCTAAATGCCTGGTAAAACAACAGCCAAAATTCCTGGGGTGCAAGTGTACATGATACGCTTATAAAGAGACCACTAATACACTAATTGTACAGTATATCACCATGTTCTTGATTACAAAATAACAGTTTAGACACACCATCCAGGTACTGATACCATATGAGATCATCACAGTGAATATTAAATGAATATTTAACATTCAGAATGTACCCAACACCAATGTCATTGTGACGTTTATCAAACTAAAATCATGAAAAATCTAGTTTTTTTTTTTTTTTTCTTTTTTTTTTTTTTATATACTTCAAATGAAATAAACCTTAACTGAAATAAAATAAAAACTTATTTGAAGTCAGTTATGGATGAAACATTTCTCATTTTAATTTTGTTTAACTTGATGTGCTAAAATAAAATTAAAAACAATAAAAATATAGACATATCTAAGATAAATATACAATTTTTAAAGTTGCTACAGTTAAAATGAGAAAATAAAAAACTAATTTAAACTTTTTTTTTCTTTTTTTACACATATTTTTGCATACTGAATTGTGATTGATCATCTTCCTTGAATATATTTAATAATTTACAACTACCTTTACATTGTATGTGTACTTCCATATTATACCTTATGCAACAAGCACTACCTCAATTTAGTAGATGTTCAAAAACTCAGCGATATTTAGATGACACACTGCATCTGCTGGAAGGCAAATATAGACACTTTGCTATCCCATAAGTCCATGGGAGCTGAGGAGCTGTCAAACTTGACCAGTTCCATACCAGAACTTTATAGGTTGAAGCCATAAGCTTAACAAATGCAGGCATGACCCCCTGGGTGAACATAACCGCACCATTATCCTGCATATGATGGACATCTCAGCATGCTTCTTTTATTCTCTATGTAAATTTAGCCTTTAAAGCTTCCATTTGTTTCCCATTCTCTTAATAGCTTTACCTCTCATGCAGTAACTGGAAGAGATAAAGTCATTTAGATGTTTTCATGGCAAGTTCTGCACTAGAT
This sequence comes from Cyprinus carpio, assembly GCF_018340385.1. Lineage (NCBI taxonomy): Eukaryota > Metazoa > Chordata > Actinopteri > Cypriniformes > Cyprinidae > Cyprinus > Cyprinus carpio. Next base: position 18,594,122 of record NC_056613.1, on the reverse strand, counting down.
ATGGACGCGTAAACATATGAATGACACTCTAGATGCAAGATATTTTGTTTGTGCTTGGCATTTCACAGCTGTGATTTCTTGTATTTTACATACTGTAGTCTTTTTAAGTTCTTTCTTTTTGGTTCTAAACTAAAATCTAGTATTCTACTCAAGAGGAAGACTTCTGAAACCTTCCTGTTTAATATCAAAATGTCTAATCCGTACCAAACCTCAAAATAGATGGCAGCCCTCCAGTGTCCATTGGAAACAGGAAACTCTTCACAGATGTAAAAGTACATACATGTTTTCTTTGGATTGTGATTGGGGCTAGGGCTTAGTGCTCAGCGCTCATTTCGTGTAGTATTACATGATCTGCAATGTGTACCTCACCACTTTGTATCTTGTTTTATACAACAGGAATAATGAACATCAATCATGTAATATGCAGTAGTCATGTAATGTGTGGGAGTATCATATGTTATGGTGTCACTTTCAGTGTCCTATCAAACAGTTTCCCAAAATGATTTTTGAACCATTTAACCTACTTTCTTTATTCCCATTTTAGGCAAGACACTAGGCAAAACATTGTTTTTTTTCATATACTAGTCAGATTTGAGATTTTGGGATATTTGGATTTACATAACATGATGTTTCAGACTAGTGGAAAGAAAACATCCAAAATACAAGAGCTTATTTTATTGCACTTATTCTTTGCATTCAATCCACATCTTTAAAGGAGCATGTTTTTTCTTCTGCACTGAGCCATAAATTTCCATTTCAGTAGCACTTAACAGTTTTATTCTCATCTATATTTTGAAGGTTTTTTACTGAGGGGTTTGTCCATATAGCATACTGTATGCCAGATTTTAGATTTTAATCCTAAAAACATGTTAACAATACTGTTAACAGTATTTTACGATTTATGGAGGGAATACAAACCTTTAATATGTCAACAAAATAAAGAATTTTGAACCTTGCTTTATCCAATGTTCAGATTTCTGTTCTGGAAATTGATGCAGATTAGTACATATTTAATTAGATAGATTCGCATATTTAAACATAACATTTTAGAAAACAGTTAACTGGAGAAGTATGGTAATATTTTTAAATTCTTTACTCTATTCACCTGGGGTGTCTTGCCTAAAAAAGTTTCACACTTCTATGAATGAATAATATTTTTTTAAATACATAATAAATAATGCACTTTTAGTTATATCAGTAGCCTGTCGAGTGGGTTGCCATGTCAAGCTCACTCTGAACTTGTCGCTCTGAATTAATAATATTGTATTTTCTAATTCATGTCACTTTTTTTTTTTTTTTTACATTTATTCAGAAAAGAAAAAAGTAACCTTGAACTGCGGACCTAATGGCGTTTAAGTATCAGGTATGTACTAAATGAAAACTCGTTGAGCAATTAGAAGTATATTCAGTTCATTATATTTAATGTGAATTTAGATGTGAACATAAAATATTATCAAAGAGTTATGTGGTGTCCTTACAAATAAGAAATCCAAGATGAAGATTTGAACAAGAAGAGTTATTCTGAAGCTTTCTGTTTATTCATATATATGAAGATTTCTGGTCGATGAGGATGTTCACTCGCATGCCACAAGCAAGACATTAAAGAGTTTCAAAGCATCCCGCCATAGCTTCTAACATGGAACAAAATAATGTTCGGAAGACCTTGTATGAGGAGACGGTTCTGTCTCTGTGTGATCTCAGCTGCTGTTCTGATGATGGGATTTGTGAAGTGCACAACTGCCCGGTTACACATTAGTTTGATTGCCAGTTTGCTCTGTTCGAAGCAAGCTTTGAAGCATATCTCGAGATGAAAGCCAAACTTCTCCAGCGAGTCCATTGTAGATGGGGTTCCATATTTGCTTCAGGCACCATGAAGACCTTCAATAATCTTCCAATACTGGCATGAACATAATATATAATTTATCACACAATGCACTGCGTTCTACAGCCTAATTCAGGGGTGCTATTTGTTCCCTTGTTGACAGACTCTGTGGTTCATCCATATTTTTTTCTTTGAGGTAAGCCTTTGATGCATTCTGTGCACTTTGATAGCAAGACTGCCTGTTGTGTTGGAATACTTTCCTAATGTTCGTGTGTCTTAAACTTGATAGAAATAATATGGGAGGTCACTAAAACCCCTGCAGTTGTGGCTCTTTTATCTACCAAAACCCTCTTGGAGATGAAACAATCTTATAAAGCAAATAAAAATGTCTTTATCTTGACAAGCCCACTGTGGATATATAGCTTCTTATGTCTGGAATGTATTACATAATTATGCATCGCTATTAATATTGCATGGGCCCTCACACTCAGTACATAGTAAGTTGCCTAATTGTGGGAATTAATAATTAAGAAACAAAGGTCTTGAGTGGGAACCATCGTGGCGCTTTTGATAAATTATTTTACTCGATTAGTTTTTAATCGCATGAACTTTTTGTGGAGGGTGGGAGGTTATAAGTCTATGAAACCAGTATTTTAATAACGGGGTTATTGCTTGAGGTTTTAATCCCTTGGATGGACTGCCGCTATGCCATGAATTAACAAATTAAACATGCGGCTTGCAAAGTATCAGACAAGTATAGAACAGGGACTAATGATTGACCTGCAGGTCATGGTTTATGTCTTTGTTCACAATGGGGAATGCAAAATAATTTCTCGGGCTGCCTCGGCTCTCTGCTTTGTAATTGTATACTAAGTAAATGTGGCACTTTTAGAAGAACAATGCCTGGCCTTTCAACCGAATGCTCTTATTAAAAGCACTTTACTGAAATGTAGGAACACACATCCTTCCTAAATCCTTGGGTTCACCCCTGTGTTAATGGACTAGAAGCTGAGGTTTAATTCGCTTTGTTCATTTGTGAAATGGTGGTATAGATAATTTACTCTGTGATTGATAAAATCTACCGACACATCATTGTCAGAGTGGCTGATGACATCATACGAGCTCTGCATTGGCATTGCAAGGACAACATAGCTTTTTTTATGTCACATGCTTTAGTCTGCCCTCTGCTCTAAGATCAATGGTTATTGAGTATGATATCATAATGCACAAAGACATCTTTAATTTAAATTGACATGCATGTCTTGGTTGGGTCTTTAAAACATTAAAATAGCTTTGCATCAAGTTATTGGTCTGATGCTTTTAGTATTTTGAATATCAGCTGCACTAAGATCAGATGGATCATACTATGATGCTCTCAGATAATGTAGTATTTTAAGATGAAATGTGTAGGGATGGGAATCGTAAAGAGATTTAATGATTATTTCTGGTTCTGAGTCTGATTACTCTTTAATAATTCTAGTTCCTTAGTGGTTCAATTAATTATTTTAGTACTTTTAAGTAATAAATATTAAAAATGTCATTTTATTACCAATTGAAAAAATTCAATAAGTAGTCAGTTTAAATGTATTTTTGCAAACTATGCTTACACAAACTTTTAAATGACTTTTTAGTTTTTATAAAACAGATTTTCATAAAATACACCTCATGCAGTTCTGTATTTGGTAAATATTATATTTAAATTATGTATTCTTTACACTACCATTGTGCTCAGTAGGTTTTTATTTATTTATTTATTTAAGATTTTTAATTTCAGCAAAGATTCATTAAATTGTTCAGAAGTTTTACATTGTTACAAAGATTTCTATTTCAAATAAATTATGTTCTTTTGAATTTTCTATGCATTAAAGAATCCTACAAATGATCTGTTTTCACAAAAATAATTATGTTTGGCTTTTTTGTTTTTTGATTTTATTATGAAAATGTAATGTGTATTGGTACTATTTTTACTGTATTATTAATCAATGTTGCTTTGGTGAGCATATGACAAAAAAACAAAAACAAATGTGTGTGTGTGTGTGTATATTGGTCAGACAACAGATCCTAAACTCCCAATCCAAATTTGGCCAAATCAAAAATCTGACATGTTCGCATGGCCTTGTTAGCCCTTGATGGTAAATGTCATAATTACACCATCTGGCAGCAAAAAACATTTTTCTCCATTGATGGCCATTCATAAGTAGCCATAGTATTTGACTAAAAATGTTGTCAGTAATGAAATAATAAAATACCTGACATTTCAAAATTCTAACTTCACAAGTTTGCCTAAAAGTTTTATTATGATGACTGCCAGATGGTACAGGATCATGTCACACACCTTTGGGATATATTCGCCACTTATTAGCAGGAGTTCAGACAACCTGTCTCAGAGCATTGTGTAGCTGTCATCTTAAACCTTCTTTACAGCTTCACTTTCAGTTAATTAAATGCCCAACCAAAAGTATCAAAACCCAGTTTATGTTCCTTCACCTTGAGCAGAGTCTTTGAAACCATTAATGCAGACATTTTAGAGTTATGCAAGTCCTTAAATTGATCCCAGCTGAACTGAAAGCACCCTGTTCCTTTGGTTAACAGAATCTCCTTTCTTGATTGAAACACCATGAGTCTCGGAACTGTTGGAAATGTACAAGCCTCTCTCTCTTAAAATGCTTTTTAGCACTGACATCATGCAGAACCACTAGAATGGCTTTGTTTTTTTCCCCCAGACTGCCATCCGCTTATTTCTTGTTAATGACTGGAAGACAGGATTAAAGCCCCAAGTGTATGATAAGATGCCAGGCAGGGAGACATTGGTGTTGCTGGGGTTTGTGCACTGATTAGATGCTCTGAGGAAATATTCTAAAAATAAAAGAGAACAGATTGGTCTATGGTGATATCATTCTTAGATTGGTCTGGTAAGGTTTACTGCATCATTCTCAAGAAGACATTTGGTATGGAGCATGTTAACACTGTTAAAAAATGAATTTATGTAAATTATATCAATCGTTTTAATTATATTTATATAAATATTTGGATCATTTTAGAAATTTATGTTTTATTTTACTTTACTGATTTTTGCCCTGTTTGAGAAATTATGGGATAAAGGGGGGAAATGGGTAGATGGATTCTAACCCACCATCCTTATTAAAGGAATACCCAAAAACAATTATATTGTGATTATTTATTCAACCTTAAATTGTTCCAAACTTGAGAAAAACTGCGTGAATAGGCTACAAATGGTGCTTGGTATCTTTCTTTGATGATTCCAGTCCATGAGTTAAACTTGACTAGATCAGTAAACAAGTCATTATTTTGGGCCAACCGAGAGTCAGTTTGATTTGTTAAGCCTAACAAAGCCATCTTATGGCTTCTGAAGACTTAACATAAAGTGCACAAGTCATATGGACCACTAGTTTATGTGTCATTTTTAACTCTTGGCATATGGAAAACAGTTGCGTCAAGATTCTGCAGCTTTCAATTATAAAATTGAATATATATAATAGAAAATTGTATTTGATATCTCAAAAGGATATGTGCTCAAACACAGGACTGCAATGCAAAATTTTCATAAAATGTAATAACTTGACATTTCGGTTTGTTTCTCACCACAGTATACCTTCAGAATGCTTGGAATATAAATCCCATGAGATGCATAGGATTATTTTACGACAGATATGAATCCGCTTAAAAAAACAAACAAAAACAAACATTTTTGTGTGTGTTTTGGAAAAAAAGTAATAAGCCTTTAGAACATCTTTAAGGTGAACAGTTACTCTAGTTCACACAGTTCCAATAAATTGTGATGGGTTAAATAAACTTAATAAGCAGACATGCGACTACAGTCAAACGCAGACCAGTATTGAAGAGCACAGGAAATAAGCAGCAGTCATAATTAAATCAGTCTAAATATGCAGTTTAAATTATTATTGAGCACTGATAGATGTTCACTTGGTTTTTTTAGTATGTAATTTGTATTAATAATTAGATCTGTTATATTATGATGTTTATTTTTTTTTTTGTAGCGTTACGTTCAAAATAACTACAAAATGTCATGGTTTTGAAAAATAAAGAGAACAACAGAGTGCATTTCTTTGTCTCCTTGAGCATCTTTCTGGTGCATGCCACAAACATGAACCAATGCTTGTATTTTTTTTTTGGATTGATTTAGATTATTTGATGTTAAATGCATCATAAAAGTCACTTTGGGAAAAAATCACAGTATATATCATGCTAAAAAAAGCGACTTTACAGTCTGTAAAATACGGTAGGCTATAGCAAATTATTTCATGGACCCTCTATCTCTTTAAGAACCGCTGGTTTACACAGAAGAAAGCCCCGTCTAGACTCTGCCCCGGTATGAGTTGTGTCGATTTCATTAGTCTGTTTGTTTGATGAAAAAAAGATTAAATATAGTTGCAATAAATGCATTAAGAATCTGTACAACTGTAGCAGCGGAGGACTATTATTCTGCTGTGTGAAAACTGTGGAAGAACTGATGACAGCACGGTTTGATCTTTGGCTGTCCAATCAGCAGAAAGGGGCATTTAATTACTGCCCAATTGTAGAAATCGAATATGTCGAATATTTATTTTGAATTTTTTGGAACCCGGTTCAAGTTTGATTTTGAACTGAACTATACCATTAAGTCCTAGCTTTGATTGTTAATTGTTATTAGTGAAGAGTATTTAGCACAGTAGAGGGAGCCAGTGGTATTTAAACTCACTCTCCTGTTTTGTTTTCTCATCCTCCCGACATGCCCCGGACCTACATGTATACAAACCTGTATCCTCAGGAAGATGGATGCGTGTGTTCCCAGGGCAGATGGCCATGATGCTTTGCTATGCATATGGCTCACAGATTACCACTCCAGCAGGGTGTCAGAACTGATGAGGCAGCACTGGAGCAGAGTGTTGTGCCATTTGCATTTGAGCTTTACTGCTTAGCTGCATGGATGGCCACGCTGCTTTTCATGCTTTATGTCAGAGGGTGAATCCTGAACACAAACATGTCGGAGTGCAAGCCTCAGGACTGCTTTTAATACAGTTTTTCTGTAGGAACAAGCATTTTGATGCATTCCACTAATTTGAATGTTAATGCCTTTGAAATTTAAATTATTAAGTTTTTAAGTGTTATTACAAATGTTAGTATATAATTTTAGTAGAATACAGTGCAGTGTTTATACTAACTCGTTGCTTGAAAATTCTCTTTAAATAGTTGAATTAGCTTTGGAATCATTTTCATTTATCATTTAGATAAAGTGGAATGCCACTGTCATACTGTTATTGATAATCATCTAATCCTGTCATTGTAAATATTGAGACTTTTTTTTAAAAAAAATTCTATTTTTGTTTTGTTTTATTGTTGCATTTGATTTGTTTTATTGTTTGTTTTTAGGTTTGTTTTATTGTTGTAATTGTTTTGTTTTTGTCCCCATTTTCTTTTGTATTTGTTTTGTTTGTTTTGATTCATTTTTTTTGTTTTGTTGTTGTATTTATTTATTTTTTCAGTTTATTGTATGGTTGTAATTGTGTTTGTTTTGTTATAATTGTTTCTGTTTTTAGTTGGGTTTTATTGTTATTTTTTGTCTGTATTTTGTTTTGTATTTGTATTGTTTTATTTGTTTTGATTATTTTTTGTTTTGCTTTATTTTTGTAATTAATTTATTGTATTTCTTTTGGTTTGTTTTATTGCTGTAATTGTATATATGTCATCATTTTTTTAGGTTTTTTTTTTTTTTTTTTTTTTTTTTTTTTTTGTTGTGTTTTTTTTGTTTTTTTTTTTTTTTTTTTTTTTTTTTTTGTTTTTGTTTTGTATTGTTTTTTTGTTGTTTTTTTGTTGTTATAGCTTCATAACAAAATTGTGGAGCTGATCAAGATGCTTATACAAACAGAGAATTAATAGTGCTACTAACTACAAAGCCTAGAAAAGGACATACTTTACCTTTAGTACATTAAGTATAGAAATTGATGTCTCTACATGCCCATATCCTGCCCTTCCTCTGAACATCCTACCAGAGTGAAATCTGTTTTGCATATAACGTTGACCCATGTTATGAAAGATTTATGCCATTTCATTGCAGTAATATAATGTTTTATGAAGGCCATCATTTACCTGCCATGCATATTGCCCTGTTTCCGAGATCTGTCAGAATCAAGCAAATCGCAGACTAATAAATCTCATCAGACAGCAGTAATGTCAGTAATTGCAGCATGTTCTTTACTTATGCATTTTTAAATCTACTCAGGGTATGTTTTGGTCTGTAAAATCACAGTCTTAGTCGCCCTGCAACATCACCCAATGCCTCAACCTAATCTTGACAAGGGGAAGGACATTGTCTTTTATCTGTTCCTATCACATTTAATGAATGTACTGCCCCAAGGGACGAACATTGTATCTGATGTAAGAGAGTACAATGTTTTGCTCCCAGGTTCATGGGTGTCGGGAAACATCAAAGTCCTCTACAGCTACCCAATTTCTGTCTACGTAATGAGGAGAGTTAGCGAGTGCTCTCAGGTCACTTCAAAGACGGGCTAATAATGGAATAAGTGTAAATCAAAGATGTATTTTAGTCACAGCCTTGCAATACACGGTCACCTGCCATTTTATGAAGAGGTGTATTATCATCAGATGAAAAACCTCTCTTTTTGCAATGCATTATGAGGTAAATGAGGGCAGGGGTTATTTTACCCTATTTGCATCAGATTACTTATTTTGTGGTGACTCACTTAAAATTTGTCCATCTTTATCAAAATGTTCTTGATGCTATGATTGGGATCATATAATATGGTAAATAATAGCCCATGATAAAGTACAAAGTAGCTTTTATTAAACATAATATAAGAAGTACCATTTATCTAATTTTCGGAAGACTATATGCCTATTTCCATACTATGGGTGAATAACAGTACTTGAGCTGAGTAATATGTCCGAATTCGTAAAAAAAAAAAAAAAAATAGAACAGTAGGCGAAAAGTACCTGGGAAGTACCTACTACGTTCAGCGACAATCTGAAGTGTGAATCTAGTGGAAACTTTACTATCCCATGAGGCCACTAGGTCACATGACAGTGACAACATGGTGGATGTAGTACATCTAAATTTAATTCATAATACACACATTCATACAGTATAAAATATTTTTTAAAGCAAATATAGTACCTACTGGAAATTATGTTATTTTAATCTAATAGCTGTACCATGGTACCTTCTTAGTGAATGTGAAAGTGAAAGTGACGTGGCATACAGTCAAGTATGGTGACCCATACTCGGAATTCATGCTCTGCTTTTAACCCATCCAAAGTTCACACACACAGCAGTGAACACACACACACCGTGAACACACACCCGGAGCAGTGGGCAGCCATTTATGCTGCGGTGCCCGGGGAGCAGTTGGGGGTTCGGTGCCTTGCTCAAGGGCACCTAAGTCGTGGTATTGAAGGTGGAGAGAGCACTGTACATTCACTCCCCCCACCTACAATTCCTGCCGGCCCGAGACTCGAACTCACAACCCTTGGATTGCGAGTCTGACTCTCTAACCATTAGGCCACGACTTCCCCCACAGTACTTTTTAGTACTTTTTATGACAAAACGGAAAAAGCATTTAAAGGGATAGTTCATTCAAAAATGAAAATTACCCCATGATTGACGAATACAATCGGAGTTATAATAAAAAAATTCCTGGCTCTTCCAAGCTTTATAATCGCATTTTGATTTTGAAGCCCAAAAAAGTGCATCTACTTGAATTGCTTCGCTTCTGGATGCCTTTATTAAACCCTGGAGCCATGTGGAGCACTGTTTATGATGGATGGATGCATTTTTTTTGGCTTCAAAATCTTGACCTCCATATTGTTAATATAAAAGTTTTTAATATAACTCCAATTGTTTTCATCTGATAGAAGAAAGTCATATACACCTTGGATGGCTTGAGGGTGAGTGGGGTAATTTTTTTTTTTGGGTAAACTAGCTTGAGGCTAAATCTTTGTTGTTTTGCCCAAAATCAAACATGACTCCTAGATTTACAATAAATATAGTCTACATAAACATTTAAGCCTTTCTACAAATAATACAGCATAGCAAGACAAAATGACATGATGTAGGTGAACTTGAACTTTTTTTTTTTTTTTTTAGATTTTAACGTTAGCCCAGCGTTAGTATTCAGTACAATTCTTTCAAAATACTGGAGGGTTTGAGTGATGATTACCATGTGTTGCTGTTTTATGCCTGATTTTGTGGCCTGAAGGCCCATACTTGCACAAAACACACTGGCATATCCTATTACTGCTGCTTAGGACGTTTATTTGAATGACCTAAGTGGGTCATTCTTGGTTGTGGGGCAGATAACAGAGGAGACCCTGCTGTCATCCTTTTGCCCAGAGAGAGAAACTCATTTGCTGCAGGCTCAGAGGTGGCACTCATTACACCTGAGCTCTCCATGTTTAATTGGCCTCATTAAGTGATTAACTTCACAAATTTACCTTTCCCCTCAAGGGCGCAATGCTGAACACTCTATCACTGGGCTTCCTGGAGTCACTCCATGAAAATAAGCCCCTGTCATCATCGAACCCCTTCCGGACCTGTTATAGGAGTTCAAGGGATAGGTGCAGAGTGATTCTTTCTAGCAATTGTAATGAGGAAAGATTCGTTTGCACTGAGGGAAATGCTTCCTCTGGTGCCTGGCTGAAATCAAAGGATGTTATTATTTCCATGGATGCGATCATTGACTCATCATATTCTGCTACGGTCTCTCTGACAGCCCAATAAAATTGGAGGTAAAGTGGCAATTCAAGTAGTTAACTTGTTAGACAACTCTACAGGCCGCTTCCTCTTCTAAAGACTGTTCGCGTAGCCTTGCACTGAGGCTGCAGGGAGGGAGCAGAGATGCGGACAAATTGGACCCATCATTTTTCATGCACGCAGTGACATCCCCGTCAGCCAATTTCACTCCAATAGCCTCTCTCAGGGATCATTGATATCTGCATTAGAGACCTTTGTTAAAGGTCTCATCTAAATGCATTGAAAAATGTCTCGCTCTCCTGTGTACTTCCAGCTGAAAAGGCAAGGGGGGTCTGGCTGTGTGTACTCACTGAGATTTGCCGACTTGGCTCTGTCTACATTAAGGTTTGTTTGCGGCCAGACAATGTAGTGTCCCTGAACTCTGGAGAAAACAACGGGAGAAAAACAACTACCGCAGAAGCAAATGGCAGGGCTTCTGGAGGGGCATTTGCACAGTGAGTTCTTATTGGAACATATGACAAGTCCTCCCTTATGTCTATGGCACTGGTCCATCAATCTCAGTTTCACTTGAATGTTCACTATTTCGTTGTTAGAAAAAAAAACAAAAAAACGGGAAAGTAAATCTCAAGTTCACTGCAATAAAGTCTAGTAAACTAGGCAATTGGATGGGGAGTAGAATTTTTGCCCTTCAGCTAAGTCTTAAAAGACACATTTTGAGTTTTGGTCTCCGTTTTCCATCCCACAACAACCCACCACAGGGGATCAGACAGAAAACAGTGGCTTTCTTTATGTAATTCTTACATGTTTGGGAAGTTGAATTACAAGGTTTGATTGAAAGAGGAACAAAGATCCTTATAAAGTAAGAATCTTTCATGGTTTTCAAATGCTTTTAAATGAACCTTGACTCTTTCTTTAACGTTAAATCAGTTGTTTGCAATTCTCATCACTCGTAAACTTGCAGTAGAACAAAATGTAATAGATGTAGTTGTCACCTGTGCTCTGGACTTATCATCGCCCACAGCTTCAATTTCCATGTTAATCAAAGGTCTCATGTTGAGTATCTTTCAACTTTTTGGCTCTAAGACACCCCAGTGTCCACAATAAAAGCTGAAGGACCCATAACTTTTTCATTTGCATTAAATTTACTGGATAATGATTAAAGAATTTATACATTGGCCATGGAGGTATTTTATAAATTTTCATGACTTTCCCTTGACTATTATTATTAAGTAAAAATGTTTTCTAAATCACCCTGTGAAATGTCTCAACCTTTGCCGGACGACAACTGCCAGGCCCTACTGCCATGCACAGACCCATAACTTTAATATGACACCAAACTCTGGAATCACTCTGAATGAAAAATCAGCCCAAGGGGGTCAGTGACGGAAAGAAATAGGGTTTCAGACCGGGTCAAGCAAAGCATACAACACTCCATACAGAAGTACGGGCAAGGCTTTCGTCTATTTTCAACCCATCGTTATTCCTCATAAATTCCAAACTAGCCTCTGACAGCATGACTGATGAGCCTGCCATTGTGAATGTCAAGAGAAATGGTCTCTCAACCTATACCTCGCCGTTTCTCATTGTGTATGAGACTTAAGGTTTATGGAGGAATACGGCCATTCTGATGAGCATTACTCACTGGGTACCAAGGGCACGCTGATCTACTGTCAGATGAGACAAGCGCCAAAGTACAATTCTTCTACCCTTGTTTTATTCTTATCCACAACAGATTAAAATTTCCAATAATATCATTATATTTGATGCACCAGTTTACAGTAAAAACTTAATTTATATTGAGGGTCAGGTTTATTACTTTTATGTGTAGAATAAAATTATTAGTAGGGTGTTGTGCATACATATTGAAATATCCATTAATATTAATATTGTTGCAATTCACAACATGAAAAATGCTGTACTTGATTCTGTATGCAATGTTCTGTTGACAAATGGCCCACAAAATTATGGCACTGAAGTTGTGTTTCACTGGGTAGCTGTATTGATTTGAATGAAGCAAGATCAATGTTCATTGGACAACAGACTCTAAACACATCATTTTGGTTCCCACCCAGATGTAAGAGTGCTGTAAGAGCATAATAAGTGGTATTTGCATTGAAAAACAGCATCTAATTATTCATTGGACAGCTTGCTATCAATCACTGGTTGGTCTGCCTTCTTTATATGATGATAGGGTGAGCTTGCAAATGGGTGGAGCTTTGTTACTGTTCAGTGCTCAGAGAGAGACAAACAGGTAAAGTCTGTAGCAACCTTTAATTTAGCATTTAGTTTGTTGTTTCTAATCTTGTTTCATAAATATTGCCATTTGTTGTAAATGTAATTATTTTTGTTAGAAATTTAGGCTGGAATACACTACACTATGCAGTTTAGAGAAGTCAACATTAGTTGCCAAAAGTCAGAGTCACACTGCAGATTTTGGGCAGTCAGAGTTGAGATTTCATGTGTATGATGGTCACATACTCAGATTTTTTAGTTTCAGACTATGATTTTGTCCAATTGGAGGATATCAAACGTGTTTTCATTAGCCATGCATCTCCCAGCAACAAGGCACATGTTTTGTTGGGTTTGGAAGACTTAAAAGTCTGTTGCCCAGTTTTTCTCTGTAACCATTTACTATGTCAGCAAATGTATGATGCCTAGTGTTTTCAAATCTTTTGAGATTTTAAGTCATGTAGTGTGTTCTAGTCTGAAGTAACACTGTAGATCTTAATTTTACTACATACTTAGCCCTAATTAGTGATTTGATTTCTGGGCTTCCCCAGTCTTAAAGGTGCAGTAGGAGATCTTGGAAAATGCTAACTTTAGCCTGATAGCACTGAAAGCGTATGTCCCTTCCTGCAAATCGCCACGCTTCCTGAATGCATGAAAATGCACAGACCAGACGACTATAGACAACATAACTACAATACATCGTGTGTCATTCACCGGTGAAAAAAACGTTATAGTACAGTTAACGTTAGTAACAGTACTACAATACCAGGAGGAAGGTCAGGTTCTTAATGTTTGCCTGCCATTCTCGCTCTGTCTGCATAGCGTACGTGACTGCGCTGATGACGTATCCTGTCTGTGAATATTGTATTTATTTGCATGCAAATACATATGTTCACTAGAGCTGCATGATTAATCGACTGCAACTGTCATGCGTATCTTGTCAGTAAAGCCGGTTCTCTGATTATTAGTAAATCTCCATCACGTGCTTTCAGATGGAGCAGCATTTACTACACAGAGCCATAGTTCACTGATAAGCTACGCAAAATTGCGTTCATAATAGCAGACAATTTAATCTTGCGATTATGAAATCGAAGAAATCGTTCTGCGATTATGAAAGCTGTTTGTGTAGCTTGTCAGTGAATTATGGCTCTGTGTAGTAAATGCAGCTCCATCTGAAAGCACGTGATGGAGATTTACTACTAATCACAGAACCGGCTTAACTGTTAAAATACGCATGACAATTGCATTTGATTAATCATGCAGCCCTAGTGAACATATGTATTTGCATGCAGACAGAGCGAGAATGGCAGGCAAACATTAACAACCTGACCTTCCTTCCTGGTATTGTATTACTGTTACTAACGTTAACTGTATTATAGCGTTTTTTTCACCGGTGAATGACACACAATGTATTGTAGTTATGTTGTCAATAGTCTTCTGGTCTGTGCGCTTTCATGCATAAAAATACCACATTTAATAAAATGTTTTTTATTTGTGTTTTTTTTATTGTTTTTGTTGAGTGCTCACTATAAATTCTTCTGTGAGATGATGTGGCTTCTTACACAGAATAAGGCACGCAACATATTTCATAACATTTCATAACAGTGATTAAGGCTATGTCAATTAGCATTGCATTATTATATACTTTATTATAATAAAAATTATAATAAGATGAACTCAGATAAACCATATGTTGTCATAGTCGTGTGTTTATTAGTCACATTGAATCAATGAAAGCAGTTAAATCTTCTGTAACTATAGGGATTTCCTGGGTTTCTTCTACGAGGCATATTTGGAGTTTCAGCACAAGAGTGCCCTCTGGCCTTCAGATGGAGATTTACTGCTGATCACGGAACCGTGCTTCACTGAAAGATACGCATGACAATCGCAGCTTCTACCTAATCGCGATTTATCACCTTTGCGATTTTATTTCAATGAATCATACAGCCTTAATGTTGACAGGAAGGTAGGAGAGTCAATCAAAATGCTCGAAATGAGCATAACAAAAAAGTTTCTGAGGACAATCACCTATTGCACCTTTAAAAAAGCACTAGTTGCAATGATTGTAATATTTTACAATATCTCAAGGTTTACCTAGTTAGCAGCATTGCCTAGTAAAACCCTGCTGGTAGAAATAGTAACTACATCTGAACCCAACCCTACAGTTGTTGTCATTTATACAGTATAATAATCATTATTGCTGTAGAATGTTGCAACTGACCAATCAGAATCAAGCATTTCATGGACCCGTGTAATAAAATATGGTTAAATTGTGACTGCCTTTTGGGTAACTTAATACTGAACTCATTTTTATATATTAAAAGTGCAATTCTTGCATTGTTTCACCATAACTGGCACAGTTTCTTGAAAATACGTCTCCTCTTGCTATGACTTGGGTACCAGATCAAAAGGATTTTGTTAAGGGGAGCTGAATTCAGCAGGGGCAAATGCAAAACATATCCCCCTGTACCTTACACCACAGAGGCTCCCAACGGGCTCCCAGTGGATACGGGCTGAGGCAGGTTTTAGCAATAGCTATTAGCCCACCGATTGCATATTTATGAAAGCTTTATGAAGCATTTAAGCCTCAATTCCACTAGAGCGTTATGTGCGCAGACTTGACAGCTTTCCTTAGAGATTAGTTTTCAGCTTCACAGCTAGATTGCAGTCTGCACAGGTTGCTTTTTTTTCGCCGCCTGCACTCAAAGTCTCAGGCATTAATGGCTGGGTTCCGTACATGATGCGTACATGGATATCAGGCTAGTTGTTCTTGTTTGCTATGCGCTGTGGGAGGAAGGAGGAACGCAGCAGCAGGCGCTGTAGTAAATGTCATGGTTGATGAGGTCAGTAGGCCTGGCATCACTCTCACCATTACGCCAGCCTTTGCAAAGCGTTGTCTCATGCTCCCCGCTGCAGTACACGCTACATCAGCAATTCAGTTTTTTTTTGGGGTTCTTGATGTTTTTGGGGTATTTTATTCATTTCCTTAGAAATCTTCTGGGATATGCATGTTTATCCCCTAACATCAGAATAGCAAAAAGGAGTAAGTCTGCAGTATATATAACGACTCTTATTTGAAGTAAATAATGCTGAAAAACTAGGCATAATTGATTTTATTTTGTTTACTTTTTACTAATGTAAAGTTCAGCTTTGAGGAGCTCATAATGCATCTTGATGCAGCAAATGTGTATTGATTATACTCAAATTTTTTATTTTTTTTTGGCATCAAACCAACAAGCTTAGAAAGTGAGTTAGATTCATGCAATTTTATGATAGGCCTACACAAGCTTTATGTTTTACCATGATGATACAATGATTTTGAAAATATGAATTACATGAATCATAAAATGTTGATAATTAAGGACATAAACAAAGGCAATCTGCTGATTTTAAAATTACAAATTTTGACACATAAGATATTTCATCTACAGAAAATACTCTTGTTCTGTTAACAAGTTTTTTAAAATCTGTACATTATGCGCACTAAGGTTGCATTTATTTGATCAAAAATAAGTAAAAAGGGCAAACATTTCTGACTTTTGATAGCAGCATGTTTGCTTTATGAAATATTTGAATCTGTGTACAAATGAAGAGAAAGATTACCACAAATACTGGGCACTTATTTGACTTCTAAACCAATTTCAAGGCCACCATTTTTTTGCTTAATGAGATTTTAGAGGTGATTTTCACACATTGATTGTGTGACTTGCCTCAAGCATGCATAAAGATGACCTGGAAATGTTTCTTTCAGATATGTTAATGGGTTTCAGTCCCAAACAGGTTGAAAACACTTTCAAAGAGTTGCAATCATGCACATTTATATGCTAAAATGGATTAATTGGACGTCTTCAGAGACCAAAGCCAGAGAAGTCATCGGTGAGTCCGCATGCTCCATCTAAACCCAGGAGAAAGTGAATGCGAGAGGAGCAGCCTGTCAATCAATGTGCATTTCACTCGCATCGGCCCTTAATTTAATCACTGTTTAATTAGGGCCTTTCCCAGGGGGCCTGCTCTGGGAGGCTCGGTTACAGAGCTTTTTCCTTCCTCTACGTGTGCAAATATAGCCGACGGACAACTGCAGGCCACTGTCTTCACTATCTCAGCACTATTTAGCTACCTCAGGGCCTCATAAATCTGCTGATAATGTCAAGGGCAAACATATGCATAGAAGTGATGAAAAGTGTCTGCAGGAGGGCAGTTACAACCTCATCTCAAGCGCTGAGGAAAACTTACCTCCCTCGGCCCGTCCCAACTGTCATCTGGCACATGGATGAACAAAACACTTGAGAGCTTGGGGATTCTTTGAGGGAGACTAAGGTTTATTGCGTGACAAACACATTGCGCATCTTGTAGTTGGATTACCAGATCACTTCAGACCATATATTGTGACTGTGTCTAGGGAATAACTTGAATTTAGCTCTTAAGCTACAGCAATCAATATAAATTTAGCATGGTAATAATCAGGCTCTCTGGGTATAGTTCTGCAGGCCCCCTGAGCCCCTGATACAAGCTGCTGCAGGCAGCCAGTGAAGGAGAACAACTACTGCTACTCAGCTCTCTCTTTCTCTCTCTCTAATTTTCTCATTCACGCTCTCGCTCTCTTATGTACTCAATCCCATCCCATACTGCCACACTTTAAGTCTCACAAAACAAGAAAAACACACTGAGGACATGTTTAGCATTAGCATTTAGCATTTCTGTGTGAGAGAGTCAGGCCTTGGGAGGAATGTAAGTCAGACATGCTCAATCTATTGATACATTTAACAAACTGAATCATTGTGATGGCCACTACAAATAATGCATTCGTTGAGTGTGATTTTAAAAGATTTGGTTTGAAAAACTATGAAATAGTGACCAGAACAGAACAAAATTGATTATTTTGTGTTCTGCAGAAATCATATGCCACACAGATTTGGAATGATGTTGAAATACTGTATGTATTCTTAAAATAAATTCTTTTTTTTTTCTTTTTTTTTAACGAACTGTTCCTTTAATGTCAACTACTGCATAAAAGTATAATCTTAATGGTAGCCAACAGCTTTGTTAAAATAAAAATATTATTATTATTACTTTTTTGATGAAATATGCTCCTTCCTTTATGTTTCATGAGATTAAGATTATCCAAAGTAGTAACTACTAAAAGTAGTAAAATTATTCTATTTTCATATTGTGATATTTGTATTAGACCAGAGATGCCCACAGGCAAAATCTGGACCTTGATGACTTTACATTTCAATTTTGTTTTAAAAAAAAACAAACAAATAAATAAATAAATAATAATAATTTTGACCCATACAATATATTTTTGGCTATTGCTACAAATATACCCATGCTACTTATTATGAATAATCATTTATGAATAATATTTTAAACACTGTACTAATAATACAGTATTTTAAAAAACTGGAATACATTTTAGGAACCCCTCATATTGCCCTCATAATAGTTTTTCTGATTTCCTGGGTTCAGTTCAGGTCAGTCGTAGGTGTTCAGCTCCACTGAGATCTAAATATAGTAAGAAGTTTGCAGTAAAAGCAAATCAGTTAATGGCAAAATATGTCACGATTGCTTAATTTGTGTGTGTTTGTCAAAGCTCAGTGTGAAGACATTGTTTGTGTCATGCACAATGCCTAGCACAAGAACAGAGCCCTAATGCAATTGACAACCCGCTGTTCCTGACATTAATAAAGATGGAACATGTACAGGAAATTAAACTCTCACTTTCCCATCGTAATAAGATAGTATCCATCACCCAACTGTTTTCCTCACAATCAGATAAAATGATCAAATTGGAGCTGGGTCAGCCCACACACGTTGCCAGCGTCAGTATCCAGCTACATTAGTTTTAAAAATGGATGAGAAACAGAATGAAATTTAATTCAAAACTATAGCTGGGATTCATCACAGCTTTAAGCATGGCTTGATGTTTTAGATGAAGTTTCAGTCCCTTCCTGCTTGAGTACACACTCTCTTTATATCCCCAGAAAATGGCCTGACATGTATTCAGGACATTGATGAGAAGATTTAGACAAAGATTTAGTGAGACAAGGATAGAACAATCCCTAGAGGGCATTCATACTCGATGCCTTGATGTATCCAAAGAGTAAATGATTGACAACATCTTAAATTTGGGAATTGCTACAGTACATATAATGCACAAGCAGCCACTAGAGGGGGTTGGCTGCACATTTCACTGGCACTATCTAGTAACAAGTTACCACAGACAAGAAAAAAAGCACTAGGAAAATGTCATTTTCTTGATCATCTGGTTCTTCTGTGAGAGACTAATTATGACTCAATCAGATTAGAGAAATTAAAAAGACATGTTACATATGCTGCAGGCATTGACCGTCATAAGCAACAAGGACCCTGATCAAAGGTTTCCTTCATGTGGCTATAGCCAGGTCGCACTCAAAACAAGTGCTCTGTAGCCTTGTTGAATAAATGACCAGACAGGCTCATCAGAATTCAGCTGAAATAGGAAGTTAGCTGAGAGTAATTCAAGGCAGATTTAAGCATATCCGTCTGGATCCCTGTGCTTCCACTCCACTGTAATTGATGGGGAAATGTTAATTATGTTCCCATATAATAGCAAGACCTTGAAAATGAAGTCGTCTTAAAATCTCACATGAGCTATATTCTCTCCGGGAGTATCAGAAGGGCTTATACCTCATATTTCCCTCTAGTTTAGTGGTTTCTTGGGAGAACGTGGCCACACAAAACTCACAGCACGTCCGTGAACTTTATTGGCTGTCGGGCTGTAGACTTCATGTTGTGGCTATCCTCTGAACACTTCTTATGAATTCCCAGGCTTCAGCATGGTGACGGGAGCGCACAGACGCTCTCTAATCAAGAAGCAATGACAAACAGCCAGATGGATAAAGCTAAAGATTCATGGAATGACTGAACACTGTGGGCTTGTGAGCGTGAGTGTTGTTTTAAATGAGTCCCTTACGAGTTAATCACATAATCTCACTGGCTTTTTATGTTTGGATAGGAACATATCCATAAATGTTTGTGTCAGTAAATTAATATGTATTTTTTTAAACATGAATTTACACTCTACTGAGTAAGACTTTTTGGGTAAGAGATACTTTTTCTCTGCAAGCTCACTCCAAAATGATGAAAAAACATAAGTGCTCTGTATTGAAATATTATTATATAAGTACAGAATATGGAAACCATATGATTTTGCTGTAAGGAACCATATGAGTTTGCTGTAAGGAACAGAACAAAATTCAATGATGACAAAAATGTCATTTTTGACTGAACTATTCATCTTTATGGCCTTGCAGTGTGAAAAATGCATTTTTTTAAAACTACAAATATTTCATGTCTCTCAATTAAAATGAGGTCATGCATCATAATTACAAAAGAATAAGTTTCATATGTAGTACAGCATGCCACACCACATGATGTGTCAGCTTTCCAAAAACATTTCACATCAACTACCCATTTATCAAGATCCAGCTATAATTTTAAGATTCCTAATAGTAAGAATCTCCAAATGTCTCCAATTTAACACATAGAGCTCTTTCTGTACATCAAAAGAAAGCAGTTGACCACTAAGACATTCTCTTTTTCCTTTTCAAGATATCATTTATACCACTTCAGCTTTGAGTTTAAGCTTGGGTGACTTTCAAAGCTTCTAGTTGAAAACTAGCTTGAAACTTCAGGTTCAGATCTATTTCAAAAAAACATTACCCTGCCAAACAGCTCACTAACAGCTCTCTGTTTCATAGCCATATTGTGTTTGTCCACATGTCAGTCGTGGAAAAGCTGTCATTGCATCAGCCAGTCAATTGAAAGTAAGATTACCGTTGCAGACCACAGCGATGGGTGACATGATGATTATTAGCCCCTGAAGCCTGCAAGGTATGGTTTGTCCCCTTTTTTAAAATGATATCCCTATTGCAATCTGAGTGCACACTGCTTTGATATGCTCGGCTGGTCTGAGAATTTAGTGTGGCTTTTTCTTTTTTTTTTTCTCGTTCTCTTAATATCCCACTGAGGAGAGACAGGTGTCTGGTTTCTATTCCCTCCACACACGTTCAACGAAATGCAGATTGCCAGTGGAGATCACAGTCTGACTGAAATGATAGTGGTTTTGGAAATGCCTGTATGAGCTTTAGAGATACATTTAAAGCAAAATGGATACAACAGACAGGAATGATTGCTGTAATGATAGTCCCCTACCCAGGCATTTTTCATAACTGGAAACTTGGAAGTGGGCCTGATTTGAAAGGAGGGTGAACGGCAGTCTATTGGCCGAGCGCATTCAAAGTCCTGTACAATTTGCGAAAATGTTTCGCTCTAAATCACTCCTTGTGTTCTTTAGTGGTTTAAGGTAATCGAGTTCGCCATGAGAGCCGGCCGCTGAATGATAACGTTTGGCATGAATTTGCAACGTTGCGATTGGGAGATTTCAAATGCTGTTTTCACAACACTCACATTTAGTAAATAGCTAACATATGCAATTTCATGACAGTTAAAATTAGCATCCATGAAGCAGGTATTGCATTACGGCAAGTGGCGATTAAACATAAATGCTTTGATTTATTTTTATTGTATCTCATACAATGCAGGGTGACCTGTATAATTCAGAGCGACTTGTTACCCTTTGATATATTTTTAAAGCTAGACAGGAGGTTATAGCCGTTCTTCATTATGACTACATGCGAGTGTATTTATGAGCTGAGATTTACACAAATAGCACATTTCTTTAGGAAGTAGCCATATCATTTCTTTAATGAGAATGGCACAAAGGAATCTGTCTTGTAAAATGGCATGCTTTTAACAGCGAAGTGAAGCTGCGGATGCTGAAAAACATGCGAGAGAGATAATTATGGAGCCCTATATGTTAAATCACATCGTCAACCCCAACCCACATACTCTTTTTAACTTAATGTAGAATTGATCATAAAACACTCCAATTAACTGAGGAGGTAAAGCTTCAAAGCAACAGCTCTAAATCAACCTTCAAGGAAACCACTGGATGACTTACAATTATTTAAATGAATAACAAGCATTAATATTAATAAAATAATAGTTAATAAAATAAAACGACTTAAAATACATAAAATCAAGAAATTTAATGAAATCATGATATATATGATATTAAAATATTAAAATCTTTAATAGTACTTTATTTTTTCTTGGTAACACAAAAGAAGATATTCTGAATAATGTTTTAGCCGTTGTTGTCCATACAATGAAAGTCAGTAAGGATGAAAACAATTTTCCATTGACTTTAATTGTATAGAAAAAAAAAAAACACATTTCTTTTGTGTTCTGCAGAAGTAAGCCACACAGGTTTGGAACGACAATACTGTGAGTAAATGATTTATTTTTTAGTGAACCCTATGAAAGTGAGAGAATTGTTCTGGTCTTTCAGTACCATCAAAACACATATCAAGCTCCTTAAAACAAACTTCCAAAAACCACCATAATTAAACACAAGCACTGCTGAACTTAAAACCAGCCAGACAGCTCAATTTCCAGGGCTGCTTTAGACCTTCAGGTCAGTTGGTATTTAATTGGGTGCTTAAAATATTCACAGGGATACTGCATAGATAAATGAAGTCCTAAGCACAGTGTAAAATTTACAATAGGTCAGGTGTCATGTAATGCCACGGAATAATTTACTACGCAATCTTAATGTAACGCTAATGCCAATTAATACATCAAGCACATTAAAGAATCATAATGGCATTCACCAGTTACAGATTTGTGAAATTCTTTGGAATGAGAACGATAAGACCTCATGTCAAGATCTGGAAATGCGTTATGTGCTTTTATTTGAACTGCAATTACCTTTAATGGATGAGATCCATTTAAAAAAGGGCTAGAAGATCCTATCATTTTCTTCCCGAGAACCGCATTAGCTCTTGATCCAGTTAACACCACAACATGGAGTAATATCTATCTCCACTTATCTATACACCATTGTTTCCTATCAAACCTAGGATCCTTACCCTTCCCTTTCATCACTCTTTCTAATGGCTTATTTGATGATAATTAACCCTGAATCCTACAGAGATGGGCCGTGGGCAGATTGATGGCCTAGCCGGGGTGGAACACCTGTTTGGCAGAGGAGCTCACGGCACAGTGCATGCTGAATGTGACCGCCACAAGATGAAGGCGGCGGTGCCAGAGACAAGCACATATGTGCTCTAGAATGGTTTTGTGGACCTTGAGCACAGGAATGACACAGTGCATGACCTTGGTCAAACAGGTTTTGAACCTGTCTCAGGTAACTCGGTAGGTGGAGAGAATCAGTTATAGAGCCATAAATGTCCATGTCACTGAGGCCTGTTTGAGACTAGTCACTAGGAGAACACATTACAAGAAACTGCCACAGCCATGATGATTGTATAGGTTTAAATACTTTTATATTGTACATGTAAGAAAAAATGTGGTAACACTTAAGTATAGGGACCAATTCTCACTATTAACTAGTTGCTTATTAGCATGCCTATTTTTAACATATTGGCTGTTTATTAATAGGCCTAGTTATAAAGCACATATTCTGTGTGACCATATTCTACATCTTAATCCTACCAAATACATAAACTTAACAACTACCTTACTAACTATTTATTTTAATTATTAATTAGGAGTTCATTGAGTAAAAAGTTGCAGTTAATAGTTAGTTAATAATGAGAACCGGACCTTAAAATAAAGTGTGACCAAACATATATTATGATGTCATGTCAAAATTTTGTATGAAAACCAAATAAATAAAAATAAAAAAGCAATGTTTATTGAAGAATAAATACAATTTTAACTGTTCATCATCACAATACTAAATGTTTTGTGTTCCCCTGTGAAACTTTGTGATCACTTGAAAAATATGTGTTCCCCTGAGAAACTTTGTTTTCTCATAAGAGGGTTATTATTGTTAACTTACACTAAGACCATAACAAACATTTTATTACTTAAAATAAAATAAAATAAATGTTAATTGAAATAAAATAAAATATAAAATAAACATTATTAGTTTCAGCTGTTTGACAAGGCAACATTTCTCATTTTCATTTAGTTTATATTAAAGTGATAAAATGGAAATAAAAAAGAATAAAAACTATATATATATAAAAAATTATAAAAGCTAATAAAATGACAAAACAGCAAAATAACTAAACTTTAACTAAAACAATGAAAACAGAAAATCTAAAAATATAATCTAATTATAAATATTGACAAAAACTATAATAGTATCTCGATGATGCCAAAATAACACTGGCTCGCACAACTTTTGAATTCTTTTCAAGTGAACACAAAGTTTCTCAGGGGAATGTAAAATCATAGAACTATATTTTTTGCTCCACTGGCCCTTTGTGGGCTCTGTACAAAACTGAATTATGGCTTTCGACAACTTGAAACATAATGTTATATGAATGTCTTTTATGATACTTTTACAGTGCTTTTGCATGTTCTTTTTTTTTTTCAAGCTTTGATCCAGATTTATTGTAATTGTAAGAACAAGAGTGACTAGAGTATTTAAATTTCTCTGGTTGTGTTCCACAGAAGAATGCAGTCATCTGGATTTGTGCATGATTTTGCATTATATTCAGGTAAGCTGAACACACAAATGTCCTGTTTACCAATATAAAGCTGCTTAATTTGGAATTGACCCATGGTGCTTCATGCAGTGCTACATAATTTAGAATAGACTTGATTGACTAATGTTACTGCACCTTTAAAATGTTTGCTAATAGTAAGCGATGTTCAGTTTTTTTGTGAACATCTTTCATTAATTTCTTGGACTCATAAGACATCATATACTAGTATAACATCAAAAGATTGCTTAAATTATCAATGCTGACAGCATTAACAACCTGATATACATTAAGGGTGTTTGTGCATATCAAGCAGCCCATGCGCAGCCCGTTCATTATCAGTTATCACTCGTCACAGGGTAAACACTTGTGGATAAACACATCTTTCTATGCCACTCAGCATATTCACTTTAAGTCCCAGACAGCCCTGGATTTCAAAAATACAACAGCGCAATTAGTTTGCAGCATCTTGCCCCGTCTTTATTGAATGATTATGTACTACGTCTGATTAGCCCTGAGGAAATAAAGTAACGTCTTAGCAGAAAGACATTCTCACATGTGCTTTCCATTCAGCCCAGCTGTTACCTGTCATGTCTTTTTCCTGTGTTCAAGGGAATTATGTTTATTTTTTTCACTAAAAATATCAAAACATCCTTAAACAAGATGAGTTTACATTAAAATCAATGTTGCATAAGATATTCAGATTTATGTATTTATTTATTTTTAGAATAAATCAAAATTTAGAGAATCAGGATAATAGATATATAATATATGGATTTTTTTTTTATGTAAAACAACAAAAATAATGATTAAGCAACGTATTGGTCATCAGTCTTTGGAATTTATGCAAACACAAATGCTCGAAAAAGAAGGCAATGCATCCATTAATGAAGTGTCTTCATACATTGCTACACGAGATGAGACGGCTTTCGTTCTGGCAGACCATATGCATCTATGAATATGCATGAAAATCTGTCAGCTGGTTAACAAGAAGGACATATATGCAAGACAGGAAGCCATAGGTCAGTAAATTGAGGTATGGAAATTGCTAACCTCTGTCTGTATGAGGACGTATATTCCCTGAGACTGTGGACTGATTCCTAGCAGGGAACCTGTCGATATTTTTAGACTGATTTAGCTGTAATAGGCCACATATGTTTTAAATTACCATGTAAAATCACAGATTGTCGAAGCTGATGTTTAATGTGAGACAAAATATTATTTTCTTAATGAATGAAATATCCTTTACTAAACCGCATACGTCACATTGAATGTGTTGAAGAACGGCCATAATCAAAATGATAATCTAACATTCTTGAAATGTTTAACATCTAGCATTCATTTTTAATATTCGGGGACATGACATCTGTTTCTGATAATGTGTTCCAGCAAATGTATCAACTTCATCCTTCCTTTTTTTCTGAGAAGTTCAAATTGTAAGTTTTAAAATTGCACACAAAGCTTTGTAAACATACGTATTGTATCTCTTGAAAAAATAAATAATTCATTTGGAAGTACCAGCCGTAACGGCACACTACACTGATTTAGTCCATGCTTGTAATTTAACATGAATTCATCTTATCTCCAAACTGCATTTTCAAGTGTGAGATGCCTCTCAGAAGCATCAGAGTGCAAACAACCCTAGTTTCTTAACTATTTATCACCAGCTACATCAGTCTGACGTTGCACCCTGTGAAAACATGTGTCCCCAGGCATTCACGAGTCACCGCCAGGGCGCCGGTCCCTCTGGTATAAATTAACCTCTTAAATTTTCATGATCTTAACATGCCAGGCCTCTGAATTCCATCATAGAATAGTTCTCAAAGCTAATGACTGCAACTGCCCTGACAGTGCCATCAAAAAGCCATTTTTCTGAACACAAACACACACAAACACTTTTGCTATTAAGAACTCTGTAATAGTGCATTGGTTTTAAGTATAATCAATTACAGTTTAATCATTTCCCTTTCCTCGCTGCCCTCCTTTATCTCCCTCTCTTCACGAACATTATGTGAAACACTTAATTATTCATTGGTAATGCCTGTCGTGGTGAAATATTGGCTATTGCCAATCTGAATGCATCAAACTACCTCCCCTTTCCTCTCCGAGGTTAATAGAGGAGCCCATACTTTCATTAGCTTCACAAAAGCTGGCACAACCCATACGTCAAAGTTCTCTAAGTGAGAGGAAAAGCTAGTTGTAAGTCTTAGCAGCCCTGTGAAACACATCTTAAAGGCCATCCAGTGTTTGAAGCTTATTTTGTTTCATGGCATGCATTGAGCCTGGAGCTAAATTGATACACACTCGATAATGTGTGTGTATGAGTTGGATAGTGATGACTGAATAGAGAAGTTAAGAGAGAGAGTCTGTTAAAAAATGCATGCGCTTAAAGAAGCATTCAAACATCAGACTCAAGATTAAATAAGTTGAATCACTAGTCAACACACCATCTCAATTTTGTACAGACTGCAGACTATACAGTGATTTTGGCCATGGTTTTTTTCTGTTTCCAAAAAGCCAAATCCCACCCTTCCTGCAAATCACTCTCCAAAGCCATGCCTCCTCCAAAACACATGAAAACACACAGGCAGACCATAGGCTAAACACTATGGAAGGCCATTGGGGTCAAAACGAGTGAAACCAACACGTTAACGTGTACATTACTTGCTAGGGACATGATTAAATGAACATTTCATGGGCCTACGCCTTCCACAGACAATATAAATATATATAAATAATAGGGCTGTAACTATATCAAAATCTTATGATATGATAATATCTATGTGATGGCCCATGGTGTGGCCACACATCAGTGAGCGGTAATCTGGATACACACACACACACAAACACACGTCTCTTTTTATGGTTTGGATTTAATATATATTGATTTAATGTAGTTTGTATCTCAATAAGACAGACTTGGTAAATTTTCCACTTTAAAATACTTTATTGAATTGAACAGTACATTGTAACTAGTTGGAGTGCACACAATTTAGTTCGCTGTGCTGTATATTTTTGTTAATTCTGTTTTCTTTGAGTTAAGGTTACCATGTGGTGGGCTCTGTGGAGATTTGCGGAAGCAAAGTAGTGAAATTTTACAGTTGTACTCTAAAAATAAAATTGTTATTTTTCTTAAATAGTGAATTTCTGTCATCAAACTTTTAATTAAGATTAGGCTTAAAGTAATGCCAATTGTTTTTTTTTTTCTCAAACAATTTGGTGGGTCGTGAAATAGATTATACTTATCTATGTGGGTTGTGGAATGGAAAAGTTTGTGAACCCCTGATCTAAATGACCATTGTGCTGCCTACACAGTTCTTTACTTCTGCTTGCCGGCACCAGCAGACAGATAAATGGCCGGGAGAGCGGAGATGGTTTAACTTAGGATGCATTTTGTTTAATGTTTTATCTCTTTAATAGTATTTTGTTAGGATTCATTTAAGATTTGTATTTAATCCATGTTTCAAGCATTGAAGTTTGAAATGTATTTGGTGAATGTTTATGTGTTTGGGTGTTGTACTTTGTGTGTTTTTATTTTTCCTTTTTTTGTGTAATGTGGACTAGTCCAATTGTATAAATGTGGTTCTGTTGTGTCATTTGGAGTTAGTTTTTAGTTTGGTTGGCACTTGTCTTAGTTATTTGATTTTAGTTTTGTTTTGTTAATTTTTTTGTTATAGGCCTGGTTATGTTGATTTTGTCAAGTGTGAACCTCCTTTTTTTTTTTTTTTTGGAAACTCGTTTTCCATGCCTCTTATTATTTTACTGCTCGGTCCCTCACACTCGATATGAAGTCCACAATACAACAAAAAGACAAATGAAGACATGTAAATGTACTTTAATGTACCTTGAAAAGATGCACTTTGAGAGTTGAAAATTAAGAGCTCCAACCCATGTTCCTAAGAAAACTTAAGTCAGAAAAGTGAATTTTAAAAGGGGACTCAACTCTTTAGTTGTTGTATACTGTCTCAGTCTAAATTACATGCACACTGGTGTTTTAGAAGCCAAACTAATTAGAATTTAGGTTAATAATAATAATAATAACAATTTTATATTGTTGTTTTTCCTATGACAGTAATAGCCATATATTGTAAAATAAATGAAAATAAATATTTCATAGGTATATTATTTTTGGTTTACACTACAGTAGGGAAATTACAATGCTTTTTTTCTAATTTCTACACTTGAAAGAGATATTTTGAATTTGGACTGCAGTAACGTTACCAATTTAAACTGTAAGCTGTCAGCAATTCATACTGCACTTTTATTTTAGACCGCTTTTATTTTGAAGGAACACTCTAGCTTCAGTGAAAACAGGCTTACAAAAACCCGTCTCACTACAAATCTAGTTTAAGTTTAAATACAGAGTTCTGCCATGAAACTCTAGATGGTGCAGTCTGATAGGTCTAACTCAATCTGACCTAATGACATCATCATATGGCACAGCTTATTCTCTACTGTATCGGTAGCCAATGAGCTCGTTGTTCAACATTCAAATATATGACTAGTGTTTGCTGTAGCAATAGCAGCATTCTTCAGAAACCCTCCACCTTCCCCAGCTCCACCTGTATAGATCTGCTACAAGGTGATCCATGTATGCTATAAGGGGTTATTCCATATATGTTATATTTGCAGCAACAGTATTTCTTAAATGCTCACAGCAGCATGTTGTGACTGTATTGGCAGTAGCATGTCTTGGTACTAACTCTGCCACAGCAGCAGCAGTGTAGCAAATCTGTCCAACTAGAGCCGATCCTCCCTATACGCAAAAAACGCAATCTGTGTAGGGCCCTGAAGCACCAGGAGGCCCCCTTGCTCTCAAAGATGATTTAATTTTAGTTTTGTTTTTGAAGTTGGCCAGCAGTTATGAAAATATGAATGATCATTTATTTTAATGCAGTGTGCTGCCGCCCTTTCCACGTAAAAATCAGTCAAATCATGTAATATGAATGTCGTACAGTCTTGCTCGAGACAAAAAAAATGAGTTGAAAGCGTACCGAGCTGCAGAAGAGACACTGTTTCTCAAGTGCTTTCCGCGAGCATGATTCGAGACTGAGTGAAACACGGACAAATGCATTTCATTCATTCGTTCATAACCACTCATACCCCACCATACGTGCCCCATGGTTGGCCGAGGCTGGAACTGTGCATCTTTCAAAAACGCAAGAAGGCTGATCTGGATGTGGGATGTTGTTGATAGTGTTGGTTGAATTTGTGATTACTGATAAGAAAAGAAAGAGAATCTCCGTATAGCGAAGTTTTGTAAATATTGTGAAATCTGTTTTGGTCTTATCTTTTCTATTCACCTTACCCACCCAGTGTTTAGACCTTCATTTAGTCCACTTAACATAGTGATTGTTATTGTGATGTGAAGACACTTTCAGTTCAGTTCAATTCAAGTTTATTTGTATAGCACTTTTGACAATACCAATCATTGCAAAGCAGCTTTACAGAAAATATTAAGTTTCTACATTACATTTAGGAGTAGGTTATTAGTGTTGACTATAGCAGAAATGTACGGTAAGAGTCATGCAGTTAGTTACGAATTACACATAATCAAACAGATGGTGAACACTATTAATATGTTGCGATTAAACTTTTTTTTTTTTTTCTTCTCCAAGGCAAAGCATTGCTAATATTAGTGAAAGGGCTTGATTGACTTTGTATGGTAAACATTTCAATTTTGAGTGCAAATTGGATGTCAGAACATAACACGATTGCTTCTTCCAGCCTCTTTTTCAGCTGTCTTATCTAAAACCAAGCAGTTTGATATAAAAGATTGCTGAAGTCACACACTCTTGGGTTTTACATACGTTTTTTTTTATGGGTTCACTCAACCAACAGTTGCTGTGACAAGTATCATTCAGCACCGATAGGAAGATGTATTGGAAGCTTTCGGTTGAAACACTGCGCCAAGCAATATTTGCCTTGCTAATATGCACACTTAACAAAAATGATAGTTCTGTCCACTTAGCAAATTGCATGTTGATTATATCTCACTGAAATTGCACTGTGAGGTTACTGGTTAACAGGGGATTACATATAATGCGAGACTCTTTCCGAATCAAAAATGCATGTCAATATAAGAAAATGCTGATGCTTGTTTAAACATTTTACCAGCAATGCAACTTTTTCCCTGTGACAAATAAAGAAAATTAATTTTTCTTGATGAAAGGTCAGTGTGGGTTAAACATGAGTGTTTGAGCAGGGGAAAATCCAAGATGAATTCTCGTCTTGAATCCAATATAGGTCAATGGTTCATTGCATTTCCATCCCGTGGTATAAATGGTATGACCTCACATCGACAGTGTACACACAGTCACTACAGACCAGTCGCCAAACTGGAAGGATCAGCCTGGAAAAGCAAATATTATGTCCCACCATAAAATAAAACAGGATAATACAAGTTCTTTATTCTCACAGGTAACATGTTTGCTTTATATAGTTAAACATTTACTTACTCAAGGTGAATCCAGACCTGAACTAGTCTATCTGAATGTTTGCCATGTGAACATAAGCCAAAAAAATAGCACATTTCTTCAATACAGCTCACTGCATGTTATTGTACCAGGTCTTAGTCTCACTTCCATGTTTTCATGCTCATTAAAAATAGGATGAAGAAAGGGAAACCCTGCCTAAAGGCCAACAAAAATTCCACTTCCCCCATAAATCATTTGTTTGTTATTAGTTAATGATTCTTGAAGTCCAACAGCACAATCTGGTGAGATTTTTGACCTTCACAACACAGCTGATTTTACCCACTGTAGTGCTCATTAGTGGCCATCTAATCTCATTAGGGAATGCTGGGATACCATGGCTCGGTGACAAAATCACAGCTTCTGAGCAGAGAAGCAGGTGGGATTGTGGGTACTATGGCCAAAGCATGTCTTCTCTTTCATCTTAATAGAAAATGACTCAGAGTTCCCCTGATCTGACCTCTTATTCCTTTGGCAATGCATTATGGGAAATCCATTACGCTTAATACATTTTTAATTGTTGAGAAAAACAGCACTTTTCAGAATTGAATGCAACATTAAGACTGTGTTAGGCACAGGCAAAGACATCGAGTTTTATAATGCAGTGCGATTAGCATCTTTTTTAATGTACAACACATTCCCCGTTAGCTTTCTCATCTGTATATATTGCGGATATGTTCTCATATTAAACAGCAGGATGAAGTTGTTTAATTTCTTTCACCGAGCAAATGCATTCACCTTTGGGCGTCTCTTGGCATCATAATTTACAGTTCCCCTGTATTCAATTTCTCTGGCAGCCATATTGTAAATTAGCTTTCTTATGTAACCTCATAACTACTTTAATGGGTGCATCTCCCTAATTCTGCATTGATATTATTCATGCTCTCTCTCATTTGCTCCCATTGTGACTTCTAATCTAGCAATTCATCTCAACTGGCTAAGCCCCATTTTCTATGCACATATATGCATTTACTGTCACTCATTATTTAAATAATCACTTGCATGTCAGAACACATTATGGTTCTCTGTCAAAAAAAAAAAAAAAAAAAAAAGAAACCTTTGTCGTGCCTATTGGATGGCAAATATTAAACCATAGATCAATGTTTAACAATTTATATTATACCAAATGAGAATGTCAGCAGTTGTATTATTGACCTTTGGCAAAATCATAATTATTTAACATCTCAAAATCAGAAGAAAGTCATTATCATTATTGTTTTGTGAAAAATAGGCCAAGAAACCCCTCTCAGGAGAATATTGTACTGGTAATGTACAGTATTGCAAATTGTCCTTGTCAGTCCGGTCTCCCCTGACTCTTAAAGGTGAAGCGTGTGATTTATGTGCTCTAGCAGCAGCAAACCAAAGTTACAAAATATTGGTTGAATTCGGAATAGCACACTCCTATTCTTACTTTTTCAGCCATAGTAAGATATGACAGAAATAGTATGCAATGTTGATTTCAGCCATTGACTTCCAAACTATTTATTAAAACACGACCTGTCTTCAATTTGCCGGGAGTTTGACTGACAGGTGATCTGACCAACCATAACGCTGAATCTGCCATTTTTGTCCGGCAAACAAACCAGACAAACAAACCAGTAGTCCCACCCCCAAACTCACGCCATTAGTTGGCAAGCCAGCCAGTGAATGTGTTTTAGTTTTTTAATTTTTAATTTTCCTTTTTATATTTATTTATATTTAATCACAAATCTCTCCAAGATAGCATCGTCCATATCTCAGATATTTTAAGTTCATTTATTTCTTGTGCATTTTGCAAACACTAACTTTCATTAATTACAATATATATTTCTGGAAAGTAAAAAAAAAAAAAAAAAAAAAAAAAATATATATATATATATATATATATATATATATATATATATATATATATATATATATATATATATATATATATATATATATATAGCAGTAAGCATTTTAAAATAGAAAATAGATTTCTAAAATATATTTCCTTTTCATTATCTTGGACACTCTTAATTCATATTAATGTATGTGTCACATATGTTACAACAACAGTTTGGTAAGGCCTGTTAACTACCATGAACTGGATTCCACCATTGGGTTTCATTCTTCATCAGTAACCCATACTACTTCCTTTCAGTTGTGGTAGACAACAGTATGTATGTTAGACAGCATATCTAATGTTTTTTCCCCCTGGGTCGTTCATGAGCAAGAGAGCAGAACAACAGCTCTTCTCGCTGCGTCCCACAAGCTTTACTCAGCCTGCAAGACTATCTTGAGGAGGGTCCTTGGCCTCTGGTATTTACCTGAGGGATCGAAACCTTATCGGGTGTTGCTGAGTTAGCGCTCTCAGCCGCTGGGGAGAGCACACAGGTGAGTCTGATTAGCTCTCAGTGGAGGAGAGGTCAAGGTAAGGCAGATCACGTTACCTTTAGGAGGGAATAAAGAACAAAAGAGTTTGCTCTGTGGCAAATGAGAGTCACTGTCAGTTAATGAGGTCGTATTAGTCAGATGCCAAGAGCAGTCCAAATTTTTTTTGGAAAAGAACCAGCATGATTCCTGCCCTTGTTCTAATTGGTCAAGGTGTTTCACAGTAATCCAGTCAGAGCTGTAGACCAGCAGTGAGTCCTAAGATTCATTGGGCGCTAAAGGACCCACAAAAGAGGCTATAAAGCGGGATTCAACCCACGGCTGTAATCCAGTTAGAGCACTTTCTCAAGACCGAAAACAGAGGTCCACTCTTTCTAAATGTAAAACTTACTTTGTGACAGAAAAGGCTTCTTGTGATAAGCAAGCCTGAGAGAGCAACTTTTAAAGGAGCTATATAAAATAAAGTTATTATTATCATCATTAGGCCAACTATTATAAGGTTTACTGTGTACTTCATTACATTTTAAAGAGAAAATCAGCAAATTCTCCGGACCCTTTCTTTACATTTGTGACTGCAACGATTAATTTAAAAAACCACAAATCTGAATCTAAAGCTCAAGAAGCACATCAGGAACTACCATGATTCAAACGTGATATGCTGATATTTAATCATTACCCATTTTTGTTTCTACAGATTACATCGTTACACCAGTAGATGGTGGCAAGTGGCTGTCTCTATGAGTGATTTATTGATTCATGCATTCATCCAATTAATTCAAAACACTTATCCACTCAGGAATGATCAGTGTCAATATTCAGGAGTTTTTATCAGTGAGTCATTGAATTGTTCAATCAACCAAAGCTATCAAAACTCATTCCAATATCAAAACGTCACTACTGTGTGTTTCTCAGAGACATTCAAGCTATATTCATTGTGAAAATAAAATAGACAAAGCCAACTGGTAATGTTGTTTAAAATATATAAAAAAATAATATTTTATCAAACTTTTGTATAAAGGTGTCAGCACCTGTCCATATTGCGTAATTAGTCGAAATCATGATTTAACACAAGATTATATGCACAGTAAACCATATAATTTATATATAAAAGCATTTTTAGATTTATGGTCAAATGCCAGCTTGTTTGGAAACAGAGTCCTGGACTCAGTTCAGCTTCATTCACCCTCAGAGCACGAGAAGGTGATCAAACAATGAAATTTAATCAGATCAGCTCTCCAGCCAAGCGCACATAAAAGCATTTCACCAATATTTCAGTAAAAGTTCAGTTCTATGAATATTAAAACAGCATATGATCCTTTTAATATTTAATATAAATCCACCTTAATAATGCAGAATGAATATTAGGCTTTTTTGTGTGCCTTATGGATCTTCTCTTTTTGTGTTCTGCACAGCTCTGAATTACTTGTAAGCATAAGATGAAGCATCATTCTCTAAAGGGTTTTATTCTGACAGCCCTCCTTACAGCTGCAAACAATGATTATTTCATGGCATGTAAAGTAGGCAAGACTTTTTCTTTCTTTCTTTCTTTTGGCTGTTCAGTATTGTAATTGCACACTATCAATATATCAAATGTTGTCATTAATGAGAGCTTTTAATGTTGAATGTCGCAATTACATTTTTACAACACAAAGGTTGTAATTATCTGCGTTTCATCACTTCAAAGATGAATATTTTGTTTTTCCATTGTCATACTGATATGACGCCAATTAAATCTAGTGTTTTGCAATTATTTTTTCTTTTTCCTTTGTAAATTCTAGTTAAGATGGCTCGTCTGTTTTCAAGATAAAGCCTGTTATAACAGAGAAAACAAGCATAAGAACAGTGAAACTAATTCTAAGGAAATGGCTTAGTCGCACAAACTTCCACAAATTCAAATTAACACCTTGCAGATGAGCAATGATGTCATTGGAGAGAAAATAATGAGGTCATTTTCATGTTCCTCAGAGCTGTTTCTGCTGAGTGCCAAACATACTGTCAACTTATTACATGGTGGAAGAAAATGGGATGCTTTGACACACCAGAACATGTGCGGACAATAAAAGTGTGTCTTTCATTCTCAGGGATTGCCTGCGAGGGTAAGAGGTTTGAAGTGCTCTTTTTGATGTGGAGAAAAATCATCTAAGAATCATGATTTACACCTGTCCATAAAATGTTGTTTTTCGTGTACATGCTCTGGTCGGACAGCTCTGGTACATTAAGAAACTTGTGATGCTGGCATTACAAATATTAGTTTAATATTCACACAGTATTTTATACCCTGATTTAATTCATTTCAGGCCTAATTACAGGGTGATATACACCTGGCACTTGCAGGCACTACCATATTCCAGTATTTTTAATGCTTTGGCTCAAACATCAAAGCTGCTGGTTTTTGATGGTATTTGGCATCAGGAGATCTTGGCTGCTGCATAAATAAGATTAGAATGTGGCATGTTAAAAAGTACTGCTCTTGATCTCAGTACAACGGGATATTCGCGCTAATTTTTTTTGTCAAGCCAGCATAAAACATGAGGAGTTTCAGTGCACACCTGCCCCCTTTCTCACAAATAATCTATAAAAAACATTAGTTTTCCTTAAGATGTACTGAAATGTGTGAATAATGAGAATATCATGCTGTTCTGTCTGAATGATTCTTCGAATCCAAGTCTGTGAATGATCAATAGTATTACGAGCTTAAAGTAACTGTGATAGCCATAATAACAGTAAACACTGACACTTTTCACGCCAACTTGAGGAAAGTCCAACTTGAGGTTCAGGTTCGACTCTTGCTGCCAAAAGACCAGATGCTGAATGCAATGAAACTCTTTCATTATGTGTGATTGCTGAAATAAAGCAGACATGTGAATGAGAGATCAGCCAACAAAAACTCTGAATGGAGAAGTAAAGCACAAGATCCATATGTGCTAGTTAGATCCTGTATGTTGGTCTTTGTTATAGAGAAATATTTAGTTAAACTGCTGTCCATTGCTATGTTTTAAAATTGGTCATATAAATTAAGGCATATTCCAGTTTTTAGAAGTCTATTTATGGTTAGCCTATTATGTTTAATTTGTCTGTTCAAGTTTAATGTGGACACAACTGTAAATTCCAAACCACATTGTTTTTGTACAGAACAATGTTAAACGATATAATCAAATAGCATATTCAGTAGCTTTAATCGAATTGAACCAATTTAATTTTTTTAAATGTAATTTATTCCTAAGATGTTAAATGGAACTTTCATCTGTCATTACTTAAGCCTGTGTTATACTTTCCGTGTTGGCGAGTCCGCTAGTGTTTACTATGGTGCGCGAGATGTAAAAATCGTCATCGGAGAGTGTGCCATCTTTTTGTGACCGTGCGGACATGTACATTAGGCTTCAAAAGCACAAATTGCACATGTGCAGGCTGTGTAAGGAAGCACATTGCTACTCAAACCTGTACAATCCGTCGATAAAACAATATAAAGACAGCCAGATGTGCAATAATTCTGGGCAATTGTTGTTCATATGTTTGTTGTGGAGCGGACCATCAGCGACGCTTTCAGTAGTATAAATGCAAGTAGTCCACGTCCGCGCTGTCCGTGTATGCATCCGGATTGCTCATGCCGAAAGTATAACACAGGCTTAAGTCTCAGCCTCAGATGTCATGCCCACGGACCGTTGATGCATATGGGAAACAAAAGTGGAAACACTCCAGGAGTGTTGAAGTCGTCATGGGATTGGTTGAATTCTACAGGATTTCTGCAAGACGTTTATGTCGCATTTTTTAACGTTCTGCCTGGAAACAAAGATACCGTGGAGCCAAAACCCCTCACAAAAGAAGAAAGCTGTCGTGTTTACAACTGTGACGACAAGCACTTATCAGGATGAACTAAATACTGGATTTTCAAAAGAATGTGAAATATTTAAAGTTCGCGGCATAGAATCTTTAAAATATGTCCGAGAGTTTTACACACCAGTCTGTTGTTGTGGCGACATTTCCACACCTTGAAACTTGATGGTGAATGAAACGAACTGTGATTGGTTGTTTGACTTGTTGGTCAAACGGCCTCATGGGCGGGCCTTGGCCAATGAAAGCTACCATGAATTCCAGACCTTCAGTCTGAAGGTTTGGCTACGCGAGACTAGCCATTACTCCAGTCTTCAGTGTCACATTATCCTTCAGAAATCTTTCTAAAATGCTCAAGAGGCATTTCTTATTATTTTCAGTGTTGAAAACAGTTGTTCTGCCAAATACAGTATGTTTTTAAAAACTGTACATTGAATATCAATTTATGTCATTCTAATATTGATGTATGACATTATAAATATATTAATCTAATTCTACTGAAGTCAACACAAACTGTTGTTTTGTGATTTTTACAGAATTGGATTCTCAGATTAATTTAATATGTTTGTGGAAACTGTAATGCTTCTTTCAGGAGTCTTTGATGAATAGAAAATTGTATATTACATAAAATAAAATTAAATTAAATCTGAGATTGCACAATGACAAACTGATGGCAGAGAGAAAACCTTTGAAACAGTAACAGGGGACAGTCTTAAAGTTGAACACATATATTGGCAAGACATGTATGTGCCCAAGTCTTCAGATCTTGCCAAATTCAGTTCAGCTTATGGATTCACTCTCACTGGGACTTGCAGCAGCGGCTTTAAGAGAGGCATCATTTTCTTTATCTTCCATTGGAATAAATGGCTTAAGTTTCTACATTGTGAAGCATCCTAAACAGAATTCAACTTCACACAAGATATGTGATTGTAGCCTGAGTATGTGCTGACAGATTGCCTGTGATACTAGTGAAAGATCATCTGAATTCCAATCAAACCACATCAGTGGAAAGATGTGACGACTAACTCTGGTTAGTCCACTTTATACAGTGCCAAACTCACAGCACAAGCCTTAGCTGGAGCCGCTGACATCTGTCAGGCTTTGGTGTTGGACATCGAGGATCAAATTACACTGGCTGCCATGAGACACATTGATAACTCCAATGTCAGTAAAAATTCAATCCAAATCTAAATTGTTCCCTTCTAAAACGGCCCTGTGTTGATTAGTTCTGCAATGAAATCCATTTCCTGGCCCCATGCCTATTTCAAGATGTTTATTTCCCAAGTGGTATTTGGCTGTTCAGGACTCTTTCTGGACTCCATTTAAGGAGCTCTAATACTCCGCCTGCATCATTTTCAAGACAACTGATTTCAAAGGTGTTTATGGGTTCTTTTCTCATCGTTAGCAAAGACGTCTGCACTTCAATAAATTCAACTTTCTAATGCAGTTGCTCTGATGGCAGACCAAGAGCAAGTCATATTTTATAAAGCATAAAATTAATTTTATTGATCTTTAAGTCAAATTAATCTAGGAATCTACAGCTGTGAAGTGTAAAAAATCACACAGCATCTAACGGTTTGTTTACTTAGAGTAACTATTATAATTACAATTAATATATTAATAATATATAATACATACATATTAAAATAATAATTGAAATATCATGAGTGAGTGTGTGTGTGTGTGTGGTTTACAAAAATATCTTCAATATTGTTAATAATAAGAAATGTTTGTTTATTTACTTATTTATAATCAGCATATTAGAATGATTTCTAAAGGATCATGTGACACTGAAAACTGGAGTAATGGATATTGAAAATCCCATTACTCCATTAATTGAAATGTACTGTATTTTCAATCAATTAAATGCAGCCTTGGTGAGCATAAGAGGCTTCTTTCAAAAACATAAAAATACAAAACTACAGATTTAAACGCAAAGCTTTTTATAATAGTCTCAAAAGTCATTGTCATTCTTTTCAGCTCCAACATGCCTCCATTCTTTGTCAGTTAGGCTCATTATATAGTTTGCATTAAAAATTTGCTCTGTTGCCTACTACATATTTGTGTACATTTTTATTGATCATATAGCAGTAATTCATCAAATAATGAAGAAGAGCATAATGACCAGACTTACAATTCAAATACAATCCCTGGTTGAGCACACTTTAAGCATTTAAAGTGCCATTCGGGTGTTTGGAATCAAAATATGGTGATTCTCTGGCCTTAGTGAACTATACCAGATCATGCTCATCATGAGTGCTCAGAAGTGATCAGCAAGATTGGAAACTGCACAAATTATGTTTAGCACAACATATTGGGGTGATTTGCATTGGGGTCAATTCCTTTAGTGGATTTGGTGCAAATAAATGTTGCTATCAGTCGTCACAATCCATTCTTAGTGAATTACCCATCGTATTCAGACTTTGTGTTCATCCATTTGTTTGTAGCCACCATCAGCTAAATCTGGTCAATCAGTAAGTGACACTTAGACACTCACAGCAGATCAGGGTGTGTAAGTGTAGCCTGCTAGGACAGCTAACATTAATTGCCTGCTGTAAAGATGAAGTTGTTAAAGACAACACAACCCTCTTTGTGCATTACTGAACAAAATTACCTCATTTACTGTATTGATAGTTGTAAGAGATCAATAAACCAAAGCCAGGGTTTATTCTTGACTCCAATGAGGTTGACTGAAGAATTACCTCTATTAGAAGTTTCCTCAGAAGAAAAGTCAGATATTATTTAGTCCTGGAAACCTTCAAAGGCACACAAACACACATGGACTTGCTCTGTATCACCTGTGATGTGGTTTTTATAGACAAAAGAAAAACACTGATCTCAAAGTAGATCGAGTGCTTCAGGAGAAATGGTCAGAACGCAGTGTTTCATCAAGAGGGAAGCTTTGCTTTTTTTTTTTTGCCTTCTTCATCTGGTCATCTTTTCTCTTCAGTAAACCCACTACTTTCTCTTAAAATTGTAAGTTCATAAGATGGCAAAAGTCCTGGTGGCTGGATGCTATTACGTAAATGCTTAAAAAGACGAAGGTAAAGCAACAATAAGTAAAAAGTCAAACCAGTTAAAAACAAACCCTGCCTTACATCCGATTCTAAAGATCTCATCGGTCATTTCAAGTGTTGATTGCTTACACAATGCTGAAACTACTACTAACCCATAATCAGAGCTGGGTAGTTAAGGTAATATTAATGTCCTTAGAGATATTTCAAGTAAATATTTCATGTGAAAGGGGTTTGGCTGATATATGATTTGGGAATCCCTGTTTCATATATGGTCTAATTGCTTTCATTCATGGTTCAGAAGCACAGATTGCTAAATAATTTTTATGGCATTTACATGAACATTCAGTCTTGTGAATATGGTCATCCTGATAAATGTTAAATGATAAATGATAAACATCCTGATAGTTAGAAATACCATGATTAGATTCATCCAAAATTTTTCTTAACTGTATGATTAAGTTAATTAAACATGTTCAGCATGAAAAACTACACACAATTACTTTGTTGTTTTGAGAGCTGTCCTACAACAAAGACCGAAAGAAATGAAAATGATGCTTTGCAGATCTGCTATTTTCTGTAAACAAAGCAAGCGGCTATTGCACGATGGTTGCAGGTATTGTGGTGACGCTGTCTGTCACACATCTGTCTGTCTATTCTGTGTTCCATCAGGTGAGATTTCATTCTGCCTTCAAGTTGCACATTGTTATTACATCAAAGTGCCTGCATGGAGTGTTGCAATAATCCACGCGGAGGCAAGCCAAGCGTCAGGTATTGAGGAGATGAGGGCTGTGGAAGTGGGGTCAAGACCTTCCACTGCTGCCTTGATCATGAAAGAAAGGTTTGTGCCCAGAATAAAAGACAGGGAATTTCTGGTTGCCACATCTGAACAGCTTGAAACAAAGAGAGAAATGCACTTCTGTGACATGGGTGTTATCAGATAGATTTATTTGAAGGCACACAGGGTTTCCGGTCATGCTACATGAAATTATGTATATACATAAAACATTGTTAGACTTTGAGTTATCGTGTGTTCTTTTGACTCTGTGAATATGTGTTTTGGAATCATTCTCTTGTATCATTTTTCTCCTTGGAAACAGGAGGATTTTTTGGAAAGTTGGAAATTGGATGTTACCCTACTTTTCCATCTTCCCCGAGGGTTTTGGAACCACTTCTATTTACAACAGGAGTTCTGCTTCAAAACTGTGCCATCTATCATTCCTGTAATCCCAGGCTTTCCTATTAATTAGTGAAGCTAGAAAATGTGCAGAATGAGGTGCAGGCGGGCCATGCTGCCTGTGTTATATCTCCAAGCTAACAAAACTGCACAGTGGATGTAGAGTAGGGAAGGGAAACGAAAATGTTGCCAAAAGCAATATCAGGCTGTTATTGTGCTGAATACAAGATAAAAATAACAATAATAAAAAACGGAGGACTTCCCCTCATGTTTACACGTGTAGTTATTTTCTGCATACCATAGA
Source organism: Cyprinus carpio (assembly GCF_018340385.1). Classification (NCBI taxonomy): domain Eukaryota; kingdom Metazoa; phylum Chordata; class Actinopteri; order Cypriniformes; family Cyprinidae; genus Cyprinus; species Cyprinus carpio. The sequence continues at coordinate 18,552,631 of NC_056613.1, read as the reverse complement.
CAGCATTTGTAAAGAAAGTTTTTATTTTGAGGGGAATTATTTGTTCTACATACAACAAACTGCATGTCCTTTGTAGGGTCTCAGGATTATCTGTTCTTTCTTTTTCAATAAAATACAATTTTATGATTCTTAAAAACTATAAATCAACTACACCATTATAAGTAGGGCGACCACACATCCTCTATTTCCTGGACATATCCTGGCATATTCTAAAATATCCAGGTTTAGGCTTTGTTTTCCTATTGATGCACTGTCTATAGTCATCATACATTAAATGTATGTGTAATTGCATTGCTTTGACTGTTTGACATGTACAATGCCTTTATGCTATTTTCTGTCATTACATTTAGCAAGGATGAAAACAAGAGAAAAACAAAGCTAAGCTGTGGTCATTTTAGGCAATTTAGAAATCTCGGCCAGGACATGTCTGGGAACAAGAGAAAAATTAACTCAAGAGTATATAAATTTATCTGTTGGCCGTCAAGATGTTTAATGTCATTTAGCCACTTGTTTCCACCTTTTTCCAAACTTTAAAAGTGGGGTATTACTGATATATTTTCTTTTGTAGAATAAAACATGAAAATATATTGAGCTTGTGTAAACCAAAGACATTATTTGAGGCATTTAACAAAAAAACCCATTAAAAAAAGCCTTTTGGACCATTGAAATAGAGTTCAAAAAATCGAACTCGTTCCCAGGTTTTAAGACTCATGAGCAAATAGTTTAAAGTTGCACTTGTGAACATATACTGACTCCTCATGGTTCGGATGCAGATGCAAAAGCAAACATTTTCAGTTACAGATGTTGTGTAGAAATGTACCATTCACCGTCAGCCATAATGAATTTATTCAGTGAATGAAAGTGTTTAATAATTGGATATGGAGATAAAGCAATAACTATTCAACTGGTCATGTGATCTACTGATCTGACTGGAGTCTGCTGATATGACTGGATTCTTCACCTCACGTGAGTGTACATTTAAACATATTTTTTATCTTTTATGAGACCACCCATATGATGAAATACTGTGAGAGGAAAAAGAAATTGGACTGTAGATCACCTAAGAGGGGGGGTGGATAGACTACTTGTTGTTGCCTCCCTTTGACTGTGTTGCATTTGTGGTCAGGCTAACAGCAATACCTCTGATGACCTCCAGCTTGAATGTATTGATCTGTAAGTAAAGGCTCAGCTGAGTGATTGCACGTCCAAAGCCAAGATGCCTTTTCTGTGCCTTGTGCTGTCGCCCAAACCAAAACATCCATCTCACTCAAGCTAGCTCCTTCTGATTGCCTCTATCAGCACAAATAGTCATACAACATTCACCCATTTACTTGAACTAGAAAGATAAAGGGGATTTAAAAGTTTCATTTAAAAGTTTGGGCCACCAACTGCATTTTGAATGATCTTGATGGGTTGGTGAAAAGTTTATTTACCAAAGCATGACGTACAAAAGCACCCACATTCTCACTCCATTTTCAGTGCAATATTTCTATATATTCTATAATATTTTTATGGAACACAGAATAGATTTTAAGATGATAAAGGTCATTGCACACTGAGTCTGAAATTTCCATCTGAAATTTTCGTACATTAAAAAATAAATACGACCTCACGTTGTCAATCACGTTTACACACTACCTCCGAAACTTTCATACGTTAGAAAAAATTCATATCAGTTTAGATTTTCTGCATTTTCACATCTGTAGCAAGCATTTTGATAAGAAAAGATGATGAATATACAAAAAAATGCATATGAAAATTTTGGACTGTGCAAGTGTGTTCTTGTAGGAAAGAAAAAAAAAATCAGATAAATCCAAATTAAAGGGTTAGTTCACCCCAAAATGAAAATTCTGTAATTAATTCCTCATCCTCATGTCGTTCCAAACCCATAAGACCTTTGTTCATCTTCGGAACACAATTTAAGATATTTTTGATGGAATCTGAGAGCTCTCTGGCCCTCCTACAGCAATGCAACTGGAATTTTCCCAGGTCCAGTAACGTAGCAAGACATTGGTAAAACAGTTCATGTGACATCAGTGGCTCATCTTCAGTTTTGTGAAGCTACGAGAATACTTTTTGTGCGAAAAGAAAACAAAAATAACATAATTTATTTAACAATTCTTCTCCCCTGAGTTATGTCTTCCACCATTTTGAGAGTACCCAAGAGCGTAATTAACATTTTCAGCTTTGTTTACATTCAGGGTAAAGCGAGCGTATGCAATGTGATACTCTCCAAAAAGGTGGAAGACAGTAACTTGGGGGAGAAGAATTGTTGAATAAAGTCATTATTTTTGTTTTCTTTGCACACAAAATTCGCAAAATTGAACTTGAGCCACTGATGTCACATGGACAATGTTTTACCGATGTCCTTACTACATTTCTGGACTTGGGAACATTTCAGTTGCGTTGCTGTCTATGCAGGATCAGAGAGCTCTCAGATTCCATCAGAAATATCCTAATTTGTGTTCCGAAGATGAACGAAGGTCTTACAAGTTTGGAACAACATGAGGGTGAATAATTAATGACAGAATTGTCATTTTAAGGTGAACTAACCCTTTATGTGAATACCATTAAATGTTGTCTACATTAATATTATACAGTACCTCTGTTATTTATTTATTAATTTATGGATTTACTGTTTATTGATTTACTTGTTTTAATGCTCTCTAATTGTGACAAAATGTTGCATTCAAGTTCCTGTACTGCTCTTTTTGTTCAATTAGGTGTTGATGTAATTCAGATGCACTACAAATCAGTCTGAATCTGATCCAGATGAACTTTTATAAACAATAATGAGTGGAATGTTCAAAGCGGCATGCTTTGTTTAAAAGTTCTATACCAAGGTAAACATGCATTCCCCTTACAAATCCTGTCTCTTGATTCCAGTAATTGCCTAGCAACAGACGCTCATTCAAGGAGCGCATGACCGTGTTCCTTGTTGTGATACTCCATGCCGAGTGACACCATGCATGAGTAAATCAAATGATGTTTCCCAGTAAGGGTTCTCGCAACCACAACCAAATGATATCATCTGCATATTTCAGCTATGCCTCATGCCACATCCATAATGTTATGACTAAACTTTTGATGTCATCCCAGTGGAATTAGCTGCAGGAAATGCCAAAAAAGTGACTCTTTCATCAGATTTCTAAAGACATACCCCTCACTTGTTTCCCTTAAACTCAGTAGGTTTGCCAGTGCTTGTTACGGAAAATCATGATCTCCTGCTGTTTTAAAACTGATGAAAGCTGCCATGTCTTGTAGCTGATTTACAAAAGCATTGAGAGTTTAAATTGATATCTGCATTTTTACACATTCTTTGAATGCTTACGATACATTCCTGTTGTCCCATAGTACTCCGTTAAGTTCTGCATGGTATTTGACCAGATTTACCTACCAGCCATTGTCCACCAAGTATTATATGATCTTTATTTTATTAAATTCCCCAGGAGTGGTTATTAGGCAGATTTACACAAATTTATAGCACATCAGATGTATCAAGACTCAGTTTATAAATTAACCTAATCATAAATATTTTCACTTTTAAATATATATAACATATTAAATATTTCTTTTTTTTGTGTATTTTTTTTATTTATTTTTTTTTATGTAGACTGGATCATGATGATGATGAGATCAGATGTCTGTGTGGAGCACTGGCTGCTGTCAGACTCCTTGTGCAAACAAATATCTCACCGGATTATTACAAGTAATGGCAAAATGAATGTTTGGAAATGTAAACTGATATTTCCTACTGACACACTACAGCTAAAGATAGAAATAACTGACTTAAAACCATTTTTTAGCTGGTGAAAATACTAGTGTTCTAATAAATTAGGCCACCACTGTAAATCATTAAAAACACTAAATGTACTTCTGTATTATATTGTACTATATATAAAATATATACAATCAGAATACAATAATTTATTATATACAGTCAATTTATTACATACTATAATATATAGGGCATTTCAAACAAGCAGTGAACACTGAATCAGAACAAAGCTTCAGTCTCCAATAATTTCCATTTATCTACGCAAGACACGGATCACAAAATAATTTCTCCTGTAGTCTATAATGCTAAAAAATGTGTTGCATTGTGGGGGTTTATATGGGCTCTGAAAATGTTTTCATTTTTTCGCCAGTTTCCAATTGATGTACGAATTATAGCAGTGCATGTCACTAGACAATATCATAGCTCAATATTCCCATAAGAGTCAGCCATAGGATCCAAAATGCATTAGGTTTTCATTATGAGCAGAGCAGTGTGGCTCATGCTGAAGGTGCACTCTCTCTGCACCCCATTCATTCAGAATGAAGGGATGGCGGCTTCAGTTCAATGACCTCTTATCTGATGCTGTGCCTCTGTCATTGAAGCCATCAGAGTGGAAGGATTAGGCTCAGTTTATATCGATATTTTGGAGAACACACACACATGCACACATTTTGAGAGTGAGCGAGAGAAAATAAAAGACAGACGCAGAAACCCACCATGAATATGATCAGGGAGATCTGGGGTCATAACAGTGTGTTTTGTGTGATATGATTTCATCATGCCAACAGACAAAGAAAAGCGGAAATGTCAATATTGTGAGATCTACTGTAAGTTATTTAACTTAGCTTTAGCTTTTAGTGTGTCCCATCATTAATAGTTCTGCATTACAGTATGTTAGATTAGCTACTGCACATATACACTGTCTCACTGGCTCTCACGCAAATATTATGTTAGTTTATACACAGTGTAACATTGTGTTACATAAATGATGTATATGTATATTTTATGATAAAGGCCTGAGATTGTCATTACATGTGTGTTTGTTTTTGTGCTCTGGTGTCAGCAGTTTGAAAGAGCTTTTTAATGTTTTAGTTACTGTTAAGGGTCACATATATAGAAGAGAATTAATCCTCTATTCACACAAACCTTTCTCCCTTGGAACACATTACCATAGATATATGCATAATGCATTATTATGTCTACACTTATCTATCTCAATGTCAAAAATCGAGTGGTCTGCACTGGTTATATGTTGAGTGTTTCTCATCATATATCAGTACTGATTATCAGATCTATCTGTTTCCCAGAGTTTTCTACAAGGGACCCTGGTTTTAAATGTGATACACAACAGAATCCCACAACACACCTTAAATACAAGGAGAATTAAAACTGCAAGCAGTGATGACGGCCCCTCGCACCCGGGATCACCGCCACCTGGTGGTTTTAGGAAAACAGCAAACGCTGGGCAACATGCATTTAAAGTGGAAAATATAGGAGGAATATGTAAAAATGTATATGTGACAAAGTACCTGCTGCCGGCTGGTGCCGCTATGTTTATAACTGAATGTTGGCATGTAGATGTCTTCAGGCCAGGACCTTTATCAAACATGTGAAGTCTGGTGAAGATTGAACATGGTATGTCTGAGTTAGTGTAAAGCATAGCATATCCTGTTGCCAACAGGTGGCACTATGATTATAACTGAATATTCGACTTAAGATGTGTTCAGGCCAGAACTCTTATCAAACGTGAAGTTTAAGGCAGAACAGACATCGCATGTTTAACCCGTTGAGCGGTACGGCCCCACATGTGGGATTTTTATTTCCGTGCCCCTGGGAGTACAGTCCCACATATGGGATTTAGGACATTTGGGGCAGATTGGGCACTGCATGCCTGAGTTACAGCAACTTCCTGTTTCACTGCATTAATAGCATGCTTTAGCACTTAGCTAAGTGTTGCTAGCATGTTTTAGTATGTTTCTAGCATGTTGCCAGCCTATTTAACACTTGCTGATGCTTTTTAATATGTTGCTAGGAGTCCATAACAGTGTTAAACATGTCACTTCCTGTTGCCAGCAGGTGGCGCTATGACAATAACCGAATTCAGGCATGTAAAAGTGTTCAGTACAGGACTCTTATCAAACTTGTTAAATTTGGGGGCAGACTGGACACTGCGTGCCTGAGTTACAGCAACTTTCCAGTTTCACTGCATTAATAGCATGCTTTATCACTTAGCTAAGTGCTGCTAGCATGTTTTAGTATGTTTCCAGCATGTTGCCAGCACTTGTTGACGCTTTTAACAGTGTTAACCATGACACTTTCTGTTGCCAAGAGGTGGCGCTATGACTATAACTTAATATGGGCATGGATATGTGTTCAGAACAGAACACCTATCAAACGTGTGAAGTTTGGGGCAGATCGGACATTGCTTGCCTGAGTTACATCAACTTCCTGTTTCATGGTGAAACATCAAACTTTGTCAGGCCGCCAGGGACACGCCCTTTGATGAAAACTTTGTTTGTACCACTAATTTACAATTCATTTTATAATTTCATTATAACTAACTAGATAATGGACTCTTTGCGGATTTCCCCCGAAGTGGAAGTCTTCATAGTTAAACGTCTATAGTGGTAAACACTGTGAGTTTAAATTGCATTGGTCAAAAGAAAGGAAGATGTCAAATTTGCAATCACTCACTCAAACCGAATTCAAATTAACATTGTAAATCTAACAAAGTTTTTTTGTTGTTTATATATATATATATATATATATATGTATATATATAAACAACAAAAAAACTTTGTTAGATTTACAATGTTAATTTTTGTGGAAATGTGCATTAACGTACGTCCATAGTGACCAAATTCTGCAAAGTAGTTCTTTCTTCATAATGAAATAAACAACAGACAGAAAAAGAGGACTTGACACTGCATATATAGTCAAATGTAGCGTATTGCTGAGCTACCCATGATGCACTCTGCCTTGCAGTTTTTCAGATGCTAATGAGCTGTGGGGCTGAGTGCTCTAAATTAGTCTGTGTGATTGAGACTGGCCTATTTGGAGAAGGCCTGGCTGGTCTTTGGGAATGGAGTGAGTGGAGAGGCCCTCCGCCTCTTTTGTGTGGGCTGTATAGGCACAGATGTTCCCCTCGCCCCACACAGGGCCCCAAGCTCCCTAATCGCCACCTTGTATGCGTGTGGATTGCACCTGCCTGCCTGCAATCTATCCCCTTGTTTTTCCATGCTTTCTCATTCCCCCTCGTTCAGTCTCTTTCTTTCATTCTTTCATTGGCGCTTTCAGTCTCTATGAGAGCCTTACAAGCCGTATGACCTCCAAATCTTTTCTACCTTCCAGGATGGACGATTTCTTAAGCTCTGAATAGTATGTGGAGTGGAGGCAGGGAGTGGTGTGGGATATTTTTAATGTTATTTAGGGGGAACCAAGGGAGGTAGATGAGTTGGTTTCCCTTCTCCAGCTGGATAGAATTTGGAACTTAATACCCAAAGCGAATAAGCCAAAACCTAAAAAACCTCGGTGCTCAGGCTGCACTGGGTCTGCTGCATATAGGTGAGGGGGAGGAAAGAGAGCCGTGGTGCCTTATTTTATGCATCTCCCACAGTGAAGTGAGATTTTCTTCAATCAAGTGATTACGCTGTCAAACTGTGTAAGAAAATGAAGTTTGCTCTTGAAATCCCAGGGTGTTGTCTGGTGGCAGAAAAGGCCACTGATGTGTTGTTGACAGGTCATCGTAAACATGCATACTTTATTCCTAAAGCACTGAAGACGTGCTGCACACAGCGTGAGTTTCCATTTACAATGTTCCCATAATTTTCAAAGTGTCTTTATCTTTTTATATAAACATCATTGTAGTATTTGCTGTAATGCCAGTTTATGCAGCTTTAATCAAATCAAATATAATATGAAAATAATTGTATTAGAGTAAATTAAATCTAATGAGAATAACCATTAAGAATGATGGGAATCATACAAATAATTAAAAACATATATTGCAATTAGTTTTTTTTTTTTTTTTAATCCTGATGTGTTTGGAGTGTTTTACTGCAATTAAACCCTCACAATTCTTAGAATATGTACAATAAGAAGAATTAATGGGAACATGAATATGCAAGGAACTTATTCCACCCCAAATTTAAAAGAACAAAATAAGAAATCATGTTAATATTTATCATGCTAATTGTCATGCAAATAAAAAAAAAAAAAAAAAAAACCACTAAAAATAGGTCCTAAAAATAGTCTCTGTTTATGCAATTATAATTATGCATATATCTTTTTTCTTTTGATTTTGGGGTTAAATGTGACCTGGGCATATTTTCATGAGATTCACTCTAATGCATTCATGTCAGAATTTAATTGGGTTCTGAAGGATGTAGCTGTATCATAGAGTAACAGATTCTATGTATATATTGTAGAATCTTCACAAAATTGACCAGTTCGCAACAACAGGTTATGAATAAGTCAAACTTTAACATATAAACTTGACGGAATATCAACTCAAATGTTGCATTTTAGATCTTCATTGTGTTGCTTAGAGTTTAACCCTGTGATATGTTGAGAGGGACTTTTTACAGTTAATGTGTAAAAACAAATGCTAACTAATGCATTTAAGATATAATAAATTCTTCTATTTCCAGACAAAACAAATTCATGAACTCATTGTTCTGTCACCAGCAAGGAACTTGTTTGTGACAGACTGCATTGAACTCAGCATGCAGCACATTTTGCCCCTCAGTCATGGAGTGCATTTGCATTTACTAGAATGATAAAACTACTAAAAAGACGCTAAGTTAATTGAATGAGCAACAGTTAATCTTTCAGTTACTGAATTATTAACAGCCGAGCAAAGCCAATGAGGCGAAGAGATTAGTTGCTTGACAGGCAGGTGTTTGATAGTTGTGCTCCTGAAGGGCAGATCTTTACCTTCTATTTTTAATGGCGTGACTGTATGCTCGCATTCAAGAACCAATCGCTCCTCGATTGCTTCACTCCGTCTATCTGACTGATGCAAAATGATGCTGGGGTGGAGTGATTATCCAAGTCCCTGATGTACTGCAGTCAGAGCAGTCATGGTTACCTGTTTCTCTCTCCACAAAAAGCAAGTGTCGGTCTGACACGCATTCAGATGAGGCTGTTGGTGATTATCTTCATAAACACCATCTGTTGCTTCTCCTCACCTCACCTGCCCAAATACATCACAAAAAGAACAAACAAACAGTTAATCCGCAGAGCATGGAATTATGAATTTTGGTGTATGATTTATCCTAAAATAAATCTGTAAACAAGAATATCATGAATCTTTGAACAAACTAGAAAAAGATTCAAACCTTTATGTATTTAATATTTTTATTTAGAAGGTAATTTACATGTGGTTTTATTTTACTTTATTTTATTTTTAAATAAAATTAATACTTTTATTTAGGATGGGCACATTAGATTGACCCATTCTAAAAATCCTTAAAAAAATGTTAAAAGTAAAAAAGTATCAACAATTATAATAATAAGAAGAAATGTTTCTTTGAGCACCAATTCAGCATATTATATTGATTTCTGAAGGATTATGTGACACTGAAAATTGGATTAACGGTTGCTGGAAAAATTCAGCTTTGCTATCACAGGGATAAATTACATTTGAAATAAATAAAACAGAAATCAAATTTCTTTAAATTGAAATAATATTTCACAATATTACTGTTTTGCTGTATTTTTGGTCAACTAATTACAGCTTTGGTGAGCATTAGACATTTCACATCCATTAAAAGTCAAACTTTTAAACAATAGTATATGTCATGATAAGCTTTTTAGTTTTATATTTTACTTCTAGTCTCCTTTAAAATGTAAATTTCTCAAGCAACTTTTTCTTTAATCCAACAAACATCTGTGAGAGCAGCGAAATTGGATCATATTGACTGGGCCATCTGGATTTGCTGTTATGCTAAATAAAAACTGAGTGCTCCATCTCATCCTCCAATTAATAGATGTTAGTAATTATCCAACCAATACCTTTCTATCAGCTTGTCCCATATCCATCACTAAGTTAAAAATAAATTGAAATCAATATCCCAGCAGTGGCTAGGGACAGTGTCATTGCTTTCAATGGTAGAACTCTGGACTGAATAACCATTATTGATCTTCTCCAGGAATATTCTCTTTTTTTATCTCATCTAGCCCACAAGATAAGTATTCCTCTCATCTCCTCCAATGGAAACCATGTCAGGTGGCGACAAACTGCTCTGTGTTTGTTCTTATCTGCTTTGCTTTGATAATAAATGCAGAGATTGCAGAGTGATGGAGCAGGGGAGGACAAAAGAGGAGTTGAGGTGCTGATAACACCTAACAAAGTTGAGATTTATGCTTCCCACCCCCTAAAATACACACACACACACACACACACACACACACACACACACACACACACACACACACACACACACACACACACACACACACACACACACACACACACACACACCACACACACACACACACACACACACACACACACACACACACACAAACAAAAAACCTATTGTCAACCAACAACAAACTGCTTAAAAGGAGATTAAAGTAGTTTGAGAAAGAAAGTGTGTGGTTCTGGTGGTGAGCGGGGGGCTCAGAGTTGAGTCAGTTCTCTGTCAAACCCTAGTGAACTGACTACCTGGACAGGATTGTAAGACATCATAAGCCATCTTTACATAGTCAAGTTAAAGCTGCTCTGTGCCTACTCAAAATTCAGTGTAGGGATGCAATGCTGCATTTAAAAGCTGATTTAATTAGGCCTGCTCTGGGCCACTTCATCCCTGGTATCAGAGTTTACAGTTACAACTGCTGTGTAAATGCATTCATGCCACCTCTGAGCAGCATTAAACAATCTGTATAAATGCACCTAAATTCCACTTCAAAAGCACTTCTGTGCCACCTTTGTGGTCAAATCTGGCTCCAGATTTGAAAGCTGTTCCAAGTTCTAGACAGCAACGTATTGACAAATTTACACTGCAATGAAGGTGCTCCTGAAGTGGCATTTAGGTGTCTTTAGACAGACTGTTTAATGCAGCTCAGAGGTGGCGTTTATGCATTTACACCAAAATTACTACTGTATACATTAATACTAGGGACTGAGGGGGGTCAGAGCAGGCATAATTAAGTCTGTCTTTATTCTGCATGATATCTTTACTCATAAATTTGAGTAGGCACAGATCAGCCTTAACTTAGGCAGGTAAAGTGACATTATGCTGCCTTTAAAGGTCCTATAATAACCAAATTCTGAAGCAAAAGTACATGTATTAAATGTATTGAAACATGAACGCATAAAGAAATCATATTCTGAATATAGTTATATACTTTTAAATATATATATATATATATATATATATATATATATATACTTTTAAAAACTATTGTTATCCAATTTCTTTCTGATGGAGTCAACTGTCAGCCAAGTCTTCTGTGCAGTTTACATGAGAAACACTTTTTATGCTTTAATTTTGTGATAAAATGCAACAGATTGTCCCCAACTTGTAGTATGTGCTTGACATCAACATTTTGAGACAGATTTCTGATCTGAAATCTGGACGATTTATCATCAGTTGTGTCATTGTCAATGAGAATATGTCTTAGATGCGCTTGGTCTTAAAAACGCGATGAAATTAAAATAGTGACAGAACTTTTCTTTCATATTGTGCTTTGCATCTGATTATAACGGATTATTGAAATAGAAAAAAAAAAAAAGTTGGGATTTGGATGTTGAACTTAAAAATGGAGGCAGATAAAAGTAAGCTTATGAAGTCACCACAGAAGACTGCAAGGTCCAATTATGACATTTTTTTTTTTTTTTTTTTAAAGAACCAGGGATGAATTGTTCACAACAAGACCTACTGTATTATATGCAATTAGAATATAAATAAAAATAGATGGGGTGTATTTTTATTTCATGCTGACTTCAAAAAGGCTACAGTATAAATTATTGACTCTGTGTAAGGTATAATATGCAAGGACTAATCTATAACTAGAAAAAGACAAACTGTACGTGAGTGAAAAGTACTGTAAGTGAAAGAGAAAGGGAAAGTGTTGAATGCATTCACAAATTTTCCTATGCCAGGCAATCAATGCTTTGTTTATGTTCAGAGCCCTATACAGTATCACGGTGAGTCCAGCACAGCAGTGGAGGACATTTTGGCCTTCTGTTTTCACGGGCAACAGATCCATCAACGCCCACTCTGGGCATGTGAGACAAAGCATAGCACAAACTTTGTGACCTGCCTTTGGAAATGAAGCCCCGTTTGCCTTAATGACTCTAATGACAATTTGCTTATCCTCATTGGAGGCCCTGCCATCAGTCCCTGGAGAGCTGGAACATCTGGTGGGGCTTTTGCCAGAGCTATAGTACCCTCACTGAGGGGCACTCACAGCTGGGAGGGAGGGATAGATGGTGTCATGTTCAAGAACGACCATGGCTTTAGTGCTTCACTTCTAGCCACTGGAGTAAAAAGCCCACAGATGGAGATCAATGTCAATGAAGAAAACTTCTGACAAACCCGTAATTGTCAGTTCTCCTTTTTTACAATCTGAATGGGCCTGAATTTCCAATCTGCAGGGTTTATATTGGTTTACCTGAGGATGCATTTGAAGTATGCATATCAGTTGTCCTTGGTGTACTTTTTGTTAGCCTCTACTTCTGGCATTCTTTTTTTGAACTGAAAATCCACACTTATTTTTCCACCAGCTAAATAAAATTTTAGTCCCAGTAAATAGAATCAAGTCCCACCAATTATTTTTCTTTGAATGTAAAATCTTATGCCAGATTATGCAGGCTCCATATTAACTGAGAAAAGAAAAAACAAAACAAAACAAAAAACAAAAAACAACAACAAAAACAAAAACAAAAACAAAAACAAAAAACAATGATAATATATATAGTTATACTGTTCAAAAGTCTGGGGTTGTAAGATTATTTATTTATTTATTTATTTATTTATTTTTAAGTCTGTTATGGTTACCAATGCTGCATTTATTTAGTCAAAAATACAGTAAAAACAGCAATACTGTGACATTATTATAATATAAAATAACTGTTTTTTTTGTTTGTTTTTTAATGCCATTTATTCCCATTCAGTCTTCACTGTCACATGATACTTCAGGAATCGTTAGGCTTTAGTGGTCAATAATATTTCTTCTTATTATCAATGTAACAAAAAAAAAAAAAAAAAAGATCTTGATATTTTTGTGAACCCTGTTATATTTTCCCCCAGGGATCTGTAATGAATAGAAAGTTCTAAAGAACATTTGTTTAAAAATGTTTATAACATTATACTGTAGGTGCCTAACTGTCAAATTTGATCAGTCGAATGCATTCCTACTCAATAAGCAAACAAAGTATACTCAACATAAAAAAATAAATAAAAATAAAATAACAAAAAAAACAAACAAACAAAAAACTGTACATTCTGAACACTGAATATGCAGTTTTTTAGTTGTTAGCTTATATGTTGTTATTCATACATGGGTGGTGGATAATGATAATAGCCTTCACAAAAACATAAGATCTAAAGAAGTGTCACTGGATTTTTTATTATTTTTTAAAGTCCCCTAATGTGATTGATTATGGTGTTTTTCCTAAGCATATGCTGTTAAACCTCTGAACCAATAGATGTCAGTGTTCTTGAGTCTTGAGAAGCTTGATGTATGTAATGGAGGAATGTTTTGCAACCCATTCTGAGGCCTGTTGTTCATCTCATTTTGGTTTCTTACAAGATTATAGTGCACCTGAGAGCATCAACCTGTCAGGATTCCCAAATGCTCCTCAGGATAACACAAGAAACAAAAGGCAAGTGTTATCAGATCATTGTTTCTGCTGGATGTAAACTTAAGGGGATGTTTTGCTGGATGTAGACTTCAATCTCTCAACTTCAGGGTTGTATATACAGTATTTGGCTTTAAATTGGAGGTTTATTTACTATGCTTCCTCTCAGGGATGTATCAAGTGTATCATGTGGCATGCAATGAAAAAAACATCATATCCACAGCCATCAATCCGAGCAAGGGTTGTGTTTCTCACAACATATGCATCTGCCACGTTTTAATTAGTGAGGAAACCACTTGTGATATGTAGACTTGCCTAAACAGCTCTGAAAACATTACAGTTATTAAACGTTACATTACGACATTATAGGGTACAACGGGGCTGAAGGCGCCTTTGATATTATTTTCATCTAAACCATTAGATGAAACAAAAATGCGCGTGGCACTTTCCAAAACATCCACTTTTCAAGATGCACGTGTATATCGGTCTGATCCTTGACGTGATCGCTTGACGTTACAGTTGATTCTGTGCTTACTTGATCTTATATTTTATGTGCTTTAAAATGTTGTAGATTTAAGTAGCAAGTGAGAATCGCTAAAATTAATGCATATATTTTGAGACAAAGGTCTTCTTTATGATTTTCAGTTTTCTTTAAGATAATTACAGCAACAGTTTTTAAATGAGGAGCGAATATGTAAAAGTTTGGTCTTTGTGGTAAAAAGCGTCCCTGCTGTAACAGGCACAGTAATGAATATGATAATTAATAGATGGCTGACTTTTTCAATTGTTGACATGACTTGGTTAGATTCAGATGGCAAATATCATATATTATGTTGGGTGTCCATATTAGAGATAATCACCATGTTTAGAATGCAACCATTATATTTAAAAACATGATATTAATCATATCATATAATAAAATATAATTTGTTGTTACTACTGTAAATATATATTCAGTATTATTGGATCCCCTTCAATACTTTCAGAATCTTTACTTATTAAAACGATATTGTTTCTGTATTTTGAAATATATTTTTTATATTAACATTTTAATGACAGTATATTTATTGAAAAAAATGTATTATTTTATTTTTCAAAATAAGCAGAAAATAGTAAAAAATTTGCTAAAGTGATTGTTTTGAACAAGTATTAACTTAGATATTATTTTAAAAAACAAACAAAAAACAACAAAAAAATAACAACATTATTTTAGCTGAAGTATTTGTATCAATACCGTGTGCCTTTTACCCCATGCTGGTGAGCCTTTTGCCCCATATGTGGGGTAAAAGGCGCCCTTGTCACCTCATACATTTATACGATTTTTAAACAAAAAATAAAACAACTTGAATGATTCATTTTCACGCCAAATTTGTTGCTCCCTTAATGTTCAATACAACGTACCTGTATATATTTTTTCTGCAATTAACATTTTAGGCGCAGTGAATGGCACATTTTTTCTTAAGGTGGGCCTTTAGTCCCATTGTTCCCTATACTAATTCTGTTGAAAATAGACATTTTAAGAAGGCCTATAGACCAGGGGTTGGCCTATGTAGACATGCAGAAAAGTAAATCATAAATTGGCACTGAAAACAAGTGAAAACTGAGAAAGAGGAGTGTACTGTACTGTGATTGTAAATTTATGTAGTCTATAGATTATTATAGTGTAGAAACTGTGATGTCCGGGTGGAAAATTAATACCACCATATGAAATGCAGGTCTTGGCTAGAAAATATATAATAAATATGCTGTATGTATGGTGTATCTACATCTATGGTGTATCAAAAACAGAGTAAAATGGTAATGAAATTAATAAATAAAATGAATATGTTTTCAAATGTAATTTATTCCTGGGATGGCAAATCTGAATTTTCAGCAGTCATTAGAAAACATTTTTATTTTCTTATTTAATTTCTTATTTATTTATTTTACGAAATATTTGTTATTGTCAGTTTTGATAACAATTGTACAGCACCACATATTATATTATATATATATATATATATGATTATATATATATTTTTTTATTTATTTATTTTTTTGTGAAAACTGTAATACATTATTATCAGGATTCTAAAAGAGTATACTTTTGAGGTCTGTGCTGACGCGGCTGTGTGAGAGATGGAAAGGAACGCTGAATGTGAAGTGTACCCGGGCCTTAAGTTCGGCCATCCTACACACACGTGACTGACCGCCCGCTCGCACCAACAGGAGGAGGGGGGGTTAGTTTTGGTCTTTATACTGAACTCAGCCTGAGGGATTCCTACTCTTTCAGTCTTTGAGGAGACCTGGAAAACAGCGCATACCGCAGGAACGGTATAATGGAAAATATTATTGGTTTTGAAACCGTCAAATTTTCAAATCGCGGTATACCTTGAAACCGGTTATCGGCCTATGCCTAGTTACCATTAATCAATGTAATTTATCCTTGCTGAATGAAAATATTAATACCTTAAAACACTTACCCCATTTTGAATTGTGTATTTCTGTACATATTTATCTGTATGTGAAAAATGATGCCCGACTCATGATTCTTCTGTGTTTGCACGTACATTTTGCCCCACACTCCCAAGTAATGGTGCTCATAAGTACTTGAGAGCGGAGGCTTTCTGTGTCTCGAGCTCATAAGACATTTAAAAGGCAGGCAGAAGGTGGAGACCTCTTCAGATCCAGGCTGCTATTAGAGGGCTTGTGATCTCCTCGTGTTTACCCACACTTACAAGACCCACATTGGCGTACGCGGCACCGCACTCAGCCAGGGCCTCTTTGAAGTGATGTTGATCCTTCAGAGCAGCCTTAGTAAATTGTGCTCTCTCAGTGTCTGTGTGCCTTGGAGATAGAGGGACGCATATGTAGAGCTTACACTGTGATCTATAGACTCTCCACATATCTCTCTGATCTGAAACAAATAATGAACGAAAGGCAAGAGCTGGACCGGCTCCTGCCAGAGCAATTTCACCCGCATTCAGTGCCTATCAGTGCCTTCAGAATGAGCAAAAAAGGAGAGGAACTCATTATAAAACCCCACAGTGAATGTGTGCACTTGGTGTACAAGAGGCTTTCAAAATACTTCAAGCTAAGTACCCTGTGTTCCTGAGCATTTTTTTCCTTACGTCAGAGAAATGACATTCGCTTCTCTGATCCAGGAGTAGTGCTCTTTACCCAAGTTGGCTTAAATAATGATATGTTTTCAGCATTGTGCACTAACACCTTCGTATTAGCATAATTGAATGGTTGAAATGCTACAAAACAGCAGGCTGAGCAGTAAACTGGGCCGTATGCAGTTGAATCCTCTGTAATGGCACTAGGCGACTTTTTATGTCGCAGAGAGGTATTAAGGCATGTCGTCGCATATGCTACACACATTAAGTTGGTATAATTGAAGAGCCGCTTTAAATTTAAGAATGCAAACTTCGATAATCTCATTCTGTCTTTCCTTGCTTTGCAGAGGATATGGCAACCTTGAAATTTTATTGTTTAGAAGAGGCTCTTGTAGGAGATCTTTACAGAGCGCTGAGTTCTTGTTTATTTAATGATGTAATGCTGTTGTTTTTTTATGTAAAATTTCTAGAAAAAAAAGGATGCAAAAATATCATGGATAGAGTAGCTTGCATATTTTGGGTTTTGAAAAATTCTAAGATATATTTGAGCTCATATTAAAAACTCTTCATTTTAACTGAAGCTTAAAGTGTGAGGCCCGGTTTCACAGACAGGGCTTAGACTAAGCCAGGATTAGGCCATATTTAAATTAGGACATTTAAGTCATTTAATATATAAACGTGCTTAGGAAAAAACATTACTGGTATGCATCTTAAGACAAAACAAAGGCACTGATATATTTTAAGATCAGTCATTGCAAGTTTCTTTCAGTTTAAACAGCTCAGACTTACATTTTAGTCTAGGACTAGGCTTAAAGGGTTAGTTCACCCAAAAAATTAAAATTAGCCTGTGTTTTACTCACCCTTGAAGCATCCTATCATTGCAGTCAGTGGGTGTTGAATAGTCCACAAGTCATCATATAAAGCGTGCGCATCCATAATAAAATGTGCCTCACATGGCTTCTGGGGGTGAATAAAGGCCTCCTGTAGTGAATGCATGCGTTTTTGTAAGAAAAATATCCATATTTCAAACGTAATAAACACTTTTCTCTCACTTCCAGTGTTTGTCATACGCGGAAGCCGTTCTGGCGGATGATGCAGGATGTATGTGCAGCGCGCGCACCTCTGAGATATGCTAGTCTCGCGAGTTTGTTTATAGAAGCAAAGGAAGCAAAGTTTCCTTACTTTAGCAAAGGAAAACTCTCCACTTGGTGTATATCAAAATCCTCTGTCATTTCTCTTTACAAATCCTCGGTTTGTATTTCTAATTCGTGACCGGCGTTTTGTTTTAGTTCTCTCTCCGCATTCGTCACTAATCATGCAACATTGACGTACTATGTCATCCGCCGGAATGTATGACGGATAACGGAAGTGAAAGAGCATTTAGTACACAGAGCTGTTGTTCACTGACAAGCTGTGCAAAATATGATCGTAGTTTTGCGCAGCTTGTCAGTGAACAACATCTCTGTGTAGTAAATGCTGCTCCATGTGAAAGCACGCATGTGTAGATTTTTACCGCTGATTACAGAACTGATTTTACTGATGAGATGCGCATTAAATATCGTCCAATATTTATCGTGCATCCCTATAATATGTACCTTTGATGTACCAATTCATACTCTTTAAGGGTAAAAAAAAAGGTACATTTTGAAAAGGTACTGCCCGAGTGACAGCTTTTGTAAATTTTTTGTGCAAGTGTACCCAGAAGTTACATTCCCAGTTGGCCAGAAACAATGCAGAAGTTATATAAATGTATTGGGATGTGGGTGCTGATTTCATTTTCTTCCCACTTTCTATCCAGTTGTACTGTATGGGCACTGGTCTGAATCCAAGCAAATGACAGTACAAGAGATTTTGTCTGCAATGTCTAGTCTTTCTCAATGTTTGTATTGAGTGATTTGATACAAATGCTCTTGCACCGAAACAAAGGCACACCGGAGAGAGACTGTAGGTTCAGGCTGAGAGGAGAGCAGGTTAATGGAGGGAAAGGTTTGGCTCCGTCATTTTATTTGGTCATGGCTTTCATCCACCTCACACAGACCGTCAGAGAACTGACAGGCCATGCAGATGTGGCCATCAGTGGATTCAGAAATACAGAACATGGCCCAAGTTGCATTTAAAAACACTTATGAATAATGTAGTCATCATCATTATTATTATTATTTCTCGTTTCATTTTGTTGTAGCATAAGCATTATTTTAATGTCTTTTTTTATGGCTTAATGATGCTGTTTTTCATCATTGTAAGTAATTATTTGAAAATATGGGCCCTGAATATACTTATTAAATGTGAAGTGTGTCGTTTTTAAATTTTAAAATTAGGCCTGGTGCCTATAGGGGGATCGTTTCATTTTCTGATGGGAGAAAATGTACCACAGACCCACTTAGCTGTATTATTTTACATTTGGCAAAGTTACAATGCCTACTTTAGTGCACTATGGCAGATATATATTTTATTTGTACATAAAACAACAGTAAGAGATGCAGAGTAGAGGTTTCTCTGAATTAAAATTCCACAGAATGTATTCTCTCGAGTCATTTGACCATTTCTTTGATGGGTCTTTTTCAAACGTTTTCAAGTTTTATCAAGTGGGACTTCCTTGAGTGACTCATACATACTTTGCTGGTCAGAAAAGATCCACTTTAAGGTGGAGAAGGAATTTCTGCACATTTCTGTCGAGGCTTCTATAGTGTCAACACATGCTTAAAAGCTGCCAAAAGAGTTTTTTTTTCCCCCCCAGAGCCTATAGGTCATTTCCAACTTTGTTATCCACTTCAAGGATGTTAACATTAGCTATGCTAGTTGATGATTCTATATTATTACCATGTCTACTTCGAGGATTGGTGATGGGATAAGAAAGCTAACGTAATTCTGATTTGATTATGTTTTTGACTTATCAGTCGAGTACCTGAGTAGACTTATATAAAATGCTCATTCTTAATCAGTTTTTTTTTCTGTATCTTTGAACCTTAAAGCATTTTTTTTTTTTAGTTTAGACATTCTTCTTGAATTGAGTTTTGTTCATTCTTAAATAATGAAATATCATAGTATCTCCGCTGCTCCATAGAATCTTGTTCTGTCAGTTTGAAAACTTCTGTCTTAAAGTACATCAGGTTGCCCCCACTGCAATTAAAACTGCGCTAATTCCAGCGAAAAGTGAGTTGTTTCATGTCTGTTTGCAGTGTTTTGGTGTTGCCTGCTTGGCTGGCCAGATGTTAGGAGGAGAGGTATGGAAGGTCAGGGCTTCCGAGTTCACCACTCTTTGTTGTGGAGCCTCACACTCAGTGAACCAAACCACTGGCCATGGAGGTCAACCACAGCATTGACTCCTGCTGCCTGTCAATGTGTCAGAGTGCATGTGAGCGTGTGTTTTAGAGGAAAAAAGACCAAAGTAGAAAGACATGAAAGGCCTGTTTTGTTTTGAAGATTTGCAACGGGCCTCCAAGAGTCTCTGCATAAAGAAAGTATTGGAAAACAGCAAAAATAAAGTGAAGAAAGACAAGCGTAGATGGTCCAGTGGAGGTCGTCTCTCTGGATAGTGTTGTCATGTAACATCTTTCTCTTTATTGATAACTTCCAAAAATCATTCTTATGGATTAAATCAATCAGTTAACCACTGATTTAAATATACATCAAAATAATAATAAGTTTAGGAAAAATGAATGTTGATCTTGTTGTAGATTGCTGTGTTGAAATTCTCAAGCAACGCCCCATGTTTTAGCAGCCGGTTGCATTTCTAGCAGATGATGACCTCTGATGTGAGCCAGATGTGCTTGTGTGCTCTTTAAATCACATGCAAGTTGAGTTTAATAAGGATTATTGCCAGATTTAGGGCGTCAAAGCAATTAACGCCTACATCATCATAAGCTTTTGGAGATGCTAATGTGCTGTTTGGTCTACAGCTTTGGCAACATGCTGTATCAAGCTTGCTCACTGTAGGAGACACAGCTGGGTGATTCATGCTCTTTTAGTCTCAGTAGTTTGGATTGACTCATGAAACATAGTCAAAATACCAATTTACTGTATTTAAAAGTCACATTATTCATGAGAATCCAATTTTATTGCTGCCAAACTGTCTGCGGACTTTGTTTGCACTTTGTTTTTACTTAGAACTTTGCTAGCAGTGTTTTAAAGGAGTCATATGATGTTGCTAAAAAGAACATTGTTTTGTGTATTTGGTGTAATCAAATGTGTTTATAAGGTTTAAGGTTCAAAAAACACATTATTAAAAAAATATATTATTAATTATTAATAATAAAATTATTAATTATTAAAAATAAAATGATCCCAAAAGTAACTGTGGCACTTGTGGCTGTGCTGCGCAGTCAGTGAACCGCTTTCAAAGGCGAAGCTGCAAACTGTTGCTCACATCAAACATTTTTATGCGAGTAATTTGACCAGTACTTAATTTGATCCTGTTCTGGAAAATGTTCGATTTTTAATTTTTGTGTTCCGGTAGACTATTTGTTTTAAAAAATCCGGCATTTACAGTGCATTAGATCGTAACAGTGCATGCGTGCGTACGAGGACGGAGCGAGCGCGGGTTTGGCTAGATGTATTTGGAGGTTATTGCTCACGCCTCGTTCTGCACATATCCAAACGTTTCCATATTCGCAATGTATCTGAATCTTAAACTATAATACTTTTTTTTTTTTTTTTTTTTTTTTATGTAAACTAGGCTTGTACTTTACACGCATTCGCGTATAGGCGGAAAAGATCACCCTCTTCACATGAGCAAAAACGTCCTTGGCATAACAGCAGAGTGAACCGGTATAAGGTCTATTTAAACTGACCAGTGTAACCTTTTATGTTTGGTTGACTGTACTTTATTTTAATAATGAACAGACTGTGATGTAAGTTTGAAATTAGAATGCACTTTAGATGTTTTGTGTCATTCATACCAAACACAAATGTTGCTGGTTGCTATTGTGTTTGCAGCACTACTATTATTTATTTTTTTATATATTTTATTTTTTATATTTTTCAGTTTAATTGATTTTTATTTATAAAATTGTATTTATTTAAATGTATATTTAAGTTTACATTTATGTTCCAACAAACTTTAAAAATTCTGCTTGATAAATGCTCTAAAACTTTTTTATTTGTTTGGTTAACTTTTTAATACCATGCAGTGCACAAAATTAAGATTCGAGAGATTCAATTCAGTTCAATTCACTTTCCAGAAGGTCAATTATTTTCAAGTTTATTTGTATAGCGCTTTTTACAATACAAATCATTGCAAAGCAACTTTACAGAAAATTAAGTTTCTACAATATTTAGTATTAGCTTATCAGTTGTGACTGTCAGTTTATGTGCATATGGCAGAAATGTTCAGAAAAATCAATAAAAGACGTAAACAAACAGACGATTAACACTATTAACAGCAATTATGCGATCTTATAGCAACTTATAGCAAAACGTTGTAGTTCTGTATGTTGTCTCTGGGTTAGCATCATCTGAGGTCCTCTGAGGGGTTGGCATCATCTCTTCTCAGGTATTCTGGATCCAGACTGGAGCTTGTGTAAATCGCATGGCAAAACAGAGAAACAAATACAGACATAATTAGCATAGCTGCTGTTCCAGCCAAGTAATATTTATTAGTTTAGCCCAAGCTAAAGAATAATAATGCGCATTTGATCAGATATAACTGCAGTCCAAAATTATGAGATGCATTATTTGAATGCTTGGCCAAAGAGGTGTGTTTTTAATCTAGATTTAAACAGTGGAAGTGTGTCTGAACCCCGAACATTATCAGGAATGCTATTCCAGAGTTTGGGAGCCAAATGCGAAAAAGCTCTACCTCCTTTAGTGGACTTTGCTATCCTAGGTACTATCAAAAGTCCAGTGTTTTGTGACCTTAGGGAGCTTGATGGGTTGTAGCGTGGTAGAAGACTAGTTAGGTACGCAGGAGCTAAACCATTAAGGGCCTTATAAGTAAGTAATAATATTTTGTAACTGATACAGAACTTAATAGGTAGCTAGTGCAGAGACTGTAAAATTGGGGTAATATGATCATATTTTCTTGACCTGGTAAGGACACTAGCTGCTGCATTTTGGACTATCTGTAGCTTGTTTATTGAGGTTGCAGGACAACCACCTAGCAGTGCATTACAATAGTCCAGTCTAGAGGTCATGAATGCACAAACTAGCTTTTCTGCATCAGAAACAGGTAACATGATTCGTAGCTTGGCAATGTTTCTAAGATGGAAGAATGCTGTTTTTGTAACATGGGAAATATGATTTTCAAAAGACAAGTTACTGTCCAATATAACACCCAGATTTTTGACCATAGAGGAAGTAACAGTACATCCGTCTAATTGCAAATTGCAATCTACGAGATTCTGTGTAATGTTTTTTGGTCCAATAAGTAATATCCCTGTCTTATCTGAATTTAATAGGAGAAAATTATTGGTCATCCAATCTTTTACATTTTCAACACACTCTGTTAGCTTAGATAATTTAGAAGTTTCATCTGGTCTCGTTGAGATATATAGTTGATTATTATCAGCATAACAGTGGAAACTAATCCCATATTTTCTCATGATATTACCAAGGGGCAACATGTATATTGAAAATAGCAGAGGACCTAGGACAGATCCTTGTGGCACTCCATATTTTACTGGTGATAAATGAGATAATGCCCCATTTAAATAAACAAAGTGGTAGCAATCGGACAGGTAGGATCTAAACCATCTTAAAGCCTGCCCTTGAATACCTGTATAGTTTTGTAATCTATCCATGAGTATGTCGTGATCTAAGGTGTCGAATGCAGCACTAAGATCAAGTAAAACTAGCAATGAGATGCAGCCTTGGTCTGACGCAAGAAGCTAGTCATTTGTAATTTAACAAGTGCAGTTTCTGTGCTTTGATGAGGCCTGAAACCCGACTGAAATTCTTCATAGAGATCTTTTTTTTTTTTGCAGGAAGGAGCACAATTGAGCAGACACAATTTTTTTCTAAAATTTTAGACATAAATGGAAGATTTGAAATGGGTCTGTAATATGCCAGTTCACTAGGATCTAGTTGTGGTTTCTTAATAAGAGGCTTTATATCCGCCAGCTTGAATGGTTTTGGGATGTGACCTAAAGATAATGACGAGTTAATAATATTGAGAAGCAGTTTTTCTGCTACAGGTAATAACTCTTTCAGTAATTTAGTGGGTACAAGATCTAATAAACATGTTGTTGGTTTAGATGCAGTGATAAGTTTATTTAGCTCTTCCTGTTCTATAGTTGTAAAGCACTGCAGTTTATCTTTGGGTGCGATGGATAAAACTAAAGTATTAGACGCTGTAGAATCTACATTTGTTATTGTATTTCTGATGTTATCTATTTTATCAGTGAAGAAATTCATAAAGTCATTACTATTTAACTGTGAGGGAATATTTAGATCAGGTGGCGTCTGGTTATTTGTTAATCTAGCCACTGTGCTAAATAAAAACCTTGGATTGTTTTGGTTGTTTGCTATGAGTTTGTGGATATGCTCGGCCCTGGCAGTTTTTAGAGCCTTTCTAAAGCTAGACATACTGTTTTTTTTTTCCACATTTGCGCTCAAGACTACGAGTTTCTTTCTTGAGAGAGTGGGTATTACTGTTGTACCATGGCACAGTTCGTTTTTCTCTAACCTTTTTCAATTTGATGGGGGCAACAGCTTCTAATTTATTAGAGAAGATAGTGCCCATGTTGCCAGTCATTTCGTCTAGATCATGTGTATTTATGGGTACACAGACAAGTTGAGATAAATCAGGCAGGTTATTTGCGAATCTGTCTTTGGTGGCTGGAACAATAGTTCTGCCCGGATGATAACGCGAAGCCATATAGTTATTATCATTAATATGCAGAATGCACGATACAAGGAAATGGTCAGTAACATCATTACTTTGAGGTACGATATCTATATCAGTAAGATCGATTCCATGCGATATAATTAAATCTAGTGTTTGATTAAAATGGTGAGTGGGCCCGGTGACATTTTGCTTGACTCCAAAACAGTTTAATTAGTCAGTAAACGCAAGTCCTAATGCATCATTTGTATTATCAACGTGAATGTTAAAATCTCAGAAAATTAGCGCTTTATCAGCAGTAACCAACAGATCTGAGAGGAAATCTCCAAATTCTTTTAGGAATTCTGTATATGGCCCTGGTGGTCTATACACAGTAGCCAGAGCAAGAGATACGATAGATTTCTTTTGCATATCTGACAGTGTAACATTAAGCAGAAGTATTTTGAATGATTTAAACCTGTATCCTGTTTTCTGGGTAACATTGAGAATATCACTATATATTGTTGCAACACCTCCCCCACGACCAGTCTGAAGGGGCTCATGTTTATAACAGTTTGGTGGAGTAGACTCATTTAGACCAATATAATAATTTGGTTTTAGCCAGGTTTTAGTCAAGCAGAGTACATCAAAACTATTATCTGTGATCATTTCATTAACAATAACTGCTTTTGGTGTGAGTGATCTAATGTTTATGAGCCCAAACTTTAGAAATAGTTTTTGTTCATTTAATTTTAAGTTTTTCTGGTTTAATCAAGATAAGATTTTTTCTAGATCCTAAATTAAATTTATATTTTGACCTCACTGTTCGGGGAACAGACACAGTCTTAATAGATTGGACAGCGCAAGTACTTCTAACATTTAAGCGGGTAGAACAAAAGTCATCACAGCAGTTATTTGAGAATTGGCTTTCTAGTCAGATGGAGTGTAAACTCCTGGAGATGTTGTCCGACAGGAGTTCCGCTCTGACTCTGCTGGGGTGCAGGCCATCAGCGCGAAAAAGCCTAGGATGCTCCCAGAAAAGATTCCAATTATTAACAAAGAGCAGTTTCTGTTCTTTACACCATGACAATAACCATTCATTTAGAGCAAAAAGTCTACTGAACCTTTCGTGTCCTCATCGATATGTGGGCAGTGGTCCTGACACGATGATCGTTGCTGCGGGCAACGTAGCACGGACGTGTCGGACTATGGAGTCTCCGACGATCACAGCATCGCGTTCCGTCTCGCGGAGGGGAGCAAAGCGGTTCCGTGTGGAGATCTCGAAGGCCGGAGGGGGAAGAGTCATCGCCCGGGGCCTGGCTCGTGTCCTCCGCTGCGGATGCACCCAGGGTCCGTGGTGTCCCGGCGCCGGAGTGAAGGACATCTGGGCAGATCGCGTCCTGGGTGCACTGGGCCTGTGCAGAGAAACACACGGGGTAGAGATGGTGGGACTATTAGTAGCGCACTACATACTTACCCTGGACTTGTGCACTCAAAGGTAGACATACATCCGCCATTAAGCAAGTAACAGTGAGTAAAGCAATTGTAATGTGTGTGAATAGAGAATTAGCAATGCAAGCGGGTTTAGCGACAACCAAGCTGGTGATGCTAATGGGCTATAAGCTACTAGCGGACTCGGGAAATCAAAATAAAACTAGTGATAAGGCACTCTGATTGTTTTTGTTGTAGAATACAATAGAGGATATATTCACACGTTATAGAAACGAAAATGATGGTGTATAAAATAGATTTCAATAATAAAAAATAGATAATAAAGAAATAACGTGACAGAGCTCAAGTCAATGTTCAATAATTGATGATGTTAAGTTTAGAAATGTTGTGCATCCACTTATTATTAGTGTGACATTTTAGCATGCAAATGAAGGGGAAAACTTCAAGATATCGGTCCTAAAAATCGGCAGCACATACTGGCCATCGGCTGACCCTGACCTCTAAACATCGGCATCGGTTATAGAAAAACCCATATCGGTCGATCTCTAGTGCAAACCAGTAAAGTAAACAAACAGTGCAGATAAAATGACTAGTGCAAAAGAGCTTATTCAGTCTGATTAAAGTGTCAAAAAGACTACAAAAAAAAACTGTTGTCAACAGTGAGAATCAAAGTCAAGTCAAGTCACCTTTATTTATATAGCGCTTTATACAACAACAGATTGTGTCAAAGCACCTGAACAACATTAATTAGGAAAACAGTGTGTCAGTAATGCAAAATGACAATTAACGGCAGTTCATCATTGAATTCAGTGATGTCATCATCCAGCTCAGTTCAGTTTAACAGTAGGCTATCTGTGCAATCAAGTCAACGATATCGCTGGATATTAACTGTCCCCAACTAAGCAAGCCTGATGCGACAGCATCAAGGAACCAAAACTCCATCGGTGACAGAATGGAGAAAAAACCTTGGGAGAAATCAGGCTCAGTCAGGGGGCCAGTTCTCCTCTGGCTAGATGAAACCAGCAGTTCAGTTCCAGGCTGCAGCAAAGTCAGATTGTACAGAAGAATCATCTGTTTCCTGTGGTCTTGTCCCGGTGGTTGTCTGAGACAAGGTCTATACAGGTTATCTGGGGCTCATCTAGTTGTCCTGGTCTTTCAGGGCATCTAGACTGTCTTTCAGGGCTGTAGAGGTCCCTTCTAGGTGCTGATCCACCATCTGGGCTGGATACGTACTGGATCCGGGTGACTGCAGTGACCGTCTGATCTGGATACAGACTGGATCTGGTGGCTACGGGGACCTCGGAATAAGAAAAAAAACAGACTAATATTAGCGTAGATGCCATTCTTCTAACGATGTAGCAAGTACATCGGGTGTTATGGGAAGTGTTCCCGGTTCCGGTTTACCTAATTAATGCAGCCTAAAAATCCTTTAACGGATTTTGATATTAGAAGCGTATTGGTGTGTTATGTGTAAGCCAGGTTAAAGAGATAGGTCTTTAATCTAGATTTAAACTGCAAGAGTGTGTCTGTAAGCGTGCAGAACAACCACCCAATAAAGCATTACAACAATCTAACACTGAGGTCATAAACGCATCGATTGACATTTCTGCATTTGATATTGAGAGCATAGGTTGTAATTTAGATATATTTTTGAGATGGAAAAATGCAGTTTTACAAATGCTATAAACGTGGCTTTCTAAGGAAAGATTGTTGTCAAATAGCACACCTAGGTTCCTAACTGATGACGAAGAATTGACAGGGCAGCCATCAAGTCTTAGACAGTGTTCTAGGTTATTACATGCAGAGTTTTTAGGTCCTATAATTAACACCTTTGATTTTTTTCAGAATTTAGTAGTAGGAAATTATTCGTCATCCAGTTTTTTATATCGACTATGCATTCCGTTAGTTTTTCAAATTGGTATGTTTTGCCGGGCTGCGAAGAAATATAGATCTGAGTATCATCAGCATAACAGTGAAAGCTAACACCATGTTTCCTGATGATATCTCCTAAGGGTAATGGCCCTAGTACTGAGCCTTGAGGTACTCCAAACTGCACTTGTGATCGATATGTTACCTCTTCATTCACTGCTACAAATTGATGGCGGTCATATAGGTACGATTTAAACCATGCTAATTAGGGCTGTGCGATATGGACAAAAAAAACCTATCACGATTTTTTGATCAATTTTGCGATTTCGATTTTAATCACGATTTTGACACACACAGACATGCTTTACAGTCATAAATGCATTCAGTATAAATTTGAAACATATTTCCAAAAGAAAACCAATGAGAGCTTTATCAAAAAGTTGTAACATGCCTCTAGAACAGACATAAGTCAAAATAATCACTAAGTAAAGATGTCAAACAAAATGTCTAGACATATGGCAAAAAATGATTACAAATAAAATAAAATAAAACCCGTGTCCAGGGCTTTTTTTTTGGTTGTTGTTTTTTTTTTTTTGCCATGCATTGGTCATAGAACTCATTGTAGAGGTGCCTCAGGTGCTGAAATATATTTATTGCCCAAGGTTCACACGTACTCCGTTTGCAGTGCGTATACAGTATGTGTATGCGGTGCAGAAGCAGCAGCGAGAGCGCTTTATTTATCGGGACCGATTTAGAAATCGCCCGCGCTCAAAACGTGATTTTATTACGATTTCGATTAATCGCACAGCCCTAATGCTAATGCACTTCCATTAATACCAACAAAGTTTTTTAGTCTATGCAAAAGAATGTTGTGGTCAATAGTGTCGAACGCAGCTCTAAGATCCAATAGCACTAATAGAGAGATATAACCACGATCAGATGATAAGAGCAGGTCATTTGTAACTCTAAGGAGAGCAGTCTCAGTACTATGATACGGTCTAAATCCTGACTGGAAATCCTCACAGATGCCATTTTTTTCTAAGAAGGAATATAATTGTGTGGATACTACCTTTTCTAGTACCTTGGACAGAAAAAGGAGATTTGAGATCGGTCTGTAATTAACTAGTTCTTTGGGGTCAAGTTGTGTTTCTTTGATGAGTGGCTTAGTAACAGCCAGTTTGAAGGTTTTGGGGACATATCCTAATGACAATGAGGAATTAATAATAGTTAGAAGAGGATCTATGACTTATGGAAGCACCTTTTTTAGGAGCTTAGATGGAATAGGGTCTAACATACATGTTGTTAGTTTAGATGATTGAACAAGTTTATACAATTCTTCCTCTCCTATAGTAGAGAATGAGTGGAACTGTTCCTCAGGGGATCTATAGTGCACTGTCTGATGCGATACTGTAGCTGACGGCTGCATGGTTACAATTTTATCTCTAATAGTATCAATCTTAGAAGTAAAGTAGTTCATAAAGTCATAACTGCTGTGCTGTTGGGAAATGTCAACACTTGTTGATATTTTTTTCGTTAATTTAGCCACTGTATTGAAGTAATACTTGGGGTTATGTTTGTTTTCTTCTAAAAGAGACAAAAAGTAATCAGATTTAGCAGTTTTTAATGCTTTTCTGTAGGACAGGTTACTTTCCCGCCAAGCAATACAAAAAAACTCTAGTTTTGTTTTCCTCCAGCTGCGCTCCATTTTCCGGGCTGCTCTCTTTAGTGTGCGAGTGTGCTCATTATACCACTGTGTCAGATGGTTTTCCTTAATCTTCTTTAAGCATAAAGGAGCAACTGCATTTCAAATGCTAGAAAAGAGAGAGTCCATAGTTTCTGTTACATCATCAAGTTGTTCTGAGGTTTTGGATATGCTAAGGAATTGGGATACATCAGGAAGTTTGCTTACAAAGCAGTCTTCTGTGGTAGAAGTGATGGTTCTACCATACTTGTAACAAGTAGAATTTACAGTTTTAGCTATATGAAGTTTGCACAAAACTAAATAATGATCTGAGATATCATCGCTTGGCTGCATAATTTCAACACCATCAACATCAATTCCATGGGACAGTATTAAATCTAGAGTATGATTTCGACAATGAGTAGGTCCTGAGACGTGTTGTCTAACCCCAATAGAGTTCAGAATGTCTATAAATGCTGACCCCAATGCATCTTTTTCATTATCAGCATGGATATTAAAATCACCAACAATTAAAACTTTATCTGCAGCCAGCACTAACTCGGATATAATATCAGCAAACTCTTTAATAAAGTCTGCATGGTGCCCTGGTGGCCGGTATACAGTAGCCAGTACAAACATCACAGGGGATTTATCATTAACACTTGTTTCTCTGGATAATGTTATATGAAGCACCATTTCTTCAAACAAGTTATACTTGAAGCTACCCCTCTGAGAAATACTGAAAACATTGTTATAAATTGAAGCAACACCTCCCCCTTTACCTTTTGGACGCGGCTCATGTTTATAACAGTAATCTTTGGGGGGGGGGGGGGGGGATGGGGTAGACAAAGTTATGCCTTCTTTCTTTGCGTGAACATTTGGGCGGCATTATGCAAATCTTCCCACATCGTGATGTAGACATGTGGGGGCGTAATAGAACGAGCCGTTATAGGGGGTTGTGGTTGACTCTTTACTTTTATAAAGAATATCTCTTTGGGTTTGAGACTTTATTCTTTGCAACTTTTACAGATCTTCTTTATCCACCAAGAGCTTGTAACACTCCAAATAGAAAGGAAAACATGAAATCGCATCATAAATCGCACCTTTGAGTTTGGGAAAACCAGCAGTGTTCGAAATACATACATACATACATACATACATACATATATATATATATATATATATATATATATATATATATATATATATATATATATATATATATATATATATATATATATAGTAGGCAGTATAGAGTATATACAGTACTGTGCAGTATCCAGAACATATTAAGCTAGTATTCCGTTGCAAACATAGCCTCTATTTAATTTGAATAAATTTGTTCAGAGCGTTTGTTTCAATGCACTATTTTAAAATGATTCACTGATTTATTTGGGATGTGAATCAGTATGCAGACTTGAACAAATTTAACCATACAGTATTTTAAACTATATATAACCAAAAGTTATGAAAATGAATGATTATGAAAGATTAGTAATGTTCATGTAAATACTGTTATTTATCGCTGTAGTATTATTTTAATTCATCCCAAACATCAATTGGTTTATAAATTCTTTGTGAATCAGTTCAAACTAATTTAAAAGAGATGATTCAAAAGATTTGTTCATAAATTGAGCATAACTAAATGAGAAATCTGAAGTGCAAACTATGCAGTCCCAGATGACCAATCAAAACAATATCCTACAATGCAATGCATCTGACTTGACATTCCATTGTTTTGAAGATCTGATTTGAAAGATATTTGTTTGTCAATTGAATGTCACTAAAAGTGAGAAATCTGATGAAATGCACACTTCTGATGCTCTTCTAAGCTTATTATACATCTGCCCCTTTAAAAAGCATGAACCAGACTAATCAGAATAACCTCTTCTCCATGCCATCGTTTGTCTTAATAAAACTATTGACTTTATAATAGCTTATTCTTGCCGTGTGCCATTAGCCCGGATAGCCAGGACTTTAAATATTAAGCAGGCTTTACAAGATTTGATGATATGTTTAGCAAACAGTGCACAGCCCACATTTCTCGATCTCCTGCTGTAAATGAAAAATAGCCTATCTTTCAATTGGAAAAAACGCTGTTTCAAGCAATATCGCAAATCTTGCTTTGGACTCAATTGTAAATGATTTAACATGGCATATAGATTTAATCTGGTTAAGGTTAGTGTCTGTATGCATGCATGCATGCATGCATGGTGTCGGGGGGGTTTGTGTTCTGCTTATATTGGCTATCATAAATGGCGTGTAATCCAAAGAAGTGATTTATGATCTATATGTTGTAAGCATGTCAATGGCCACACTGCAGTAATACTCATATGCTATTCCCGTATTTTTAGAGTATGGCCACCACTCACACTTACTCCCTTATGTGTGAACAAGACCTGTCCAGCTGGTAAAAATTGAAAATGTTTTCTTCTCCAAGGACTTAAAGGGTCAAGAGAACCCACAATAATCCTCTCTCATGTATCTTTTTTTTTGAGTTTGTAACAAACCACACCTTTGTTAGAACGGGGCCCCAGTAGAAGTATGGCTGCAGGGACAGCCGTCCATGAGTTCTGACTTTCAAGGCCCTGTCAGACTTTAAATAGCTTCTGCTTTATTTCACCCTTTGACCCTTGGCTCCCAGACACGGCCATGCAGGAAAAACACAGAGATATGTGATACATCAAGGCTCTGGTGAAACTCCAGAGCTGTGAGAGGGAGGCCTGAAATGCCGAGTTTGCAGGAATGAAGGAGGGTTTTGTTTGGGGCCAAACACCATTAATGTGATGAAGAAGCTTGTTCAGAATGAATGTGCTCTGGTATGTTTCTGAGTCTCTGTTGTGAAGGCACTTCTCAGTGCGCTCTTCATTTTGAAAATGCTGAAACAATGAAAGACCCCAGGTCTATATTTCTTTGTTTCAGGACACAATATAACACTGTGGGGTCTCTTTTGGTTGACTAATTAAGAATCCCAATGTATTGTTTCATTAATAATGAGTGAGGACACGTAAAACAAAATCTTGCCAATGCTGTGAAAAGAGTTATGTCTGGCCTAATGTATTCTAGACTGTAAGATCGTTGAGAATTTTTATTTGAACCTACATTCAACCTTGGCTAAACCATTTGTAGTGTTTTATTTTCCCACCTTATTTATTGTGTTTAGTCTGTTGCCAAGATTCAGATGTGAGGTCCCTTCATTCAGCTGTTCTGTGGCTTAATGAATTCATTCAAAAATGGAGTACATGCATACCATGACTTGAATAAACCTCTTTAATGATAAGCATGTTTTTAATTTCAGAATTAAAATTGATTTTGATATTTTTGTGGGGCGTAATGTCAGGGCAATACAGCTGTTCTGGTATGACATTGAAGAAAAAAAATCATACCTATAACGTACACCTTATTAAGTAGTTTGGCATAATTTTTATTAATATTATTATTTCTTAGACAAAATATATTTAACAAAACTGCTTGTTAGTGCTCGAAACCTCATGTGTGCCAAGGCATGTGATGCGATCAACAAAATCAATAAATCCCTTAATTTTAGATATGTGATATTTCAAATGTATTTGTCTGTGAAGGGTTGGTTGGTTTTGTTTGTTGTCTTTCATGGAGAGCGACCTCCTCCTCATAAATGTTGTGATGTTTTTTATGGTTGTAAAACATGAAATTTTTATTGTGTAATTATTTTTTTTTTTTTATGTTTTTCAAAGTTTATGAAACATGAAAAACATGCAAAACATGTTTTTCTAAAAACTAACATGTTTTAAACTAATTTAAAAAATGTTTTCCTTTTCTTTATTGTGGACATTCAGTGACATTGTCCCATTTGGCAGTTTTATTCAGAGAGACATTGTTCT
This sequence comes from Cyprinus carpio, assembly GCF_018340385.1. Taxonomy (NCBI): domain Eukaryota; kingdom Metazoa; phylum Chordata; class Actinopteri; order Cypriniformes; family Cyprinidae; genus Cyprinus; species Cyprinus carpio. Next base: position 18,519,323 of record NC_056613.1, on the reverse strand, counting down.
GCAGGTTTTTTTTTTTTTTTAAAACCTGTTGATACTGAAGTTGGACCGTATATTTTTATTTTATATTTATAGATTTATATTTTATCTTTTCATAGAAAATGTGCGCAATTTAGTTTGCTTCATTTTTTGCCTAGATGCAATAGTGAAATATCAGTGGGGCCCAAGGTTTCAGTTACTAATAGATTTCCGTGTTTTTTTCCCATTGTGTGACGCTCATTGATTAACTTGAAGATGCGCTGTATAGCCAGTCAGTGCAGCAGGCCTTGCTGAACTGTGTCCATGGAGACATTGAATAGAAGGGGCCCTTCCGCATTATTTGGGGTCCAGGTCATTCAGTCCTTGACCTTGAAAACTTGTCCCCTGCATATACCCTGGACTGAAACAGGGGTCCGAATGCTCAATATTCAAGTTTGAGGCTTTCAGGTTAAGGGGTCATGAGGTCGGCACTAATGCACAGTTGTATTAATGATTGACCTTCAGAAAATGGGGCAAAAGAAAAGGCTTGGGGGTGGAGAGGGTAGAAGGGGCAGAAAAAGGAAGAGAATGAAGTCAGGGACCTGTTCCAGAGCGATAACAGAGATGGCCATGAAAATGCATCCATCACCCAGCGGCTAAGCCCATCTACTCTTTGTGCATCAGCGTGGTCGCATTGACTGAGAGTAGCTGGGAAGGCAATCTTTTGGGGGTGGGGAGCGGAGGAGAGTGCGGGTGAGGGTTGCCCTGGGCTGGCCAGAAGGACGCTGCATTGCTTATTCAACAGGGGAAGATCTTTCAGAAGATAGAGGCCCACCAATCTCCTCAATGAGGCTCAGTCGAGCAGCAGACTTGCTCAGGAGATATCTAATTTAGTGAGCAGAGCACGCGGTTACAGGGCTGGATGACATATGGCTTAGTTGAGCCATGTGTGCGGAGGGAGGGATGTATTGGAAGGGGGAAGTGCTGCACTTATACATGATCAAAGGGGTGAGGGGTTGTTGCATATGGCGCAGGTTTGCTGAATAAAAATGGAAGGAGAGAGATGACTGTTGTGAAGTTATCGTTGTTATTTACAGTATCTTCGCTTTTTTGGAGGTCATAAAAGAAAACATCAGCATATTACCTTACAGGTAATATATACTGTGGCTTTTAGGAAATCTAGGTCACATACAGTGTCCTCCATAAGTATTGGAACAGTAAAGACAAAATTGTTCTGTTTGCTGTGGAGTCAAGAAATCTGTAAATATGATTATAAGATGAACATGAGACAAAACTACAGAATGTCACATTTTATTATTGGGTGATTTAACACAAAGATGTTTTACCAGCTAAGAAGATCAGCACTTTTAGAGTTTCATCTCCCTATCTGATGTGAGCATAAGTATTGCAACAGTTGCCTCACAGGTCTTTCTAAGTGTTCAGCTGTGTTCCGTTGAATTAATTCTTCAGATATTAAAAGAAAGGAAATGAGTCTTATCAGTTATATCCATTGCTTCTGCATTCTAAGTCTTGCATTTGACGATGACACACACAAACCAGGATGAAGACGAGGAAGCCGACTCTGAAAGAAAAGCAAGCAATTTGGATGCTAAAAGAAAAGAAGTCAATTAGAACTATAGGAAAAACAAAGGGCATGGAGAAATTAAGAGTTTGGAAACTACCGGCGACATCAGCAACCAACGACGACCTGATCGGCTGAGAAAAACAACAGTAGTTGATGATAGACAAATCATAAAAGCTGTTAAAATGAACCCTAAAATACATGTCTGTAAAATCACCAACAACCTCCAGAAAGCTGGGGTGATGCTCTGTCAATCTACAGTCCACAGGAGAATTTGACACAGAATTACAGAAGCTACACAGCAAGATGCAAACCTCTGATCAGCACCAAAAATAGAAAGGCAAGATTCTTCACAAATGTGGGCCAGTAGAGTTTTGGAGTTGATGGACCGATGAGACAAAGATTAACATTTATCTAAGTGATTGGAAAGCAAAAGTGTGGAGAAAAAGGGAACTGCAAATGATCCTAAGCATACAACCTCATCTGTAAACCTTGGTGGAGGTGGTGTCATGGCATGGGCAAGCATGGCTGTCTCTAGAACAGGACCTCTTATTTCTAATGATGACTTAATGTATGATGGCAGTAGCAGGATGAATTTGGAAGGGTACAAAATCATTTTGACTACCAGTATTCAAGAAAATGCCACCAAACTCATAAGAAAGCACTTCATATTGGATCAGGACAATGACCCAAAACACCCTGCCAGTTCAGTCAAGGACTTTATCAGGGCAAAGAAATGTAAAGTCTTAGATTGCCCAAATCAATCTCCAGATTTAAATCCGATTGAACATTAGTTTCACAAGCTGAAGAGGAGACTAAAGACAGAAACTCCACAAAACAAGCAACAGTTGGAATTGGCTGCATTAAAGGCTGGGGAAAAGCTTTTCAAAGCATAATACCAAGAGTCTGGTGATGTCTGTTGGGTTGCGGACTCACTGCTCTGATTGCATGCAAGGGATCTGCAACTAAATATTAGCTTTTAATCTTTTACATCTGCTTTAAATTCAACTGTTCCAATACTTATGCTCACATCAAATAGTGGGATGAACTTTAAAAGTGCTGTCCTTTTTATTTGGTAAAACATGTATGTGTCAAAAGACGTAATAATAAATTCCACAGCAGAGAAAGCAATTTTGTCTTTACTGTTACAATACTTATGGAGGGCACTGTATTGTCATTAGGTTGAATATATTACATAAGCAATTTTCTAGTATACTTTCTCTACTCTAAAGTGCATTATTTAATATCATATTTCTGGATAAAGAACACCATCTTCTTGCAGAGTTACATAATCGGTCACTTCATTTTGAAGGGCCAAGGGTCATTCCAAACCTGTATGCTGTTATGTATTCATTTATATATATTTCAAACTCCAAATGTTACAAAAAGTTACTAGAAACAAGTTTATTTTAGCAATGTAATGGTATTAAAATTCTGGCTGATAGCAATATGCCAATAATTATTTTCTTGTTTTGTCTGATATGGCTGGTATTCTTATACTGTTGTAAACAAACCTTCAAGCAAAAACATGTTCCTTACATAATTCATATTTGTGAGTGTATAAACATTTTTTTAACAGTAGTTTTTATTTTTTATTTAATATTAATTAACAACATTATGCTTTTGGTGACATTTTACAACCTGAACTAACCTTGTCATTAAAATTGTAAAATTATTGATTTATTGACTCATGTCACACAGTCTTGTGAGTCTTTGGGGTTCTTTGTTATTAAATAATATCACCACAGGACTTTGTTGGTCGCAACACCTGACTTTATTTTTGTATACATAGTTATTTTTTTCCAGATATTAATAATATAAATAGAGATTGAAGCTCAAAATATTGTTGACATTGACAGCATCATGCCGTAACATCATGGTTTATTAATAATTTTCATATGAATGTTTTCATAACAATACTAGAGCTGTTGTATTTTCTAGAGTTAGAATGTAAGCTTCCCCACAAATATTAGCTATAGCTGCTGTCTTTTTCAGCAAACATCACCGTGCATTATTTAACACAAGCTTGCAGTGTCAACACTTTTATTTCTATCATGCACCGGGGCCTCAAATCCGCTTGTCCTTTCTGACAAATGATTTCCTCTTTGGCATTTACACCGAGGCAGTTAATTTTTAGCGTTAAAATTTACATGCAATATCCGCAACAGAATGGCCAAGACCCATCATGTCACATATGGCTTTTGTTCGCAAGTGTCAACCAAACAAGCGAAATGTTACCGAAGGCATCCCACTCCGCTCCAGCTAATCAAAGCCACTCAAAAGTTGTACGGCACCAGATCTGTCTATGAAACCTGACATTTCTTGGTGAAGAGGCACATTTAATACCGCCCTGTCTTCTGTGCGTGCCGTGTAGAGTTTAATGAGCACCTTTTGTGGCAGGACATGAATAATGTATACATTACCCCACTTTAAAGCATACATGCCGCTTGTGTCTCGAGAAAGGACAGGAGGTGCAGTGATGGACTGGTGAAATTAAAAGCCTGAGGGGGGAGGAGAAAAGTTAAAGGCTCCACATTATGGTCGATTGTGTCACCACGTCGCTTCCAATATAAGTGGGAAGATGGAAAAGATGCCCACCCACCCCCCTCCAGCCAAGTCAATCCTCACCAAAGATGTTCGTTTATGGGCAAAATGAATGCACTGAAGGGTGAAGCCACAGCAGAGATATAGAGTTTCCCAAGGCATGAAATACTTCTAAAGGCTTCTGTCTGGGCAGAATTTACCAATATGAACCGATTAACTCTTAAAGGAATGGTCCATTTAAAACTTTAACTCAGACCATGTCCAAACGAATGTGTTTTTTGTAGGAATATACTAATGTTTGAAAAACCTTCACCATGCACTTTAAAACACTTTATACACATAAATTGGATTGAAACATTTACTGCTTTACATTGAATATATTCAAACCTTTTAAAACTATTCAATGTGTGTCCAAAGTCACGATACAAAAAAGTATGTTCTATAGTTTATATTTTTTGCTTGCTATGTAGGGAAGTAGGCATTCAGACGCAGAGCAAGTCTATTTCTCTGTTTTTAGTACTCAGGTGCATTAGAGAGGCATAAATTCACAACTATTAGATGTGTCGTTCTTGATGTTGGTCCTTTTTTCCATGAAAAATTCAAATTTGTCAAAACTTTTCACATATGCTTTTTTCCGTACTTTAAGTTCAATAGGTCCACAATGAGCACAGGCTGTGTGCTCCAAACTTCTTCAGAGTCATTAAAGGTAAATATTTCTTAAAAATGGTTGTTCCAAACCATATGCAACCAACTTGAACACAAACTGTACATTTAATCTTTTAAAATATATATTTTTTTTATTGTTGTTACTATTAATGCTTTTACACCCTTGTTTGTCTTTGACCCCATGCATTATTTTTTAATCATGGGCACTTTTTTTTTTTGTCCTTGACACTTATGTATAAGTCATATATCAGCCTTAACCCTGTGTATTATGGGAAACAGGCTCTCATCATATGTTATATTTATGAAAGACTCAACATATTAATCACAAAAAAAGTCTATAAATCTCAGTACAAAATGGCCCTGGATCGAAGAATGTGTAGTCTTTTGATACTCAGACCAGCTGTTTGAGAACTGCCCTGTGGGTAAATCATACATGTTTTCTTTTCTGAGGAGTGATTCATATATTAATAATGCATCATTTAACCCCTCCTGCACAGGGATATGAAAGGTTTGGCTGGCAGGTAAAGCAGAGAAGAACCAACAGAGGTCGAGAGGACTGGAAAACACACTAACACACGCTAGAGGAAGTAATCTGTCATTACTGAGAGCGTTCTGCTCAGCCCCCTCTACCCAGAGATCCCTTCCTACTCATAAATACATCATTACAAGAGCACCGATGAGTTCGTGTTTCATCAGCTGTCAGAAGTGACCTGGATTCTGCATCGCTGTTTGACCCAAATCCAGCTGTCACATATGCTAAGCAGTACTTACATAATCACTGTCCTTATTGCTATCATGGCATAATGCTGAAAATAGTATCAAGCTACCAGTATTGAAGGAAGACGAGTTAAAAAAAAGATCCCTTTTGCATCTTGATATTAAGTTTGAGACTGCATAGGCAACAGCATATCTACGTTTTGATATTTGACATGCTACAAAAAAAAGTGGCTGCAGGTGTGAACTCAGTCTGTTTTTGTGTCATATATATATATATATATATATATATATATATATATATATATATATATATATATATATATATATATAGTATATATATATATATATTAAAAGCCTGATTTCTTCCACTTTTTTCAGTGCTTTCACTTTTATTCTTCTGCACACTTTTCTGCTATTTAATTTATGCATGCAGAACCTGATTTTACCAAGTGCGACATGTTCCTGGATCAACATCTTTGTTGACCCTGGAACAACATTGTGATTTAACCAATCAGATTTGAAGAACCAGTTTATAGTTTTTGTCAAGTTTACACTTACAATCAGTGTTTGGTGCTACATCAGTGTCATTCATCTTTCATTTCCTCTGATTTTAGGGACTACTCATGGTTAAGGTTAGGTTTAGGTGTATTTTTTACAAGATTGTGTATTTTTGGCCCATGCAGACAGATGCAACCACAAGGACTGACTGTCCAGAGCAGAACATATGTAAGGCTGTCTTACTGTGGTTAGCCATACTGCCCATGTCAATTTAGAACAACATGAACACTGAGAAAGAGTTAACAAGACTCTTAGCTAATTAATGTGCATAATTGGTAATCTCTTTCCTTCATGGGCTCTGAGAAGAGAAGATATATAGTGTCATCAAAATGCAAAACTGGTTAAGCCTTCACATAATTTGCCAGGTAATTTTGCATGCAAGAACCAAATTTAGTTGTTGTAGCAGTTGACCAGTAATGCTGATTCCAATAACTGTGAAAAGAGTGGCTATATACAGTATGTAAGAAAGGGACAAAAAAATAAAAAAAATAATAATAATGTTAAAACTTTAGTATTAACTTGTTACTTATTAGCATGTCTATTATAAACATATTGGCTGTTTATTAGTATTTATAAGCACATATTCTGCATGACCATATTCTACATCCTTAATCCTACCCAATAACTAAACTTAACAGCTACTTTACTTACTATTAATAAACAGCAAATTAGGAGTTTATTGAAGCAAAGGTCATAGTTAAAAGTTTGTTAATAGCGAGAAATGGACCTTAAAATGAAGTGTGACCAAAATACACTTGATTTTAATTTGACTTAGTGTCAATAAATAGGAAATGTGATAGGAAAATAACCACACTATATCATTATAAGTTTAGGTTCAGTTTGTTTATTCAGCAAACATGCATTCAATGCTGTAAGCAGCACAAGTATTTTCATTATTGATAATAACAAATGTTTCTTTAGCACCAGATCAGCATATTATATTGATTTCTGAAAGATTATCTGACATTCAACACTGAAGTAATGGCTGCTGAAAATTCAGTTTTGACATCACAGCAATAAATTACATTTTAAAATATATTTAAACAGAAGTAAATATTTAAAAATTGGAATAATAATTCATAGTATTTATGTTTTTTCTGCAGCCTTGCATGGTTAGCATATAAAACTTCTAAAAACATAAAAATTGTACGGAACCCAAATTTTGAATGGAAGTGTGCACAAATGCTATGGCATTGGATGGTAGTTTATAGTATGAAGTTAAATAATAGTAAAAAGTTTTTAGTAGTGTAAATAGTCTCAAAAGTGTTTATTCCATAACCTGTGTAAACATTGAATTAAATTGAGACAAGAATTTACATTGAAGTAAATTTAAATGTACAGAGGGGAAGCTAAGTTAACATTAAACAATTTTTAACACATTTCCTCACTTAATATACTAAAATCCATTTAATATTTGTGCATTATTGTGCATTCTGTTGGCAAGCCCTAAGAAGAGCTGTTATCGGCTGCTCTGTTATCATCTTGTTTATCATCTATGTAACTAGTTAAGCACTCGATTTACATCCTTATTTCCAACATTGCCCAATAATAATCTGTTATCTCTTATCTGCCATTATTTAAATGAATCTCCACAGCTTATGTTCCAATCACGTGGTTCAAACTTGTATGACTTGCAGTACTCTTTGTTTTACAGAAGCAAAATGCTGACCAGGCCCGAAAGTGCTGAAGGAAGAGAAATAACAGCAATGTGCTCAGGAGTGAGGATGTGTTAGATAGCATTATCTAATTAGCTGCAACTAATTATAACAAATATAAGCCAGACACAGTCCCTAGGCAAAGTACCCTTAAGTGTGAATTCACTCTCTCACATACTATCTGCTTTTCTCGCCTCATAATGTTGGATTCTTCTCTTGCCTCCTCCTCCTCCTCCTCCTCTCATCTCAGTGCATAAACAGTGCCTGCAGTCAGAATATTCTCTGATCAAAGGGACAAATCTATCCAGGAGCAATCAGGTTGCTGAGCTAGCCGGGGCTGCTGACAACTCTCTAGCTCTTTGATCAGAAATACATCATCTTCAGTGGGTTGGCTGGCTTTGTCTGGGGCCAGGAAATAGGGGAAGTGATAGCTCCCACTTGGTTCTCTCCTTTTCTTGCTGCTCCCCTTGTCAGCCAAGATGAAAGCTACCCCAATTACAAGTGAAAATACCCCCCTTCCCACCCATTGTAAAAGCTGCTTTTTTAGCTTCTCGGGAGGCAGCTATATTGCTGCGTTATCACTGATATCACCATAAAGTGGCAATTTAAAATGCAGAGATGAAAATCACCCAGTGTTTTTGCGTTCTCACACCAAATTCCACTGTATTCCCAAGCAATATTGTTTGCTAAAGCAATTGCAGGGAAGATAAACCTAGTTTACTAGTTTTGGTAAGGGAGGAGAACCTCTTCCCAAAATATTTCTGTTGTGTTATTCTGACAGCCTTCCGACACAATCAGTTTTTCTTTAATCAGCAGAGTTAGAGAGCGTGCCGTGTATGTTTAATCGCATGTTTCACTGAATGTCGCTGTTCTGATCTGTCACTCAGAACACACATCTGGGACGGCGCGCCATGACCTGAATCCCAAATCGCACACCTGATGAGATGAAAACGCAGAGTTGTGCTTTGCACGCAGCGAGAGCACCAAATTCACTTAGCTTGTTCACCTGGTGTGACCTCAAAGGGAAATCTCTAATTCTTTTGGCACGCAACGGTACAAATCCCAAACCAAAATACTTTGAACAGTTCGAAAGCCTTACATGTAGTTCCCTAGGATATTAGATTGTTTTTCTTATTCATTAGGATTTGTATCTTTGCAGAAAACATAAATATGTAATGGTTTTTAATTTATAATTGTATACAATTATTTGAACTATACTGTTCAAAAGTGTGTTGTTAAGAAGCATTTATTTAATGGAAAATATATTTAAAATAATAACAATGCAATTTGACATAACTGTAAACACACACACATACATATTTAGACACACATATATATTTTTTATTCCTCTTCTGTGATCCACATTCAAAGATCATTCTAATATTATGTTGATTTGTTGTTTAAAGAGCAGGTCATATGGTATTTTAAAGCGTCCTAATATTGTGTTGTAGTCCCCTACAACAGGTTTAAATGCATCTAAGGTCAGAAAACATTGTAATTTTTTTAGAATATACATTTTATATTAGAGTCATTTGCCAATGATTTCGAAACGATTCATTCCAAGCAAGTTCGGAGCAAACCCCTTCCTTCCATAAGCCTACTCTGCTCTGATTGGTTAGCTGGCCAAGCCTATTGTGATTGGCACAGAGGAGTCCTTGAGCCAGTTAGCCAGCGCTACCATTGACAAAGCACCTTTACATAAAACAATAATATAGTGCTCCAATCCGTTCTTATAATAAGCACATAAAACACAAAAACACTTATGCAAGCAAATAGTGCCCACAGCTAAAGTTTAGCTGCTTAACTGTGAACACTTAAAACAATAATGGTGGATATATTAGCCAAGTGCTAACGTGACTAACTGATGAAACAATACAGATTGTACACCAAAATATATGTCTACAGTAGGGTTTGAAGAACGACAGACACCTGCATTAACCCTATAACTGCCGGTGCAGCAAAATAAACAGCAATTACACTATGATTATAAAGCCCGTGCGCTACACTACATTCTTTATTATTAAACAAAGTAATTAGAACAATGCAGTCTACAATAATCAACACATTCTTAGGTTCACAGGGAATTAACAGAATTACTTCAGTAAGACAGCAATATAGTGCTGCGTTCTTACAGGTTGTGGTACTGAGACGCTTGTTAGTCCAAATTAAGAAAGCAGATTAGAAGTCAGCGAAGATAAATGCCAAGATTAGAGAATCAGTCCTCGGTAAAATGACATGCACACAACAAAAGTTTTGAACTGTATTTCTGTAGATTCCTTGAACACGGCGTCTTCTCAACATGATGTAAACACACTAACTAGCGGAAGCATTTGTGGGAAGGTCAGAGTGTTTGTATTTCGCAGGTAGGGATTATGCAAATGTGTTACCCAGTGACGTAACAGGCAAAAGATTCAAAAATATAACGACTCGTTAAGGCGATTCAGAACCGACTCTCTCTTTTGAGGGACAATATCTTTATTTATCATGCAGTTTTTTGATTAACAACTTTGCAGATTGTTTTCATTTAAGAATAGCTACATTATAAACTCAAAAGAGATATTTTTCAAAAACCCATACGACCTGCTCTTTAAGAAACATTTATTATTTTCAGTGTTGATAACAGTTGTGCTGGCTAATATTTTTGTGGAAACTGAGGTACATTTTTGCAGGATGAATTAAAACGTTAAAAAAACACAATTTATTTGAAATATATATCTTTTGGTCAATTTAATGCATCTTTGCTGAATAAAAATATTAATTTCTTAAAAATAATTGTATTGTATAAATTAAATATCTTCTAATTTGTACATCTTGAGTGCTGTACATTCTTTAATTAATATTGCTGTATTATTGTGTTTCTTATTTTCATGCAAATGGCCATGACTTGCTGACATAATTAATTGCTGATGAAAAATAATAAAAATAAAAATATATAATAAGAATTTTTTTTTTTTATGCAGATTTTTAGGTAATGAGTCTTTGACTTTTTAGATAACTGAATTGCCTCCAAACCCTTTTCTGAAATGATTCCATAAGCCGTGTGATGCTAGATGCACATTTTCTTAACAAGTTGAGCCTTGGTGCTCATTCAGGTAATGCAGGTTTAAGCCCTGCCTGCAACAAAACTCTTCCCTGTTTCTCTCACCCACCATATTTCTAATAAATCAAAAGTGCAAACCTTAAAAAAAGAAAAGATTCCAGAAATGGAGCTAGATAGCATTGTATGCCTTTAACAATCTGTCTTTCAATAGGGAAATAAATGTCCCACAAAAAACAGAGCCACACAGTGTCACTAAAGTATTGCCTTTGGTATCTCAAGCATATTTTATTGCCTCTGTGAAGTAGTCCACCTTGTCAGTCAGCAACACAACTGCAGCAATTACGTTCTCGTCAAGTGTCACCTGTCTGTACCCCTGTGGGCAGAGTTCTGTGGAGCAGTCAGCCATTTAGATGCTCCAAATGGTTGTTTAGTGCGTAGAGAGCTTACAGCATGGAAGAGTGAGCAAGAAAAGACTTAAGTGCGACTAGAAGCTCTGCCAGTTTCTATGTGTGTCTGTTTGTATGTGTGTGTGTGTGTGTATGTGCTTGAGAAATGGGATTTGTTTTTTCAAATTCAGATTGGCAGGCTAGTAATTCTGCCCAAACAAAGTAGGTATTAACCAAGACGGAGATCCAGAAATGCTGTGTGTGTGTTCAGATGTATTTGTTAAATGAAAACATTTGGTCTTCTTGTTCTGGGTGGTTGCTAGGACATTTCTAAATGGTTGCTAAGTGGTTACTTACTGGACCCATTCACAAGAAAACAGTCTCTGACATTTTGATCTCTCAGATAGGGCTCAGATCCCACCTTCAGTGTAATTTGCAGTATTTTTCACACAATTTACTGTCTCCCAGGTGAAAATTGTAAGTCTGATTACTTAGAAAAATTTAATAGGATTAGGTTGTTGAAATCCCTAACCCATAAAAGCTGTGAGCAATGGTAATAGTGATGCTTGGCTGAGCAACCACCACTAATACGACAGTCTTGCAAATGTAATTTAAAGCAGGTCAGATTGATTTTGTTTTTCTTTTTCTTTTGCCTGACAGTCACTGCTTATAATTATTCATTTCAGTTTCATTTTCAAATCTTTTGTTGATTTAACAAATTGTGTATACATTGAATTTACACCTGATACATACTCTTTATTGCACTGCAGTGACCTCTCACCTCACATTACCCCAAGGTTTTCAAACTGTTTCATAGCAAACACTCCCAAATGTTACATGTTGTTTCAAAAATTAAATAATTGTATTTTATGTTGTCATTGTTAAAGCAAATGATTCAAATATTGTCAGGAAAGTACTTATTTTTCAACTGTCATTAACACTTACTGTACAGTAATCGTATATATTTTTTATCAAAACTAATGCACATTTATTTATTAAAACCTAGTGCTATGAATAAAATAAATATGTAAAATGAATAATCTCTCAATAGAACAATTAATCTCATGTTTTAGAGAGCAAAATGAAATGGAAATGGTAATATTATTAGCCAATATAACTTATAGTATAAAATTATATTATATTATATTATATTATATTATATTATATTGTATTGTATTGTATTGTATTGTATTGTATTGTGTTGTGTTGTATTGTATTGTATTGTATTGTATTATATTATATTATGTTATATTGTATTATATTATATTATGCTATATTATGTTATATTATATTATAAATAAAATATTGAAAATATTTTTCATGCTAAAGTGTTTTACATTATTAATTCTTAAATGTATTATTTTATAGTTCTTTGAGGAATTTCCCCACATGACATTTTACAAAATGCCTTTTGCAATAATTACCTTGTTATTTCAAGAGATTTTTTTTCTCAAAACAGAGTCATTTGGGTCTGCAGGTGTCCTGTCTGTGATATCATTTTTTTTTTTTTCATTTTGGTTGCACCAAATGACTTTGATTTGACAAAAATGTTTTTTTTTTCCTTCCTCCTATGAAATACAATAATGATTATAAAAAAAGTCAAACTGCTTTAGAGAGCAGAAAGCATTTTCACATTAACTTTGAAAACCCCACAAATACATTTATTTTTATTTTAATGGGCTCACTAGTTTGAAAATCCCTGCCTCAGAATATACTGGAATAGGTGAGGTACTGTAAAAATACACAGCCACAGTAAGCTAGTCATGTGCCTACGATGGATTGACATGCGTTGCACGTATCAGACGTATTACTCAAGAGAATGGATGTGAAATTCCATTTGATTCCACCACAGAGCAGTTTACGTTTGAAGAAACATGTAAAGAACTTCCCCCAACAATGTCCTTTTAAAACATTCCCTGTGATGCTTTTTGATAAAATTCGCCATTTGGATTCTGTGCAACCAATTGTTACGTCTGGTCATGCTGTCCTTGTAATGCTCAGGCTTTAATATTGCATCACAGGTGTTGCTCGGTGTTAAAAGCATCAGAGTAAAGATTGAATCTGGGTCACTTTCCACCACTTGCACAACGCTCTTCTAGGTCTCTGGAACGTCAGGAACATTGTCAAGTATTAATGAAGGGAACGTCCCTGAAGGGCTGGTGTTTGTCAGACGAAATTACATACATTCAGACGGAACGGTGGGATTGAATCTTTCAGATACCTTCTGGACATATAGGAAGCAACATACAGGAGCCGTCTGAAAATATCTTCACGATGGGAAGCAGACCTAGCTGAGCAGACAAACAGAGACGATTTCATCTATATGCATGTTGCAGTAGAATGGTGTTCATTGATTAGTTACATTGTGTGAGAGTGGGGAAAAAAAAATGAAACGTTTAAAATGGCAAGTGTGAAGATGCATAGGGTCTTTTTGAAAAGCCTCATGAAATGATTTATTCTATTGTGTGGATCATAGTCACCAGAGAAAATGCTTTTCAATGACCTGATAACACATTCTGTTGTGCTGTTGTCACCAGATGCACTGCAACCAAACATCAGTAATGCCAGTGTGAAAACCCGTCCTCTAAGCCTTTGATTTATTAAAGCAACTCGACGTCTCTTTTGGCCTTTGTCTTTAAGATGCATATTTTGTGTATATTTATGCTTTGAAATTTCTTTGGCTCCAGCTTCTCATCCCAGTGCTGACGTTTTGTTTAAATGCTGTGGAAAAATAATTCTCAGTCAATTAAAAGACATTGATAATACAGAAGCGATGTGTGTGCCAGGGCACAGCGTGCACCAGCTGATCAGAGGGAGGGATTTGTGCTACCATGGGAGAACACTGGAAGTGGATCTGTTTTTTCCCGCCTTGTGTCTTATTGAGGTTTAAATAAGCCTGTAGATCACTTCAGGGCCTTTAAATGCAAACTAGGCTATGCAAAGCCAAGCCTGAAAACCTTATCATTTGCCCCGCAGATTATAGACAGCCTAAAACATGATTTTGGCTATAGGTCCCCCAATAAGCTTTAGGCCAGGGGGTTTCTACATCTTGAGCCCTGTATGGATATTCATCCACTATCAGCTCTGATAACAATAAGCAGCAGGTATCTGGGGGAAATATGCATCTGCCAGGCATATTCATATGCTTTTGCCAGAGTCTGCACATGCAATATATATGCGTTTGTTGCATTTGAGCTATGCATTCATGTTGGTTTCATTTATGTATTTTAGAAATGTTTCAAGACAAATTTACTGGAAAAAAAAAAGTCATGTAGTGTAACCAATTTAACAAGCCGATAGCCTAGTGGGTAATGCACAACATATAACGCCGTTGCGTTACTGGTGCCAAAAGTTCGAATCCCGACTTGTGGACCTTTCCCAATCCCACCATAATCTCTGCCTCTCTCCCACGTTGCTTCCTGTCTACTCTACACTTTCTAATCGTAATAAAGGCAACCCCCCCCCCCCCAAAAAAAAACCTAGTGAAAAAATTATAGTTTTACACTTTTAGCATGTTAGCATGAATATGAGTATTTGAATAATGTTTTTTTTTATTATTTACATTTTTTTTTTTTTTTTACCAGTATCATGAATTATTAAGTCCTAATTATTTTGTGATTTAAAAAAAAAAAAAAAAAAAAAAACATTTATGCAGGAGGCGACCCACATTACATTTTACAACATAGTTCTTTCTTTTCTGGCTGTCTTTTTTTTAATTCTTAGAAGTACTGTGGGAGGTATGGAAAATAGTAGCGATTGATAAGCTAATAGTGAACTACTGCATTGGACTAAGCACTTGTTAATTCTTTAATTAGAGTTTCTTGTTAATTAATACTATTTACCAGAATAGTGCATTACTCACTTGTTCCTGCGTAGTTATTCCTTAATGACGGAACAGCATTCTAAAGTGTTACTGAATATTTTGGTAACACTCCCAATTAAATTATGATAACGTTATTCCAGAACGTTCAAAATGTCTATCTTTTTTTTTTCTTTCTTTTTTTTTTTTTTTTAAATGTTTTGAGAATGTTTCTTTTGGTCATGTGAATGTTAGATGAACAATCCATTTTATCATATCGTAAGCATTATGGGAACATAACTTTTAAATGTTCTCTGTACACTTTGAAACAAGCAGTAACACTTGTCTAATGTCCCACTAAGACATTTCAGAAAAACTGTTCCATGATGTATCTATAAAATCTAATTTTTTTGTGCTAATGCTCTAAGAATATTATTAAAGACCAGATGACTTTGAACAAACATTCTGTTAACATTACTTGTGGAATGTTTGTTTATGACTTTGAGAGAACCTTGCCAGAACATTAACCAAAGTTCTGAGAACATTCCCTGTTAGATGGGATGATTTTGATTTGATGATTTTTTTTTAAGGAAATACAAAAACAATAAACCATTGTCAAGTTACTTTTATGATATTAACAGAATTTTTGGGATCTGAAACCATGACCTTGCCATTGTTATGTGCTGTACTGTTTAAGCTCCAAAAAGCTCTATTGCATGTACAATATGCATTGCACTTTTTGAATAAATTAATAGATCATCATAAGCATCATGTCATTGACCTAAATATGCATCCCACTGCTATGAGTGGAGATAAATACATTTGCAGAATACATAATTTGATCGTGTTACTGCAAGCTGCTTTATTAGATCCTCTTTCCACCAGCAGATGTGTTTGAGCTTTGAAATTTCAGCTCTGATGAGTGTCCAAGCTCTTCAAACGCTGTAGTATGGTTTCTACATGAAAAGTATCTTGGCTTGTGGAGGTGATTCTGTTTGACTGACACTACCTCATGACTAAATGATTACAAAAGGCTGTTATGGTCATATTCCCGAGCCAGGGGAGGCCACAACCCTGCTGACTCAAAGAGCTAAACAGAGCCCAGGCCGATGTTTTAAGGAATTGCTCAGCATGTACACACCTGGTACTAGTTATGCAGAGCTAGAAAGCAACAGCGGTGCATTCGTATTTCATTCCCTGTAGAATTATAATTGCTTCACTGTGGTTCGAGCCTCCTCAGACTATCAGATGGAGAATGGACAGTGAGTTTAGTGTTTCAAGTACAGGTCAGAGACCTCTGGCAGGAAGCTGGAGGAAGAAGGATCTCGACAGTGTAGTGATTTGCCCCATAGCAGCTGTACACGGTGTGTCAAGTTCGCTGTCACCCTCACATCTCTGCTGCCTGATGTGCTGGGACTGGGAGACACCGTGAGATGTCACATGGCTCTCAGGCCACACTCAGGGAGTTCACCGTATGCTGTGACAGGTAGCATGTGCTCTCTGTCACGTCTGCTCCTCTGGAAAGGAGAGACCGACAAGATACATGTTTGCTATGAATATCAAGGAGGTCTTTTGTTCGTCTGACATTGCTTTGTTGCTTTTAAACCTGTACTGTATTGTACAAGAGCTGAAGGTTGTATTAGGTTAAACATCATGGAAAGAATATATATTAGTTGTGAAGGCAAATATATGCTTCATATCTGAGGGGAAAAGTACTAGCTGCTCTGCAGTTATATTGCATGCATTTACTTGAGCTAATATTCATACATAGTTGTTGTAGTGTACTGATGTTCACCAACATTTTAGATTTGCACAAAGAATGCAAACGAAAATGTCCTTAAACCCATATAGATTAATTAATATGACCATAATTGCAATTAGACCCACACATATGCGATATCATCATATCATATCATATCATATCATATCATATCATATCATATCATATCATATCATATCATATCATATCATATCATATGCATTGTTTGCAAAATTATTTTATTTTATTTTTCCTCCTGATGTCCGAAAAATGTCTACAACACTTCAAATATCTGCACATTAGCAATATCTTACAGTAAGTGCACATAGATCCAAAAGTATGCAGTGTTATTTGGTATTATATATTTTTATGTATGCATTTTATTATTTGCAGTTGTGTGTGTGTGTGTTTTTTATTATTTAATTTTTTGTTTTATTCCTCCTGATGTCCGAAAACAGGAAAAATATTTTACAGTATTAGAAGTGTTTTATTTCTATTTAAATACATAGCCAATGTGATTTGTTCTTTAATGCTGCATAATTAGATTCATTCAGTGTTGAATCTAGTAGGCTATAATTAGATCAGTTCAATGTAGAAGCTTTATTAATGTAATGTAGAAGTGAATGAAGCAACACTTGAAAGCGTTTTTTTTTTCTTTTCTTTTCTCATAATGCAACATGAATACCAGTAGACAGAACTGCATTTTAATTGAGTCAGTGCATAAGAAATTTCAAATCATCATTCAATTTATTTTATTTTATGTTTTTGCATTTTTGTACTCGGCAACCAATTTTAGGTTTGTCAGGGATTTTCAGAAAGGTTAAAAATTCTGCAATTTTTAAAAAAACTGCAATTAGTTTAAATGAATGGTACTTAATGTAGCATTATGTGACCTGTTAGGATGGCAGGAATAAAAAGAATGGATAATGGTGGTAGATTGGAGAGGCCATTAACTAGATGATGAAGATAAATGTGAGAGTAGAAGACATCCCGCAACAGAGGCTTTAAGTTCCCATCCCACACTAGAATGCACTGGAAGTAATTAATGTTATTATAATCCTCTATGGGGTTTGGGGTCATTATGCAAACTTTATTTTTACTGTTTTCAAACACAATTACTGTTGCATATACGTAAGTCATTGAAGAAGAGCCTTAGTCTAAGAGTGGCTTGGGCTTTAGTTAAATTTTGTTGCTAATATACTGCTGGTTTAGCTTCCATACTAACTAGGGAAGCAGAAAGCAGTTCTTAGACATATGCAGTCAACTGAATCTGTTTTTTGACCTGGCAGAACAGCGAAGGAAAGACATTCTTGAAATGAAGCCCTTAATTATTTTGACATAATTATTTTTTTTCCTAATCATAGAAAAAACACAACTGCTTATTAAAATTAAAAAAAAAAAAAAAACTTGTTCGTAAAGTCAAGTGGTCATCATTATCCTCATGACTGTGTGAAAAGTAACCAGTTTTTATTTTTTTTAATATCAGATAATTTGACCTTTTCATGACAAAACAAGGTTGTTTTTGGTTGTGAAATGTCATGCGGTGCAACTGAATTCATAATAATCGTAAAAAATGCCTTAAATCATAAATTCATGTCAAAACGTTTAAAAAAATAAATAAAGATTAGGGTCTGTACAGTGACAGGTATGTAAGAAAAATTGTGAAAGGAACTTTTATTTTTTACTTACAATTTATTCTATTTATTCCAAAATGTACACAATTTTTAGAGTCATTAAGTTGGAACTTTTTTTTTTCCAAAACCATATGAAAGCATCATGAATACAAAATCAGCAACTTTCTGAGGATAAGGAGATGCTAGCACATGTGCAGAATGGTGGAAAACACACAATTTCAATCATGTCTCATCTAGATGGACTGTTTAGTCATAACTGGCATCGGCAATGTTTGTATTACACAAACCTCTGAGAGGTATTGAGGTAGAACTTCAAAGTAACTCAACACTTGATTACCCTGAAGAAGTAATTGGCTAGTTTAGAACAAAGTTTTTGCGTCATTTAGTTACATTGTTAAGGAGAATTAATTGCCCTTCTGCAGCATGAGTTACACTGTAAAACCTACTGTTTGTCACACCATTCTTGATGCTATTCTCAACAGAGCAAAGCAGTCTGCAATTGAGTCTAAGGTCAGTCATTATCAGACGAATCAATTTTATATGGAAGTTTGTCCAATTTTCTGCAGCACTGTCATAATATTGGACTCTCCGTTGTATCTCTTGAGGCGATGCTCTCGGTGGTGCGTCCTGCTTTATTAGCGTTTATCATGTCTTCCCCCTCGTAAAAGTCAGTTGACTGCTGGACGGCCCGCTCTTTTGGTTTTGGTTATGTTTAGAACGAGGTGTAATCTCTCCCTAAATGTCGAGGACGCATCCAGTTAGTGCCGCGGGGACCTTGTAAAAGTGCCTAGCCGGACTTCAAAAGTAATGACCGTCGCTTTCGAAAACAGTCGAAGCCCACTCCAAATCACTTCCTTATGCATCCACCGGAACACTAATGAAATCTTCAGAGAGAAGTGGAAGTTGTCTGCTCCGGATAATCTAATGTGAGAGGGCCTTGCGAGACATGATGCATCAAGCTACAGGAGCCCAATATGAATCTGCTCCCAATTTTTTCCTATACCATTATCAGTGGGCAGAGAGGAGCGGGAGTGAATTAATGAGTGGAAGATTTATTTGTTTGCTGTATGGACTGTAAAACAGTAAGAGCAGTGTTGGCCCGTGCAGGCCTCCTACCCCTAGGGTACAATCAAACCCTGGCAGTAAATCAATAGAGCTGGAAGAGGTTTTTATAACCAGAGTTTAACACCCTGCTCTAAGTGCTTCAGGTGACAGGTCATTTGTTCATTAGCAGGACTTATCGCAATAAACAGTGGCAAGTCCAGTTGTGCAAGAAAGAGAGATGAAGAAAAACAAAAAGGAAAAAAAAAACAATAAAAAGATTACGCGGATATGGTCTGGGTTTAATAAACCGAGTGGCAGTGCTTTGGTGTCCAGGAGCTTGAAATTAAACACACTGCAATTATTTTGTGACTTAAACTAGGATGGCGTGGAATCAGCCTGTGTTTAAAGTCGCTGCCCTGGACCGGACGTGTTTACAGAACATTCCAATGCGCTGATGACCAGTCGGCTACTAATAAAGATCATCTGCTCAATGGCTCAACCGCTGTCGGGAAATGCTCATGATTTTAATCAATGTGAATTGTTCGGGACTTAGGTGAGATTATCATAAAGATGTCCAGATGAAACTTCTGTGCAGCATAATACATAATACAATATTTTGATTGATATAATTTGATAGGGGTGGCCGATATACCGTTAGACATGATAAACCGGTAGAAATATTTCAACTAGTAGAGATTTTTGACTATCATCTGTATCGCGGTTGCCCACTCACGTGATGTTGCTGTGCTACAGTATGTGGTCACGAAAACATATCATTTGCATGTGTTTTTAAGCATTATGGTTTAAAAACAAGTGATTTTACGTTGTTGAAATCCATTCAGCAATGAAAGAGAACTAATTTTGCTATATGCGTGCACTGTCTGAGAAGACGGTGCCATTAGAGTAATTTTTGCTGCTTTATAGGCCTTGAACGGTTAAAAAGCGAACAGCTTAGAAAGAAAACGTGTAACAGTATATTGGATCCGGGCAGCTCTTAAAGTAACAGCAGTCTATATTCCTGCTGTCTGTTATTCATGTTAATCAAACAACAAAAGAGAGAAAATTTCTCACTGCTCTTGACTAAATCACTTTTATAACTTTAATAAGAAGAAATGTATATTTAATTTACACAGTGAAGAATATGCTGTTTTTATACATTTGATTGCTTTATGCAATGCATGTATAGCAATTCTTATTTATTTGTTCTGCAGTAGTTTTTTTTTTTTTTGTTGTCCCATCACTTTTAATTAGTTTTTTTATTTTTTTTTTATTCTTATTTTAATCAGAAGCTCAGCCACTGTCAGGAAACTGTCATAATTTACTTGGTTTTGCTTTTGTCAAATTGAACAGTGTCAAAATAAGAGATGATTTTATTGCTTGTCGCTCAACATGGACATGGAGTTGATGGAACTTTGATGTTTTGCCCAGTGATGGTTCCATTTAAAAGTGCAGTCCCATTAGCAAAATTTTATGGGCAAAAAATAGTTGTTTATTTTTAGTAGTGTATCGATTTATGAAGCATGGCTCACATAGAAGTTGCTTTCTAATCATGCAGCTTTCTGTTGGTCAGTGTGGTGAATTCACATGACCAAGTTGAACCCATTGCAAAATCATGTGGGAAATCTTTCGCTCTCTCACACAAAATTCCCAAAAAGAGTTCCTAGCGAAAAAATTTAAAACCATCGTAAATCTGACTGCACCTTTTGGCTGATAAACCATTTTTGCTTTTTATGCGTTTAAAAAAACAATACTTTTTGTTTTCCTATATGGCCAGTTAATATTTTAATTATTTTTCATATTTTTGGATTCATAAAATGCTTCTTGATAATGTTTCCATATTGCAGTGTGCTTGATGATATTGTGTACTTTTTTACTTTGCACAATTTTTGGGTTGTCTTTTGATGTCCAATGTAAATTTTAGGTCATGTCACAAAACTGAATCATCAAACAAGTTTCTGTTTCATGAACAGGAGAAGGCACAGAACATGTGAAATACAGAGAGCCTTGATATATTCTAAGAAGTGCAGGTCAGGCTCATAACAAAGAGCCAAAAACATCCTTTTAAGGTCTTGCAGTGAGAATTGTCAAAGTCTCAGAGGCACAGTCGCCAGCCAGAAGGAAACTTTGAATCACAAATGTTAGTCATGTACAGCTTTAGCTTTATTTTTTATGGACAAAATGTTTCATTTCAAAACTAAGTCATCTCTGTTCTTCTCCGTCTGTATTTCACAAAAGGGTGCGATAAAAGGCTTGACTCAATTATTTCACTGAGGCTAGGATTTGGCGATGGTCTATGGACCATCACTGAGTTTTATAAGGATGATAAAAGTCTGGCACTTGGCGAAGCCGGATTTTACAAAGGTCACTCTTAATGGATGTGTTTCCACAGATTTGAGAGAGCACATTTCAACATTTATGAGATTTCTCTTTGATGCAAGCCCCATGTTTGGGTACATAAGAACTTGAGATGAAAAGATTCCCCTGCTCCACATCACCGTTTGTGACACATCACCGGCTCAAAAAGACATGATTTCAGCTCTCATTTGCAGTCGCCATCATCATCCTCAACTTCTCTCTTCTTCCCGTGACAAATTCCTCAGAGCCACAAAGAGGGAGGAAAATATATTGCAGTTTATGAGTCTCTCTAATGTACTCCAACTTTAGGAGAATTTCTCATTGTCTCTCCAGAGCACTGTAATTTGTCACAACTGTCAAGACAATAAGACAGCACAGAGAGCATAGATTTCTGTTTAAGTTCTCCCTTCAATAATGCAATAGATTTCCAAGACAGTGTGATTTTTCTGCTTTTCCCCTCCACTTCCCACAGGAAGAACAAACAGTAAAACCGTGTGGGATAACAGATATAGAGGCTTACATCCTTCAGAGGATTTCATCATTTTATCCAAACATCCATAGATAAATGAAATGTTCTTATCACATAATTTTAAGGCAAGACACCGCAGGTTAACAGATAAAAAAAAAAAAAGATCTATTTTTGGCATTTTCTCCTTTTATTATGATAGGACAGATAATAAATGACAGGAAGTGAAGTGGGAGAGAGAGGGGGGCGGGATTGGGAAAGGTGCTCAAGTCGGCATTCGAACTCAGGACACCTGTGCAATGAGGCTGTATGTCGACACGCTGCCCACAAGGCTATCGGTGCCGACAACAGGTTACAAATTTTTTTTTAATAGATCACCGTACTTTCCATTACATTAAGGATTGCATTTTTTTCGTTTTTGTTTTTGAAATGTTGTTTTAATATGCAAATGAGATGAGTCAAGTTCTGATTAAATATGTGACTCTGGACAGCAGAATCAGTCATAAGGGTCAATTTTATTTTTGAAATCGAGATTTATACATCATTTAAATAAATAAGCTTGTCGTTGATGTATGGTTTGCTAGGATAGGACAATATTTGGGCAAGATAAAACTATTTGAAAATCTGGAATCTGAGGGTGCAAAAAAAATCTAAATATCGCCTTTAAAGTTTTATAAAATGAAGTTCTTAGCAATGCATATTACTAATCAAAAAATATGTTTTGATATATTTACGGTAGGAAATTTACAAAATATCTTCATGGAACATGATCTTTACTTAAAGGGAAAGTTCACCCAAATTACCC
Organism: Cyprinus carpio; assembly: GCF_018340385.1. Lineage (NCBI taxonomy): Eukaryota > Metazoa > Chordata > Actinopteri > Cypriniformes > Cyprinidae > Cyprinus > Cyprinus carpio. The sequence goes on along the minus strand of NC_056613.1, from coordinate 18,496,358 downwards.
CATATGGCTACGGGGGGATTAATAAAGGCCTTCTGAAGCGAAGCAATGCATTTTTGTAAGAAAATATATCCATATTTACAACTTTATAAACCTTAATCTCTAGCCTTCGCTAACTGTCATACGCTTGTTCACGAGTGATTGGCATCCAGCGGATGATGTAGGATGTAGGCAATAAACAAGTTTTGTTTATAGCAAAGGAAAACCACTGTCCTCTTGGCTTATTTCTAGGGCTGAATGATTAATTGCATTTGCGATAATATCGCAATATAAAAAAAAAAAATTCAACTGCAGAGGCTGAGATTACACTCGGTCACGTGACACGCGAGAGTAAAGAGGTGTGTTTTGACTTGAAGATCGATCGGTATCTGGACTCAAAGTACAGCGAGAGAAAGCATAAGGAGATGTCCGCTCACTTATAGCTCTTGTAGTACTTTGATGACACACACCAATGTGTCTAATCAGCGCTGCTTCAAGTCGAACACATCTAAGCAGTCTTCAGAGGAAGCATCAAGTTGGCACGCTACAGTGTTGCCAAGTCCGCGTTTTGGGGAACCCCTCCAAAAAAACGTGTATTTTACCGCTGGAATGGAATCCCCTCAAAACACGATTGTGCTAGTTTTGGGAAGCAATTGGGTGGGTTTTGTTGTGAAAACCTGGAAACCCTGGCATGCTACATGCGGAAATGTTTGAAAACTTATATTTGAATGTACTTCAAAATGGCATGGAAATTACTCCACTAGTAACAGTGTCATGGTGCATTTCATTACTGAAGACTGATTTGCTATATAGCTTTTTATCATTCCATAAATCAGAAAATACTCTCAACAGCCATAAAAAATATCAAAGTGTTTTTAGGAATAAAATGTCTTGTATAGTCAGGAAAATGATATATGAACAAACTTTTAGAATACAGATAGGAATAAAAATGTGATGTTTGGTGTATGTATGTGCTACTGAAGTGGAGGTTTCCAGCTCAGTTCATGAGATGAAAAAAAGAACTCAACTCATTTTGTGAAAATGGCTTTGAAAGATCTTTTAATCTACAGATGCAAATAGATACACAATAACATAACCAATTATAAGTCTATTTTGGATGTTTTCTTTCCACTAGTCTATAAAAAAGTATTTTTAAATTTAATTAATTAATTAGTTTGTCTACTTATTTAATACTGGTTCCTGGTATTGTGTATGTTTATTGCACATTGTTTGACAAAAAGTTTTTTAAATAAATATTTTATTTTATTTATTATGTAAAATGTATTATCACACAAAAGGGCATTTTAAAAATTTACACCATGCTAACAGAAATCACCTCTATTTTTTTTTCTTTTTTTAGTTTAAATTGAGATTAAAATTTATAGTTATGTTCATTAGCATTAATAAAGTATGTAATATGTGGTTTCCTTAATATTATATACACTATGTCATTAATTAGATAACATGTAAACATGAGAATCCACACCATATACTGTAATGAACCTTTCTGCTACTAATCCTACTATGCATTTTTAACACAACCTAACAAGTGTACCATAAAATGCAATCCTCATAAGTACAAAGAGTTGCGTGTCCTGACATAATTACATGCAAAAACAGCTGTTTTCAATTACAAGTTTCGTAATTGCGCCTCATACTCATAAGACGGCAATAAGCAGCCATTCAGAATTGGCCTTAAATTAATGAACACATAAATGCGGAGGTGAATAATTAAATGAAAGTGAGAGGCCTCCGCATGTGAAAGCGCTGCCTTGAGATTAGCATTCACATTTGTTTACGCCTCAGATTCCAACGGTTAGCCACTCATCATCGCCGTGATTAAGAAACCAGTCATGTGCAACGGAAATACCTTTTGCCTTACCAAGACTGTATATTTATATATCCCCCTTAAAGATGCATAATTCCAAATTGAATAATGCATATCCAGCCATGATGAATTAATGAAACCCTTCTCATTAAACAATATATTATGTATGATAAACAGTTATCTCTTAATGAAAACAAACAACAAGTGGGCAGGTTAAGTGGCAAACGATTGGCCAACGGTTAATGTGTTCCAAGCGACGACTGAGCAGGACCCTGCTTAAATGCACATTACTCTTCACAGACAGGTGGGAATACATTTTTCCATGCATGAATTGCCCCTGATTAAAGCTAGACAGCATGAGCGAGATGCTGCTGCTTTGTTTTAATAACTTACATAGTGTGCCAGCTAAGTATTCATTTGGACCCATGTAATAAAATTAAATAAAATAATAATAATAATAATGATAATAAATAAAAAAAGGGTTCATGTTATTACATTATTATTACAATGTTATAATTATATACTGTAACATTATAATATACTGTATGCTGTCTGTTTATTTTTGCAATTTATAAATTAATTTCATTAGTTTTTTTATTTTTGCATGTTTATTTATATTCTTGTGTGTACTATTTATAGTCATATGACACGAAAAACACTTCATACTAACATGAAACAGCATTTTTTAAATGGTTATCTGTATATTACAGCTAATTTGAGGGGTCAAAAAATAATGACATCAGCTGAGAAGGAAAGTCATTTTTGTAGATTATTACATTTAGATGAAATACTATGAATATGCATTAAAGGGATAGTTTACCCCAAAATGACAATTCTGTCATTAATTACTCACCTTGTCGTTCCAAACCTGTAAGACCTTCGGTTATCTTCGGAACATAATTTCTGATGAAATCCGAGAGCTTGATGTTACATGGACTATTTTAACGATGTCCTTACAACATTTCTGGGCCTTGAATGTGTTGCTGTCTATGCAGGGTCAGAAAGTTCTCGGATTTCATCAAAAATATCTCAATTTGTGTTTGGAAGATGAGCGAAGGTCTTACGGGTTTGGAACAACATGAGGGTGAGTAATTAATAACAGAATTTTCATTTTTGGGTGAACTAACCCTTTAAGACAACAAATAGTTAGGTTTGATTTTATGTTGACTTTTAGATATATATATATATACTGTATAGTGTAAATGCATCATTATCAGCAGTATCAGAATATGTTGCATCTCATTTTTCAGGCCTGACATCCAGAACTATTGAAAATGCATCTGATTTCAGCCAAGAGAGTTGGTGTTCTCATTATCTATTCATCTCTATTTCAAATTAAATGGGTGGTGGGGGGTGGGGGGGGGTCGCATGAATTTTGGTGGTCTGTGGCTGGGAATGAAATGAACTGTGCTTGAGATTGTGAATGCGTGTCATGTCGATTCACACACACATCACTCAGGCTGGCTCTGGCAGTGGCCTGTCTTGCTCTTATTTGTTATGTGAGTGCCCCTGTGCCGCCTTCTCGGAGTCTAATGAGCCCTTGATTGACAGCTGCTGTCTCTGAGCTCAGTGGGGCTCCTCCGCTCACAACATCCTGTTGGCGGCTCTGCTTCTCCTTCCCTCGCATCCACCTTCCCCCCTCAGGAGCCTCCATACCCATCAACCTAAACCTCGCTCTAAGCAGGAGTTGCGCTTCTGACTTGTTTCGCTTGCCCCCTCCCTGTCAGTGTGGTGAATAGTAAAACTATTGTCTTATAACCTTCTTCTTCCAGTCTGAAAAATAATGAGGTGACGGATCTGTCCCTCTCTCCCTCCCTTACCTTCCTGTTTTCTCTGCATCAGCAACTCTCTGCACTCTTTTTTTCCAGAGAAAGAGTATATTGGATGAGGTTGAAGTCCTTTAAAGGTTATTTTATAATGGATAGGGTTTGATAATTGAACCTTCTTTATCTTCTAGACTTGGTGGTGGCTGTAGAACAACATCTGATATCAGTAGCCAAGCTTATTCACTTTTGTTTGTATTGTAACATATTCCTTTGTCAGCTTACATAAATCATATAGTACTTTGACTCAAATTGAGAAGTTCTGACCGCCAGCTGGTGTTTTGTTGTTTTCCCAAGCATCCCTCTTAAACTTCGGACTGTTTTTAGAAGGAAGTGACCCCAAATGAGAATTGATGCTTTGTTACATGCAGGAAGAGAAACTTTTCCATGGGAGAGATGTTCGGAATCGCAAAGTCAGCATTTGATGTGGCTCAAAAGACTGAGAGATACGTACTTGATCAATTTTTAATACATTCCAAAGGAAGATCCAGAGGCCTGATGGGAAATAAACAATGGTTTAATGTGGACAGCAGAACCTGCCTGCTACAGGCAGAGGAAGAGCAAAATTGAAACGACAGACTTTCAGAAACCCAAAACTCCAGTAAAATATCATCCTGGGAGACTGATTTCAGCTGTGAGGTTTATGTTTTAGAGTTCAAGTAAATATGGAACACTTTGTAACTGGTGTGTCCAGATTTAGATGGATTGAATTTGACAGGGCAAGAAGATTTCATCATTTTTGCAAGTTTTCAGTAGAGCAATAGATAGTTTTAAACAGGTCTATTGGAATGCTGTCTGTTTATCTGCCTCTGGCAAGGGGAATGATATGTGGTAAGAAAACTGCTAAAGGAAACGCTGTAATGAAAAGATTGGAAAGTTCATCATGAACTAGTAGGTTAAATACAGAATGGGTTAAAGAAATCCATCTGAAAGGGAAAATTACGCACCACAATGTATTTTTGAATCTTGTATGGCTTGCTTGCTTTCTTTTGACACACCAAAGGAAATACTTACAGTATAGCAGATTGTCCAGACTGTTGTTTTCCATACAGAGAAGGTGAACACTGACAACTGTTAAGCACTATGTTCACTGAATAACAGTGGTCTGTTTCTCACATCAAGCTAACATATGGCTTCAGATGAATTGTAATGCAGTGTACAAATTGTATTGACTACTTTTATCATGCTTTAATGGTGCTTTTTTGTCCTTTTTAAGCTTGACAAGTCCTGGTCTCCAGCCAATACAGTGTGTGTGTGTGTGTGTGTGTGTGTGTATATATATATATATATATATATATATATATATATATATATATATATATATATATATATATAAGTTCACAAAATGAAAATTCTCTCATTATTTACTTACCCTCATGGTGTTCCAAACCCATGAGACTTTTATTCATCTTTGAAACACAAACTTTGCTTTAAATGAAACTTGACAACATTTTTGTCCCTCCATTGAAATTCCATTCTACCAAAACTTTGAAACTTCAAAAGTTCATGAAAAGACATTGTAAACAATCCATAAGAATTGAGCATTTTTAAATCTTCTGAATAGACTTGATTACTTTATCTGATGAACAGACATGATTCCGATATAATGATTGATCAACGGCAACGTACATACATAGAGCACATCAAAGATGGTTATCAGAGGATCATAGTTGAGCTTAAGAAGATCATAGTTAATTTAAATCAATTGGTTCATATGGATTATGTTTACAATGTGTTTATGAACACATTAAAATATCAGACTTTCAATACAGGCATAGAATGACTGGCCTGCACAAAGGCCATAGCAAACCCCACTCAACACTTTTGAGATTATTTGGAACACCCCAGACCCCATTACCCAACATCAGTACCTGACCTCACTGATGCTCTTATGCATGAATTGGAGCAAATCCAACATCTAGTGGAAAGGCTTCCCAGAAGGGTTGAAGCAAATTACGTACAATTTGAAATAAAATGTTCACATAATTCACATATGGATGAGGTGTTTGAGTGACCACAAACTTTTGTTTGTGTAGTGTTAATTTCAGTAGTTTGATGTTAGCTTGTTGCTAAATTATCAACATTAAAATAACACACAAACATTGATAAACTTGACACTGAACTGTTTTACTAATGCAAATATATTACCTACTTTTCCTGTCTTAAAATGTTGTCTACTGTACATATGCCGCTCACTGGGTTTCGGAACAGAGCTCATGTGACTGTCAGTTGACATCACTTTGCAAATTATACACTGCACATCTTGCTCTTTGTTCACTGTTAGACTGTAAAAATCATAATGAAACCCTCATGCTTGATGTAAATGTGGCCTACATATCTGTGCAACCATGATATGTAGACTTTGAATCATTTTCACATGATGCAACCAAAGTATTCGTCTTGCAAGCATGTTTGACTCGGAAGGGCTGTCAGTTTGTATATACAGTATTTGTTAAATATACAGGAAATTATGATTATGCTGTTGCATAAGCCAACAGATCGTCTGCTCCAAAACCTAGTGAGATTCCGACAGAAGGAGCATTTTAAGGCATCATAGCCACACACACACACACACAAAAAAAAAAAAAAAAAAAAAAAAAAAAAATCAACAAAGACTCACTGGAAAAATGTGGGGAAAATGTGCCTCTACCTGCTCCAAAAATGTACCTATGCTGTACTTTCAATTCACCACAGTTTCCACTGATTAATAAAGACTTGTTTTTGCAGGGTTCTTTGTACAGTGCCATCCTATGACCTCAAAACACTTTCACTATTGTGCATGATTTGTAAACTAATACATTTTGAAGTTTGTATCACATAGTCAACTCCATATGCGTGGCTTTTTTGACATGGTAAACTTGCTCAGTAGCTCACCTGGTAAAGCACTGCAATTGCGATGCAGAGCATTCAGGTACAAGTCCGTAAATTACAATCACAATAAAAGAGATCAATGACTTCTAGAAGCAAGCTACAATGGCATGGTTGCTTCAGCAAATGCATTTTCATCTCACGTTTGCGTTTGGTTAAAGTTTAGGTGGTACATTGCTTTCAAACATAGAACATTCACATTTTAGTACCATTTAATGTAAAATTCATTTACGGACTGTGGCATACGTACAGCAACCAGCGTAATAAAAATTTGATTCATGTTCAGTCAATTTTGGATTTAACTGATCATGCTTTTAGCACCACATACTGGACAATTCATTTCGAAAATGTCATAAAATGTGCAAGAATCAATGTGATATCTTGCAGAAATATGGTATGTTTTGAGCCTGAGTTGCAAAAAATTAAATCAAATAGTTATAACTAATAGTTAATAACTATTCATTAAATAGTTGCGTTTTCTTATGCAGTCAGGTTGGAAGAGATTAAATTCTAGAATAGATATCACAGAGATGGAGATAACATCTTTTCTCAATGAAATGTTATACTGTATATCATTGCCTTCCCGTAACATGATAAGCTTTCTACTAAAAAGACCATATGAAGTTAAAAACATATCAGGTGTTTCACTGGTATTCATGTTATTTAAAATTATCTGAATTGTGTGAAATTATTATAAGGATTTTGTGCTGTTTTTGTTGAACATTCCTCAGGTTTTACAGCAACAGACCACCTTTTGTCCAGTTGGTAAACTGCAAAGCCAATCTTTGAACATAAGCCCATCCAGTTTGACAGGAATGCCAAAGGTCAGAGTGCAACACTGCAAGCTTCAGAATTAGGCTTGAGATCCTGACCTCAAAGGTCTTGTCTGGTTGATCAGGTTCCATATGTTGTGTGTAGAGCCCAATTTAGTTGCTTTTGCAGTCCCAAGTAAACACATGTGTCACCATGAACTGCTTTCTTCTGCAAAGTACTTTTACTTACATGGACCTTCTTCTGGGTTTTTCAAAAAGAAAAAATGAGACTGTATGTACCTGGGTATGTGTTAATCAGATATAAAAAATATATCTTTCTGAAAAATATTCCTGGTGAAAATTATGGTTCTGGTAAATTCATGAGGTCAGAAACTAGTTCTGTTGTCTAAGGTGACCTTTTTTATTATGCTATTTGAAATGCAGAAATTATCCCAGCCTTGGCACCTATAACTAAGAAACAGTCTTTCTTCACCATACTCTCTCTCTTTCTCGCTCCTTATTGCAAATCCTTAGACCCTTATTTGAATGAAAAACAGTCATTTAAGATTTGGCACAAACCATTGCGCATGAGAATGTAAGACATTGACAAGCTGCCAGCTCCATCCAGACATGACAGAGAGCTCTAGAGCCCGAGGCTCCTCTCGTGGAAATTATGAATATAAAGTCATGCATTACAGATGCCGGGGTGAATTTATTCCTTCCCTTTAGCAGAAGTCGGAAATGTAGTTGGGACAAATCGATGAAATATAGTTTATCACTGTCGACCTAATCATTTGCTAATGGCTACTATCAATTGTCGGCCTGAAGCCTGCACTCCATACTCGACTGCAATTAAAGCCAACAAATATTTGATAGGGTTTAGCATCAAATCCCAGGTTTTTACATCATTATTCACTCAGTGGTGTTTTCAGCAGCATATACTTTGCACTTCATGGAACTTTGTAAAATATTGCTTGTATTCCAAAAACCCAAAGAATAATTCATACAGTTTAAAAAAAGAAGGCTTATTATGTGATCTTAGCATTTACATTTGTTCATTGAGCAGACACATTTGTCCAAAGCAACTAACAAATGAGGAAAATAAGATTAGGAAATGAGCTAGAGTAGAAGTGAAATGCAGAAAAAGAAAAAGGAAGACTTTTTGTTGTAGCAAGAGCCTTGGGCTGAGCCCACGGTCCATTTTAGACATCTGACGTACAATGTAGTAGCTCATGCATTGAACTTGTTTTTACCTTCCTCCGAAGTGCTAATATTTAGTCCGACATAACTGAGGTTTTTCACTCTATCAATTCACTTTTTTTGTGTTTGCTTGTTCCAGAGTCTGTCAATCTCTGCATTAGAGGCAAGGATATTTTCAGTGACCAGTAGATGGCAACAAGTGACTCTCTTTAGTAAGTAATTGAATTGTTTCATTAAAAAACAGATTCATTTAGGAATTAAACAAGTAGCTATATATTTATATTAGTGAGTCACTGAATTATTCACTCAACCGATTTGTTTAAAACAGTGATGATATATTAATTAATTGACTATTATTATTACTGGTTATTATTTGTCCCGCTTTAATCTCAAATGTGAAGAGGATTGCTGTTTTTTCACTTGCATTTTATAGATATCCATTCGCCTATTTTGTCCTATTTCTTGCACTTATAATTGTGAAAACCGACCAGGTGATTTAAAATAGCTGACAATACGATTCATAGCCATTGAAGAAAAAAATATTAAAAGTAGCAATAACAAGGACACTCGCCATCATATATTGCTGTAATAGGCAGTATCCAGAAAAACCATTCTGTTAATATCAATATAATTTTTTGTTAGACTTCTTTCCGACCTTTCAGCATATTTCTGTTAATACTTTCACTCATTACAAATGTTTGATTGTACTGATATAGCGATAATATGTCAGCTCCTTTTGATCTACATAAAACATAGAGAAGCTGAGTGCTGCTGAAACAATCGGCACATATATAACCTATATACTGTTGCCTTGAGAAATACATTCTACACACGACATGCTTTGTCCTTTAGTGTTTGGAGCACAGGGGAAAAGCGAGGAGCGATGGGGTGCGTGTCTCTCAGCATTTCCTTAATGTATTTATTTTCCCTACTTTTGCTGCCTCAACATATACAACAGAACAGCTGCCGGCGTCAGGAACACAGGTTATTTATTCATCAGGCCCTGGAGTGCTTCACTGCCATTTTCAAATATTATTTTTGTGTTGCTGTCACAGTTTGGCCTGTGTCTGATAAAAAAGGCAATGATAACTACAGTGCCTGTCTGCTGGGGAGCCAATGCTCAGTGTCAGGCGGTGGGGCTAAAATTCCTATAATGTACACCCTAAGAACAGCCTTTTTGCATTTGTTTTTTCAGGTCAAGTTGGGAAACATATATATAATGCAAAAGAGACTGCATGTTTTATTTTTATTTTTTGCAGCTGATATTTATCTGCTCTTTCGAGTCCATAGAGAATATGAAGGGCAATATGTTGTTGTTTATTCAGATGCTGAGCTCTTTATCCTGATGTAGGCCTACGAGTTTTGATGTTAAACCGAAAAGATCGACTAACTACAGTAAGCCGATGCTTTTGTTTGGTTAGACTCTGTATTCTTATACAGTACATGTATTATTCATGAACAAACAGTTTATATTTTTACTGACAGAAACCTTTTACTGCCTTTTCTAGAAGGTAAAAGTTTTCTGAATCTGTTGTGCTACATTTTGAGGTGCAAGTTCTTATCTCCGCACCGAATGAGGTATTCTCCTCCACGTCGGACCACCACAGTGTGTATCGATCCTTCTGTAAGATCAGTTGTGGGCCAGAAAGAACGGTATCGGCAGGAGGGTTGGGTCCGCAGTGGGGATATCTCTGAATATGACGTGAATACGACACATTGATCAGTCCTTTTCTGACCCTGGCCTTTCATAAATTGCAACCTTTTTAATATTGGCATGCTGGGCCACTTTCAAAGATAGCTGCTGTCCTAAATGACAAGGTGAAAAGAGAGGTGTCTGAACCGTCCAGCGGGGGAGTCATAGGTGTCAATACCCTCATGCTGTATCGACAATTAAGGCTGCTTTGCCCGTCTGAGCATGATGAGATTTGACAAGACCTTGACTTTGATCTTGACCCTGAAGTCTTATCTTTGAAATATGTAATTTTGGCCCCCTGTGAGATTCACTTAGAGGCTTGTCCCGAGACATCCAGTGGCTACCAACCGCAGAGTTCATCACAGAAGAAGTGGGAAGCAACAGCATTTTGCATTGCATTAGGACTTCAGTAGCAACTATCTCAAACTGGTCGTACTTGCACAGAGAGCTTGAACCTAATGTCCCCTTTTTCTCCAAAGCTATGAGAGGTTGCAGTTGGATGGAGTAGACGTTCTTGAGCACGCTCTGTCTGACCAAAAACAGCTCTTTATTATAAGTGGCCAGATGTAGTCATATGACGGACAGATTCTTGCCCTTAAGCCTTCCTGTTCTTCTCTCTTTTAGCATCTGTAAGACTTAGTGGTAAAAATGTGGTTGAAATCAGACAACCGCTAACAAGTAGAGAGCACATGGAGAGCAGTCTTTCTCTGATGGAGGATTTAGACAAATGTTTTGGAATACTCTTTGCTCTCAATGACACTTCTAAGAGCATCTCTCTCTCTCTCTCTCTCTCTCTCTCTCTCTCTCTAAGTCTGCTATTTTTTAAGCACAGTGATGAAATACAATAGCATTACAGAGAGGTCTCATTTTGTAGACCTTAACGTATTTAATAAAACAGATTTTTGGGATATGTTTTACAAGAAAATGCTATAATACTGTTTCAGTCTTTCTACTTCAAAGTTTGTTTGGAATTTCTTTATATTTATTTGTGAAATTTACTTAAATTGTTTCAAGGTTACCTTTTATTTGAAGTCATCTTGAGAAAGTCTAACAAAATCCTGTGGGGACACTGGGAATGTAGAGGAAACACTGTAAGGATTGGTTGTCTCAATATGTGTGTGCGTGCCAGTACACCTTACTATTTGCTCACACAAAGAGCAGCCTAGGGGGCCCTGACCACCTTAATCCACCCCTGAAGGCAACTTAGGCTTTAGGTATTACTTTTTTTAATCAAATTTGTTTTAAATTTACACTGTCAGTGCCGATGCCTCATGGGCAGTGCATCGACATGTACTGTTGCATTTGGGCGTCCCGTGTTCGAGTCCCGGCACACGGACCTTTCCTGATCCCATCCCCCTCTCTCTCTCACATTTCCTGTCTCACTACTGTCCTATCAATAAAAAGCAAAAACGCCAAAAAATAAAATAAATAAATAAAAAAAACTTACCATTTTGAATATATATTTATATATATATTTACCAAACATTTGTTCTAGCCAAAAGAAATGTGGAATGATTGTTTAGAATGATAAAACACTTCAATTTAGCGTAATAAAACACAATGTAAAAAAAAACACTATACTTGTGTTTGTATGTAAAATTTGTTTGAAATACAGTTTTAAAGTAAATGCAAGTACCTAAATTGAGACAACTTATATATATATATTTTTTTTTTCACAAACACAAATACAAACAGAAGAAAGCATGCCTCTGTGTAAAAATGCAATCGAAATTTTTACACAAGACTCCTATGGAGTAAGTCAAGACAAATGTGCACACAGACATATACTTATCTGTTTTGCTCCCCATCTCTCTTTTATATACACATATATTCGCTCCATAGGATGTCAGGATAGGGAATGAATCACATAAGCTGTCAGCAGGTGGTGCTCTTTGGGCAAGTTTTTGCTGCACTTGGAGCCCCTTCAACATGCCATTGATCATCATTTTCACAGCATGTCTGAGAGCTCAGAAAGAGGCCAGAGGCCTGTCATCTTCGACCATCACGTACCTTCACATCAACAAATAGCTTTTTGCATTGGACCACTGTGGGCAAGGGTGGGCACATCATACATACCAGTGAACCTGTGACACACTTGCTGCGGTCTGATTAAGTTCAGTGAGTGCTGTGCAAAGGGAACTAGGTTTCAGTTGAGGCTGATTATCTACTAAAATTCACTGACCTCTACAAACTAAATATGACACTTTTTCTAGCTAATGAAAATTATTAAGTCAGAAATCTAATTTGGGGAGTTTGAATAAGTATGTGTTTTTAGGTGAATCTGTGTTGGAGCATATGGGTCAGTTTTCCACATTAAAGCCATTTTTTTCCCCTCCCTATGGAAACTTGGGAGCCATAACCAGCTTTACTCAAATATTATCATAGCACATCAATGTTGTATTAACCTTCTAAGCAGTCTCTTTGGGAACAGACTGTCTGATTACTGTCTTTTTTTGTTAATTTTTTAATAGATTTATGTTTTTAATTGGGAATTTGGGACTCCCAAATTAATGTTCATTTAGCACAATTAATATAAAAAAAAAAAAAAGAAAGAAAAAAAATGTGGTGAACTGTATGCCAGTGCCAGGTTTATGGTCAGCTATATGGAAATATGTCACATCTTGTGAAACTGAAATAAAAATTAAATCAGTCAATAAATAAATAGATAAATACTTAAATCTTTTGGCCAAAATATATGTTTGTTAGTTTAATTATTATTTATTTTTTAATTTTTATTTTTTATCAAATGACAGCCCTTATTTTGATGGGATATTAAAAAGCAGTCATGTGTACGGTCTTGATTAAATTATTATTATTATTTTTTTTTTCTAGTTTTTGTTGACTCAGCAACAGCATATTGACAGTCAATTAAGATATGTAATAAAGTGATGGAGGACAATTTGAAATGATCTGCACTAAAAGTCTGACAGTCTTCTTTTAAAAGGGTCAACGTGGTGACCTTTACTCACTAGGGGCTGTAGATACACAATAGGCCTCTTTCTGCTTGAGCGAGACTCTGCGTTTTAAAATGAAACGTCAATGAAGAGCCGTCTGCTTGTCTTGCACACCTCAAGCTTGTTTCTCATTTTCCCTCACAATAGAAATCAATGCAAAAGTCATTCACATATTCATTTCCAAAATGCAGTCCCACTGTTTCAACTTATTTGAGAATTGGCTGACAAATGATTCCTCTTCACATTATTACTTTGAGTACGTAACAGCCAGTGGGATCCAGATTTGGACACTTTCCCCTCAGTTAATAGTCCTACCTTATGATCATCAATCTTTGCCGACAGATAATATTGATTGGAGGCCAGATTAAATCAGAGTTATTCCACTGCTGTGGGTATTACAGAGTGCAGCTATTATATTGAAATGACTCTTGATTTAATATCACCAAAATGCTCTGCAGAGATATACAGCTCTTGTAGTCTGTGGTTTTACCCAAAAGGAACTTAAACCAAAAGATTGATGGAAAAAGAACCGTTTTTCATAAAATGGCTCATTTATGCTAATTAGTGGTGCTTGCAAGGACTAGCTATTGCTCATACATAGTTTTGAACAGACCGCAAATCTCATGTATTACACTTTGGCACCTATAGACATTAATGCTAGCTCAGATTGTGTGATTTGTTGATGAGAGGTGTGCTACTGTTTTTTTGTTTTCAGATTTTTGCTTCAAAGGCTATAAAATCGTCTCATTGACCCACATTAGACTAGTCTGGTTATTTTGACTTGGACCAGTAAGCAACAACCTAGTACCCACCTAGAATACCCCAGCAACCACATAGCAACAACCTTTACATTTTGGAAATCATTATCTTGAAAATATTGTAATCTGCACTTCCTAGTTTAGATCAGTGTTATAAATTATGTTGAGTACTTTATTAATGTTGAAATTTAAATTTACATGTTTAGTCATTTAGCAGACGGTTTTATCCAAATGACTTACAAATGAGGACAAAGGAAGAAATCAAAATCAACAAAAGCGCAATGATATGCAAGTGCCATGACAAGTCTCAGTTAGCCTACGTAGCAAGTTTTTTTTTATTTATTTATTTTTTTTATATAATAAATTAAAAGAAAACCGATAGAATAGAAAAAGAATCGAGCGAGCTAGTGTTAGAGACCTTTTTTGCTTTTTGGTAATTGTATAATAAATAAAAAGAAAATGGGTAGAATACAAAAAGATTAGAGAAGCTAGTGTTTGTTAGTTTTTTTTTTAAAGAAAACAAGCAGTTAGTAAATGAATAGAGTGCAAGTCTAAAAGGGGCATTTTTTCTTTCTTTCAAGAATTAGAATAGAGAGTGCTAGAGTTAGCGGGTCAAACAAAGATGGAAGAGGTGTGTTTTTAGCTGATTCTTGAAGCTTCTTGGATTGAGTTGGGCAGGTCATTCCACCAGGAGGGAACATTTAATGCAAAAGTCTGTGAAAGTGGTTTTGTGCCTCTTTGGGATGCCACAATAATGCACCGTTCACTTGCAGAACGTAAGCTTTTAGAGGCATATAAGTCTGAAGTAGTGAATTTAGGTAAAGGGGTGCAGAGCCAGTGGTGGTTTTGTAGGCAAACATCAATGCCTTGAATTTTAAGCGACCAGCTATTGGTAGCCAGTGCAAATTGATAAACAGAGGTGTGATGTGAGTTATTTTCGGCTCGTTAAAAATTAATCTTGTAGCCGCGTTCTGGATTAATTGTAAAGGTTTGATAGAACTGGCTAAAAAAAAGTAACAAGAGAGCATTGCAATAGTCAAGCTTGGACAGAACAAGAGCTTGAACAAGGAATTGTGAAGCATGTTCCGAAAGAAAGGGCCCGATCTTCTTGATGTTGCATAAAGCAAGTCTGCAGGACCGGGCATTTTTGGTAATGTGGTCTGAGAAAGTCAGCTGATCATCAATCATAACTCCAAGGTGTCTGGCTGTTTTTGAAGGGGTTATGGTTGATGTGCCTAACTGGATGGTGAAATTGTGGCATTAATGCATAATTTTATTTTTTTATGCATTGCTATATATTTATTTTTATGCTTTTTAGTGCACATAAAAAAACAAACAAACAAAAAAACAACAAAAATGGAAGCTTGTTTCTGCCACTGAATAAAAATTGTAATTGCTCATTTTTATCTCACAATTTTGACTGTTACTTGTAATTACAGTTTACATCCTCCAGTTGACTTTTTTTCCTCAGATTCGCGTGATATAAACTCACAATTGAGTTGTGAACTCACTATTCTGAGAATAAATAAAACACCTTCTGCGAGATAAACTTGCAATTCTTTTTTTTTTTTTATTGTGAGTTTATATCTTGCAATTCTGATTTTACAACACGCAGTTGCAAATTGTAACATCAGAATTGTGAGATATAAACTCGCAATTGTTAGTTATAAAGTCAGACAAAAACAATAAAATCATTTCAAACGAGCCATTTGTTGCATCCAGTGGGGACATAATCACGGATTATAATGACTTATACTGTGTTTTTACATGCTGGATCGCGCCGGGCCACACCACACCATGTAAACATAAAACCATGTCTGCATTTGTGATCGGAGAACGACAAACAACAATTGTATTCTTGCAACTGCAAATCTGACTTTATTACTTGCAATTGCAAGTTTATATCTCACAATTCTGAGACAACAAGTCAGACTTTTGAGAATAAAAAGTCACAGTTATATTTATTTATTTTTTATATTCCTTTGCAAAAAAAAAAAAAAAAAACTGATGTTTTTGTTCCTTTGTTATTGCAGCTATGTTAAAATCCACTGCGCTGTGATATTACTCACTCCAAATGCTCCTTAATTTCGTATTGCAAAATGTTCACTGAACTTGCGATGGTATTTGCAGAATATAAAGTAGGTTTATGGAGGAAACTCAAATGGGAATATGAAATTGACCATGTTTAATCTATGCTACTATACAGTTATGAAAAGGGAATGCTGGAACTGTGTCTCCTCCTGCCAAAGCTGTTTTTGGAAATGGCTCCTCTGTGACCTAACATGTAGCTGATGAAATCTTGCCCATAAGGCAGCAAGAGCGTACCGCCTCTGACTTTGTTCTGGGGAGACAGGTGCTGTTCAACTGCTCATGACATCACAACAAGTGTTTGCATGACTCATGCAGTCTTCCTGACAAACGCCCTCTAAGCATTAAAAGGAAGACAGGGTACACAGAGAACTAGAATGGCGCTTTTGCATTCACACATTCACTAAACATTGTTCACTTCCTGTTGGATCTGCAACCGTATTTCAGAAATTTCACTGAAACTGACAACTGAATGAAAAGGGCATAAGTTTACTGCCCAGCTGTGGCCCTCTGAGAGGATATGAAGTAAGGGCCACCTTTCATTAAGTGCCAACAATCCCTTAAAAACAGGTGCACATGTATCCAAAAGTTCAACTGAGGTTATGACCACTTTCTGCTCTAAGAGACTAATGCCAGTGTACATAGATGATGTGATAAATGAGTCACACGTGAGTCTCTTTACCACAACACATGTGGCACTGCAGCTTTAGGTCTCTTGCCTTATTATGGTGGTTCTCTTCCTTTGTAACTCTAGAGTCCTCAATTTTCAATATTCTAAGGCTCCTCTGCACTGTTTAATGACACAGACGAGGGTCGTCAATACTCTTAAATAATTAATAGTGACAGAAACTCAAGATTTTCGTTACTGTGGACATTCTTGGGTCAATGGCAAATAGAGGATCCATGGTAAAGAAAAGGGAAAATATTGTTTAAAACGTCAAATTCTTGTTGTCATGTTGGATTTAATGACCTATATGATTTAGGTTGTAAAATGTCATTCTATATTACAGATGTGTACACATCTTAATCATTATTTTCAACATTCAAGTTCTAAAATATTTGAGAATTAATTAATTAATTCATTCATTTTAATATGATTATTATTATTATTATTATTATTATTATTATTATTATTATTAACAACCTAAACTGAACAAAGGTGTCCTTGCCTTGTCATAATTAATGATTTTTTTTTTTTTACTTGATACATGGGAATGAAGTTCAGCAGGGGTCCTTTTATTGATGTCCTTTTCTGCATGTAGGTTTCACCACATTAATTTGATTTGGCATACAGTTTTTTTTCCTTTTCTTCTTTCTCTTTTTTATTTTTAAAATATTAGTGAGGATATGATGTATTTTCCTGTTTATTATGTTTTCTGCATTTAGGTTTTACCAAAGCAATTTGATTTGGCGGGCAACTTTTTTTTCCCTCCCCTCAAATATTAGTAAGCATATGATGTCGTTTACTGTTTATTTTTTTATTTCTGAATTTGAATTTGGTGTTGTAAACAGTATTTTTTTTTTTTATATTTATTTGTTATTAGTGAGAAGTTTTTAATTTTTGATATTTTTTTATTTTTTTGAGGTATATTTTTATTATGAAGAATTCCGATTAGATCATTCATTATGATATCAGGATAGTTGTATTACCCACATTTTTGACTGAACAGAATTTGCCAAAACACTGCACTGTTCAGATTTTGTTGCTTTAGATTTACTGTAACACCAATACTTTACATGCACAGAACAAGAGTTGCATTAGTCTGGAAAGGAGGAGTGATGTGATGAGGATGAGGAGGGTGATTTTGATGGCTCTGCAGAGGCTGATATCATCAGAGCTCTTTGCTGAGTGCTCAGCATTACATCATTGGGCCCTTCGGCAGCTCGACTTACAGCATAAGGAGCGCTTCATAGGAGCCAGCTTCTGTAACACAGTCCGCTTTGAGGTAACATGAGAAAAAGCCCCACTGTCCAAATTTGGGTGGGTTCATACAAAGGTGAGCTATGCATCCCCAGCCTGGGAAGCTTTGTAATATGTCACTCATCACCAGCAGTGTAAGAAGCCCCAATCCATTATTCACATGAACAAATCATCAGACACTTCAAGGATCCCCACTAAAGGCACTCTAAAGTGACTCGGTGCAGGCATATATGGAAAAGATTTTCTCAGCCTAGAAGACAAATAATGTATTAAAGTAAGTTTATTTAGTGTTGAGTAAAAGCTATTCAGAGTCAATGCTTTTCTCAGTTCTTAAATAAAGCAGCAAGATAGTCTGTGTGTAACATGAACACCCCCAAAAAAACATTTTAAAAGATGGAAGAAACAGTATTTTTCCAAATGAGTTTAAATATTAATTTATATTAATAAAATAAACAATTCTTTACTAAGGATAAAGTTAATTTTGTATAACTTTAGACTGTTTATGGTTGAAAACAAAAAAGAAACAAAACTGTCTAAACAAGTCTTTAAAAATTAACCTGTTTTGGAGAACAAAACAAAACATTTGCAGTAAATTTTATTTATATTTTTGCCAGCTCATCAAAGGGTTTTGTTTGAGAAAGTTCACTTACAAAATGTGCAAGATTGTCTAAACAGGTTTTTAAACATTAAAATGCATTTGCAAAGCAAATACCTTTGATTCATTTAAAAAAAAAAAAAAAAAAAAAAAAAGCTAAGCAAGCAAACCTTTTTAATGAACGAATGAACAGCAGAGACAAACAATATCTTATTTTCAGGGTTGTTTTTGGGCACAACAAGGAATAATAAGTCATCTAGTTCATAAGTTTATGAATTGTTTGTAGTTAGCTGCCTTGTTAAAGCAGAACTCAACTGATGTACAGTCCAAAGTGTGCATGCAGTATATTGGCTTGCTGTTTTACAGTGGCTTGTAATGGATTAACTAATTTAGAGCTGAGACTACTGTACTGTTTATACTGTACTATATATAAAACAAACAACATAAGAATCTTCAAGTGGCAGTGCAATAGTTACATGGTTCCTGTTTAGATTTGTGAGGCCAGTGTGTCCAGAGATGATTGGGTGACCATGGCTCATGAAGATAAATGGGTGGATGATGTAATTCCATGCAGCAGGAGTAGATGGGTGACATACTCAGCGATCTGCAGTTTGCTCTGGTTAGCCAGCACTGACATGATAATGATGACAAAAGCTTTACCAGTAAACATCGCTGGGCCAGAGTTGCTCAGAGACTCTTTATGGTGCAGTGAAATTGAAAGATGAAGCATCTCTGTCACTGGCTGTTCGCATATCACCAGACATAACCAGAGGACTATGACGACAGCGACACTGTTGAGTCACACTGTTTGTCAATAATCAGTGCATGTGTCACAGTAATGCAAGCCTGCAAATCAACAGCAGCTATAAGTGCCTAAGACAATGTGTTTCACATCTGTCAACTAGGACAAGTTTCTCTCCCCCGCCCCCTCACTTTTATTGCAGAAATATTAAAGTCGAGATGTAACAAACAGTGACGCATCTTTTTTTAAACTGCGATTAGCAAATAAAAATATAAGGCAGGGACTAGGTTCTAAGCATTGATCGTTGAATCATTTTTTAATTTTTTTTTTTAAATGCTGATTTTATTTGAATTAAAGGTAAATATTAAATGTTCTGCTTAACGATACAGCAATGGTCTTGACTTTATACTGACACCTATTGGTGTTGGTTTTTCTCACCAACTTCTTTGTAAAAAAAAAAAAAAAAAAAAGAAAAAGAAAATGCTATTTCAGCTATATAATTATTATTATTTTTTTTTTTACTTGGCTGGTCATGTGATCTCAACATATAGGTAAAATAGGATATGTAATTGTTATTTTTTTTTTTTTTTTTTTGTTGTTTTTTTTTTTTCTTGGTATAGGTAAAAAATAAAAACAGTGCCAATGACACTTGGCTTAAAAAAAAAGTTTAAAAAAAAAATTGAAAAACTTAAGAAAAGGATTTGACGATTTGTAAAATATTTGTTTTTTTTTGAATGTTTGAAATTTTACTCTTTTTGTCAAAACTCTATAATTAATGTGATAAACTGAATTAAATTATTATAATTAAATTAACAATATTATTTTATCTAATGCTGTTGTGTGTGTGTAGGGGGGTGGGATACTTTTCGAGGCCAAAGTAAAATACTACATTTTAGTCTGTTTTGTTTTTTTGTCTTTAAATAGAGAATTAAATATACATTTTATTTGTTAATGTGTGTTTTACTATGTTGTTAGGCGCCAGAGCAAATGCATTCACTGATTTAAGGAGCACTTTCCAGGAAAGAACATTATTCAATAACCTTGAGCAGTTTGGCGACCTCCTTGAAAGGCACAATCCTGTTTTTGTAAGTCCTGCCCATTCTCTAAAGCATTCTGTCCTTTTGTGAAGAGCGATGCCAGGAGCAGCAGCTGGAAAAACATAGCCGACCGATGGCTTAAAGAGCCACACTGTTAACCAAAACTCTCTTGCAAGCTGGCATGCAAATGTAGCCCTTAAGCAGATTTCTTACATTGTCCCTTGCACCATATAGAAATCCACACTGATGCAGATGCACATCCGCATGGGAGATGCTATAATGATCTCATGTGGGTTGACTGGCATGCCTTGTGTTGTTTGCCAAACAGAAGCAGCGCCTTGTCCTGCGCATGAAATCAGATCTCAGACATGAGGTCACGCTTTCAAGTGTCCCCTTTGCCTGCTGCATCATTGTGCGGAAAATGCCATTATACAATGAAAGAGGATTAAGAATGGAATGAAAAAGAGAAAAGGAATAGAAAACAGAGGGCTGAGGTCACTAAACAGTTGCGCTGCATTTGCTGACAATATTTCAGCGCAAAACCCTGCGTCTTATTCAATAACCACCCACAATCTCATTTAACTAAGCGTTAAATGCTCTGAAATAGCACTGAGTTATATTTAAATGATGCTCTTGTCATTATTTTCAGTGTAAACATGCCTCCTTTCTATGTAAATTAGGCTCATTATAGATGTGCCTTATTCTCAAAATATGAAAAGCAGGTGGGAAATGTTTGTGTATATTTTCTATTGATCATGACAGCAGTAATTCATTAAATGATGATCAAATGATGTAGAACAGCATTATAGCCAGGCATGCAACCAAATATGTTGTGTTATTTAGTATACATTCATTTTTTTTATACAAGTAAAGTATACTAGATTGTGGCTGTCTGCTGCTTTTCCAGAATTTAGTGCTCAGATTTAGCCTGTGAGACTTACACTAATTGCTTAATGCAAACTGTTGTTCAGCTAGATTTTATTTTATTTTTTTTTTATCCAATCTCATGAGAAAACGTGTGGTTACTATTTCGTTTTGGAGAGTTAGTGGAGTATTGGTATTAATTTGTGAAATTAGTTTTTTTTTTTTTTTTTTTTTTTCTAAAATGTGTACGTTTGCGCCAGAGTATGTGAGCGGAGTGGAGCGGTGTGATTTTTGAAAGGAGCGAGGAGCGGATTTTTTAAGTCGGAGGATCATGGTATTCACTTGCTCCAAGAGCGCTCCACCACCGCTCCATCACGAGTACAATTCATGCCAACAGCCCGTAATATAAGTGCATATTTAGCAAGAATTCACATGTTATTAATATTTTTTTGCAGCTTGATACAGATAGATCTCTCAAATCAGAAGGTTATAATGATAGCAATAGCCGAGTGGGAAGTTATAGGCTAGTTCTCAAGGAGTTGTCTGTTCCTTTTACTGAATATTTTTTGTTTAAAGCATGATTTAAACAGGTACAGCACATTCACACGCAATCGGTTTCACAATAATGCATTCAAACAAATGTAATCTTACAGTGCTCCTTCATCTGTATCTGATTTTGAATGAGCAGACATCTGTAAGAAATGCATCGTTCTGTAGATAAAATAACTGGCGAAAATGTACTGTTATTTTCATCACAAACAAAATTTGCACAGCAGAAAGCAGCAATTATACCTTTTAATGCTGACAACCATGTTATTAGTTTGGCATGTGGTAGGGAAAGAAAGGTTGCACAAAATAGCCTAAGCCGCTTTGAAACTCCTCTGTTATTTTATTTATTTTATTTTTTATTATAATATAGGCTATGTTATGAACATAACATTTTAAACATACTGAAATACTTTAGCTACGGAGTGAAGGCGGAGCGGTGTTTCTGGTATCAATGAGTGCGGAGTGGAGCGGGAAATTGTGAACCCGGAGCGGAGCTGGAGCGGAGTGATTATTAAATGCTCTGAGCGCGGAGGGGAAATTGTTGCCGCTCCACTCCACTCCCATACCCTGGTTTGTGCACAAAAGCAAGCAAGATGGTTCTCCATTCAAAGTAACCGTCATGGAGGAATAAGCAAAATGTACCAAAACGCACATATGAGATCATATGAATTCACAACCAATTCACCAAATTGTAAAATAGCCATGAGAGTGAGTTGGTGACTTTGCACTGTTACCTGGTTTACATAGTTCTTTTAGTGATATTAATGCTAAAATATGGGAGCGGGATACTGCCATGCAAAAAAAAAAAAAAAAAAAAATCTAACAATTGTTACTACAGTATTTCTCACTAGTGAAACTTTTTATCTCTATGCTTAATTTGCCTAACTTACTTTTTCGCAAATGCAACTTTTCCCCCCTCATGTATGTGTATATCTCGTCGCTTCATAACGTTACGATTGAATCACTGATGCCAGATGGACTATTCTGATGATGTCTTTAATATTTTTCTGGACCTTGACAGTGTAATTTACTTGGCAGTCTATGGGACAGTCACAAGCCTCCCTGTTTTCATCCAAAATATCTTAAATTGTGTTCTGAAGACGAATTAAGCTTTTACGGGTTTGGAACGACATGGGGGTAAGTGATTAATGACAAAATTTTAATTTTGGGGTTGAGGATCACTTTAAGTGCCTTAAAAAAAACAGTTTTCTTGTCCATGAATTTAATCGATAAACCTTATGATTAAACATCCTGACAAGACGTGTGAACTTTGGGGTATATTTGGAATGAGGCTTTTTCTTAACTTGGTGACTTTGATTAAACCCTGTTAATTATTTGCTCCGCATATTTGTTGTGATGAATGATGCACTTGCCCGTGCCTGACTTTGTTTTGATAACACAAGACACGTGAATGTCAGAGTGGAGGGCACAGCCTCAAGGTGAGTCTGTGGAAGTGCAGCAGTCTCGCAGACCCCAGACTCTAGCGCCGAGCTCCTGTCTGATGACATCATCGCCTGGTCTAGGTAGCCCAGCCAACGATGCGGTCGATTCAATAGGCTGTAGTCTGTTGCTGTGGGAAGGACTCTGCCAATCCCATTTTTCCCTCAGCAGCCCTCCCTTAATGTATACATCTTTTTCTCAGTATCCATAGCTCTCTCCAAAGACAACATTATGCCGTCACTCAGAGAAAGCTGCGCTCCCGAGAGGCTTTGAGCGTCTGGGTATGCGTGCTGTTTATGTATTTCTAAACTCATGAGCAGGTATTTAAAGTTACCCTTGAGTTGATATTGGGTGTTATTCGACCAGGCTGTCTGAGCCATCACAAACTTCAATATACACTACCATTCAAAAGTTTTGTGTATTATTATTATTATTATTTTTTTTTTTTTACATTTATTTTTTAACATTTCTGAAAAGAAGTGTCTTACTCGTACCACGGTTGCATTCATTTAATGATTAATACATACATATATATATCATATTTGTCACACTTGAATGATTCAGATCATCAAACAAGTTTTAATATTACAAGTAAATACAAAATGCAATTTTGAATGATTTCATTTATTACGGGAAAAAAGCTGTCCAAACCTGCCTGGCACTAGGTGAAAAAGTAATTGCCTCCTAAGTCTAATAACTGGTTGTGCCACCCTTTGCAGCAAAAACTGTAATCAAGCGTTTACGATAACTGGCAATGAGTCTTTCACATCGCTGTGGATAAATTTTGGCCCACTCTTCTTTGCAGAATTGTTTTAATTTAGCCACATTGGAGGGTTTGAGCATTAATGGACTGTTTAAGGTCATGCCACAGCATTTCAATCAGATTTATGTCCGGACTATGACTTGGCCACCTTAATTTAGTTTTTTTTTTGAGCCATTCAGAGGTGGACTTGCTGGTGTGTTTGGCATCACTGTCCTGCTGCATAACTCAAGTGCACTTGAGCTTGAGGTCACAAACTGACGACCGGACATTCTCCTTCAGGATTTTCTGATAGAGTGCAGAATTCATGGTTCCATCAATTATGGCGAGTCATCCAGGTCCTGAAGATGCAAAGCAGACCCAGACCATCACACTACCACCACCATGTCTGACTGTTGGTATGATGTTCTTTTTATAAAATGCTGTGTTGGTTTTACGCCAGATGTAACAGGACACACACCTTCCAAAAAGTTCAGTTTATGTCTCATCAGTCCACAGAATATTTACCCAAAAGTCTTGGGGATAATCAAGATATTTTTGGGCAAATGTGAGACGAGCCTTTGTGTTCTTTTTGGCCAGCTATGGCTTTTGCCTTGGAACTCTCCCATGGATGCCGTTTTTGCCTGTCTCTTTCTTATTGTTGAATCATGAACACTGACCTTAATTGAGGAAAGTGAGGCCTGCAGCTCTTTAAATGTTGTTCTGGGTTCTTTTATGACCTCCTGGATGAGACATTGTTGCGCTCTTGGAGTCATTTTGGTAGGCCGGCCACTCCTGGGAATGTTCACCACTGTTCCAAGTTTTCTCCATTTTTGGATAATGGCTCAGATCGTGGTTCGCTGGAGTCCCAAAGCCTTAGAAATGGCTTTATAACCCTTTCAAGACTGATACATGTCAACTATTTTGTTTCTCATCTGTTCTTGAATGTCTTTAGATTGTGGCATGATGTGTTGCTCTTTTAGCATGCTTCACTTTGTCAGACAGCTTCTATTTAAGTGATTTCTTGATTCAACAGGCCTGGCAGTAATCAGGCCTGGGTTTGGCTTGTGAAATTTAACTCCGCTTTCTAAAATAATGTGGTTGATCACAGTTTTTTCATGATTTTCAGCAGCCTTTGCTCCAGTGTTACATGAATCTTCAGAAATCATTCTTATATGCTGATTTCGCACTCAATAACTTTTTTTTATGTTCTTATATTATCAGTGATGAAAACAGTTGTGCTGCTTAATATGCTTGTGATCTTACTGAATGGTAGTGTAAAGGTATTATTTTTCATTCTGACTATTTTATTTATTTTTATGTAATATTGTCATTATTTACTCACCCTAATGTTATTACAAGCATACTTTTTTCCCTTCTGTGGAACACATAATGAACATTTGTGAAGAATATTTTCATTCAACTGCTAAGAAAAAAAATAAAAAAAACAAAAATTTAAACCTCACTAAACTGGTTTGCTGGTCTTTTCAGACTGTTGACTGGTTTTAGAAGGGGGTTTTTGACACTTTTCTGCTAGTGTAGTTTGTCAAGTTCCAGAAAATGTACCTCAGAAGTCTTAAAAAAAAGAAATGTGTTTGTTCTCAGATATGGTGTAACTAAATGCTATGCGCCAGTCTGAATATGCAGGATGGAGAATCCCTAAATGACATATGAGGGGTGCAGCATATGGAACAATTTTCTCTAAGTTATGATCACAAAACGGAACAGATGACTGTATGATGATTTTATGGTATTTTACTTGTTTGGAACAATTAGGTTTCATTAAATATGATACATTTTTATATATGGCTGAAGTATTTCTTTAAAATAATTCAAAATGCTTAAAGGAACCAGTTGTCCACAGTTGTTTGAACATATTGTTGAGAAAAAAACAACCGATAGGTGTAAAACTGCTGACTCCACTGGCTTGCTCTGCGTCCAGCTCTTACCGCACATGCACAATGCATGAGGAGCTCATACAATAAATCCAGGACCATTTGGCTCGATCGACATCTGGACAGGAGCTGGATATCCGTACCTGTCTTTGGATGTCTTTCTCTCAATACAGCGGTCCCTAGGTACATTCACAAAACCTGTGAATGGACAAGGGGCTCTTGCTCAGAGGAATAGCAAAAAATGAGGGGTTTAAAAGGTCAGAGGTGTGTGGTTTTCTCCTGTTAAAGCTACACAGGATGTGTCTAAGCTCTGTCAGTAAATGACAGCTGAAAGGTAGCTTGCTGAAACAAAGGCTTTCCCTGACAGCACAGTCTGTGGATCAGTGCTCGGACAGATTAAAAACACTGCGTTTCAGGAATACAGAGGGCAAGTGCAAAACACAGAAAGGAATGGTTGTAGAGTTGGGCACCATGACATGCTAACTGACCCATCTAGAGGGCACCTTTCATAACATCTTCAACCTGGAACTCCGACATCCTGTGTGCCGCCTCGGAACCACTATTATAGGTAGACCCCGTTTCGAAGCATCTGTCTGCTTGACAAATGAAGCGAGATAACTGTCAATTAAGATGAAATTCCATCTGCGGAGCTGAACAAGCAGGACACATTCAGAAACGCTCCCATCATTGGACTGACCCCAGATCAGTTTCTGTTCAGTAATGAGATGATCTGCAGACTGTTCCAGACTCTGGCAATGCATCAACCAGCCTGTATTTTAGAATAACGCCTTAGAACACTCTGAAATGATTAATTATAATTAATTAGAGTATTGTTATGTGCCGTCTAATTTATCATATTTGCTTCATTCATCTCTTATCATCAAAATGTAGCCAGCAGCAGCGTTTTGGAGCAAACTGCCGAATCAGCATCCCTCAGTTTGTGCATCCTAACTCATGACAGTAACAGACAGTTAATGTATTGGAACTTACTGGCTCTGTTAAGCGATGAATGCCTCCTAGCTTAAATTATTGCTTGTTTGTTATTTTACATTTTAATTTTAGATTTTTGGTCATAATACAGAAACGAGCGCTTTATTTATAAATATTTTAATTGCATTTGAGTCTGTAGACAACATGGTGGCAGGAATTATAGCTAATAGAGAAATTGAATACAAATTGACAAAATTAATCACTAATTAATTCAGCTAAAATATTAATAATAATAATTAAATGTTATTTATGGACAAGAGCATATTAATCTGATTTGTGGTTATATTCTGAATATGAATGCATCTTTGTTTGTAATAACCTGATTAAGCAAAAAAAAAAAAAAAAAAAAAAAAACCTTACCCCAAAGTGACAGTAAAGGCATTTATAATGCTACTAAATATTTTGTTGAAATAAATGCTGTTCTTTGACTTTTGACCATTGAAAAAGCCTGACAAAAATTTAACATGGTTTTCAGTGCTGTATATTAAGCAGCACAACTGTTTTCCAATTTGATTATAAAAATAAATAAACAGAAATAAATTAAATTTTAAGTATGCTAAAATGGAAAACGGTTCATTTAAAATGTAATAATAATTGTGATAACAAGCCATGATGAACATAAGAGACTTTTCAAGAATACCTAAATATAAACATTTGCTCACCCCAAACTTTTGAACCTACAGTACGTGTTTCTCATTTAATTTATCTATTTATTAATACAAAACTTTTATGCCAAACCAAATGTGTATAACCTTAGAATCGTGATTCTGGATATTTTGACAGTGTGACTGGCACTAGTTCCTCAGGTGGTCTAACCAAGAAATGTTAATGTTTCTGAACACGCTTATTCATCTGTACTCAAAAACTGCATAACATTAACAGCTGGTTCATGGAAGGAAATATTATGGCCTGTAATTAAATTTGAAATGAAGTGATATTTCATCTAGTGTCATTAATAAAAAGGGGCTTTCTCAGATAAGAAATTTATTTCTGGCAATATAGGACGAAAATTAAGATCCGCAGAATGTTGAAGAGGAGGGAAGAGCTTTGGAGCCGATCTCGTGGATTGGTATTAATTTACAATTTTAATAAAGTGTGAAGCTTCGAGGGTCTTCACTTTGGACTAAATATAATCAATGCTGCCTTAGAACAAGCTTACAAAATTATAAGGCTTCCTATTCCTCCTTGTAAGCCTTTGCTGTATTGCTACATTAAAGATGAAAATGATAAAATCCTCCTCACTGTTTTAATGTTCAGCACTGTGGATGTGCACTGATTGCCTGTCTGAACCTCATGCACTTTAAAGCTGCTCTGAAATTTGTGTGATCTCCAGATTGAGGGCAGCAGTCAGTTTGTCCGGTGATGGTTAAGAACACGGTAATGAAAATGTGCTCTTGCCCAGAATCATGGCCCTGAAAGCTGATGTGGACTTTGATGGAGAAGATCCTTCCTCTGGGCCTCATGAAAAGCAGAGATGGCTCTCTCTCATACAGGATTACAATTAGTCCTTCAGACCACTAGGAAATCGACTTGCTGCAAGAAAAAAATAGGATAAATAAATACCTTTTTTTCACCGCGACATGGATAAAATGCCACCATAGTCACCTGACCTTAACTTTGATCAGTTATTTTCAGGGTAACCAGATTTCCCTGATTTTATTAAAAGGTCATTTTGCACCTTGAGGCCTCCAGCTTTACTGGGGGATCAATGATTTAATCATGTTAGTGGTGAGCCTATTGGCTCGAAAGTCTTTTGTGATATTCTCTTACTGTTTTAATGAGTTTTGCTTGAGATTAAACCGCACAGGAATAGGAAGGATTATCCAAATGTTCTTATAGAAAAAAATCTAGTTTTAGGAACCATTTTTAATTTCTAAAATCCTTAGCACTTCTGAAAAAAGAAATACCTGTTGTGACATTTGTGCAAAATGATTTTATGTTGTTTCTTGCACGTTTTGTTCAGTTTAAAACTGATCTGAATTTGGTGGTTGTACTGTACGGCAGTGCAGAAATTAAATCTGTCAGTGCTAAATGGTGCTAAAAGGGATAGTTCACCCAAAAATAAAAATTCTGTCATTAATTACTCACCCTCATGTTGTTCCAAACCTTTCTTCATCTTCAGAACACAGATTAAGATATTTTTGATGAAATCTGAGAGGTTTCTGACCCTGCATAGAAAGCAACACCACTACCATATTTAAGCCCCTAAAAAGTAGTAAGGACATTAAAATAGTTCATGTGACATCAACCTTAATTTTATGAAGCAAAGAAAACAAAAAATAACGACTTCTGATGAATGACAAAATATCTTAATTTGTGTTCTGAAGAAAAACAATGGTCTTATGGGTTTGGAACAACATTTTCGAGTTTGAAAATAATGTGCCATCTACACTAAAACCTACCCTAAACCTAATTTATAGTGTTAACAAAACGCATTGAGTGGAAAATTTTCCAACTTCATGCCTGGCTCCAAGATGAAAACATAAACAACTAGGGTGGTTATTACTCTGTGGTTTTTAAGAGCCAATCAAATGACAGGCTGGTTAAGACAATCTAGCTCAGTCCAGTTGTTTGAACTGTGCTGGCAAATTAGCAACAGTATTATGTGTTTATATGTGCTGTGGAGTGGTGTAAACATGGTGCCAATTACAGTCCTGCTGGTAATTTTATGTCTGACGAACAGCATGTTGTACTAGTTTAGCAGTTGTTTGTTAGAGTAATTAATCACTTGCTGGCTTACCTGTCAACTGATTTCTGCAGAGAATCCCAAAGAGCTCCATTTGAGGTGTTTTAAGACATTTTAAAGGAATAAACCAGTTTTATCTCTCAAGTCTGTAATTAAGTCTCTGTCCCCAAGACAGTTTGTAGGGACAGTGAAGTATCCCTATCTTCTAATGGCTTGAGTGATGCACCTGCACCTCAAAAACAACACAGATGTCCTTGCAGATGCACAGAGAGGTCGTAGACTGGAATTCAGCCATCCATCCATCCAGAAGCTTCTGCTCTCAACCATCCTCCATTTTTCTTCATAACAAGGCCTCTATTGGCTGAGGGGCGACTGGGACCTGGCATTGGCCAGCGTGTATGTGGCTGCTCTATCACCTGAGAAGGGCCTTGTGAGCGGACACTCTGAGGAACCAGTAAATAAACACATTAAGTGTAGTGGGGACACAGCTGCAGCCATAAAGCGAGAAGCTTTCTCTCGCATGATCCCTCACTATAATGGCCTTCTGAAGGACCTGGGAGGTTAATTATGGATTTGAGACTAGCACCCAAATACTTTGGAAGAGATTCTACCCGTCCGCCACACACTCTGTACTGTACAGCCTCCTCAATTATGTGGCTGTGGATGGAAGGAGGCATTTACTCACACATGAATTCTATGAATACCAATGGCTGTGTTTTGCAAAACGTAATTAGAGCTGACAATGGTTCCATAATCTGACGCGTACCGATATAAACACATATTTGCTTTTTAAATGGAGTTGATTTCACCTCAGCAGTTTGGAGGTTTGGTCTCGCTTCATTATAATAAAAGTGTTCACTTCTGAGGAGTAATTTCCAACCAATATAATTGTTTTGTTCGAGAGGAAGCAATGTTGGAGATGTTATCCGGAAATCGAGAGTCCCTCTGCTGCTGTTCTCTATATAACGTTGTTTTTTCATGCTTACCACGTTTCCTCAATATATTTTCTTGTGGTGCCCTCCGGCTCTAGAAGGAAAGCTTTTATGAGCTCACCTGCTGTCGTTGAGTCTGGCTACCATCTGACTCAGGCCTGACTGACTGGCTGGACACAATGTAAATAATTGCTGAGTTTGTCTGGCCATTTCTTTGCACATGTCACTCCACAAGTGCAATTGTGAAGGTTAGCCTATGGCGCTGGTGCAAGTTGAGTCATGAGGTTTTGGACTTACTATTCTAGGCATAGAGTGTTCCGAATAGTACAGTATACTACTAAACTGTTTTTTTGTGGTATGAATTACTACATTTACCAAAATATCTCAGCTTCACCACCAATTTTCAGTGTGACAAACTGGATTTTCAGTGAGGTAAACTGGAATTAATGGGATGGTTTACTTAAAACTGAAAATTCTGTCACCATTTACTCACCCTCATGTCATTCCAAACCTGTAGTTTCTGTGAGCTTCTTTATTCTGTTGAATACAAAAGAAGATATTTTGAGAATAAACTAGAATAAAGAGGAAACTCTTTATTTATTTCTCTCACAAAAACTGGTATAAAACTGCAAAATTTTTATTTATGAGATGTTGGAATATTCACTGGAATAAACATGCACATAATGAGGTCATGTGACAGTATGGCATACTAATATTTTGAACCTTTATTGTTATTAAAATGCATTTTTTTGGTAATATTTTGTGTAATCATAAAAAATAGTGGGTGGCATTAAGTTTATACCACACAGTATGCGGTATATGAATATTTAATTCCAAACATGGCCATACATTTGAAATTTACAAACAATGAATATCTGAACATTTCACTACTTTTGTTAATCCCAAAGATTCACTTTAATTTTTGTTTGCATATGTAGCTACATCTAACCTGCATTTCAACCTATTTTATCGGATTTACATTCAAATCATTGTTTTGTCCAATACAGCTGCAAAAAGTAAACATGATTAAACATGCTTTTACTTGTTTGCAACTGTGCAGCATCTCAGAGGACCTCAAAGCAAACCTTATGCTTTTCTGCTAGCCATCCTTTATCCATAATTAAGAATCACCCATCAAAGCTGGTGGCGACTCCTTTACACAAATATGTATTTGTCGTTCAACATGAAATATTTTCTCTAAGCTGAGATGCCATTAATTTATTCCCTATGACTCGCCCTTTGGCTGCCATAATGACACATGCCATTAATTGTAAGTGAATAGAAAGGAGAAGACAGGGAAGGCAAGCTGTGCCAATCTAATTACACTGCTTTCTTATTTTGCTCCACTTGATTTCAAAATAAACTATTGATATCAGTTATTAGATTAAGCGAACTGCTTGGTGACTTCGCACAGCTGTAGGCAGTGTACATATGGATATCCTATTGATCTGATTTACATAAGTTTTCTATTAGTTCACAGAGTGCACTCAGCATATTGAACAACAGACCTTAGAGTAATGTAGATATGTATGGAATACTTGCTATTGACCTACCACTGGGGGGAAAAAGGATTAAGATTGCATTAGAATGTTGTGGTCATATTTTTCCTCCTGATATTGACTAGATTTGATGGGATGTATTGAAAAATAAAAAGTTGGGTCTTTTGTCATTGTGCTTTAAAATGGATAGGTCACCAAAGAAAGAAAATGGCATCAATTACTCATTTTATGTTTTTGTTTTGTTGTAATTTTGCAATGACATGAGGGTGAATAAATGGCATCATTTACACAGCTATTTTATTTTACTTTTACTTTTTTTTTTTTTGCAATGACATGAGGATGAAGATATTATAACTTAGTTATTTTTCGTCTTATTTATTAATGCTTTTCAACAACTGAGGGTGAGCAAATTTATTTTGTTTTATTTTTATTAAAGTTTGCAATAACATGGATGAATAAATAATGGCAGAATTTGAGTGCACTATTCCTTTATAACAGAACAGTGTGATTTAAAAAAATATGTGTATAATGTTATGTTGTAACATTTTGTGAAGCGTTATGTCATTCATGAATGAACAACTCATAATGTACAAATGATCAATGCGTGCGTTGTTGTGATGCAGCTGCCACACACACACACACACACACACAAACACAAACACACGCACAAACTCAGTCAGACACAAACTCATCCACCCGAACATGCTTGCCTGAGGGACCTTGGAGAAGAGATAGGTCTGAACTTGTCCTCCACTGGGGAGCAAATCAAATCCTGGTGCATTTTCATCAACTGTCATCGTCAGAAAGATATTTCTGCAGGGCCAGGCAGGAAATTAGGCTATTAAATTACAGCTTCTCACAGAGCCTGTGTCATTCTCTCTTGCTTTCCTACAGCTGTTCCATCAAACTGACTCACTGGAACCATTTATCTTTTCCCAACTTAAACACCCTCTCAACCAAACTGTGTACGCTTCATTTTGTAGGCACTGAGGGTGTGTCTCTATTTGTTTCTCTTTTTTCTTCTCCTCTCTGTCTGTCTGTCTCTTTCTTTGTGTGACTAATCTGTTTATAGTGATCGAGCTCCTTATGAAGGGAGTATTTTAAGGCATCTTATGAGTGCTCCCTAAAATGCTGCAGCATTGTATCCTTAATGCAGAAAACAATTCCAGAATGCATTACAGTGATCTCCTAAGATCCACCTAAGATGGCAGACAAATCCAGACTGTGTAAATAAAATTGATGAGTATCAACTAAAATAGTTCAATTTGATGTAAAATTGACATTTTTATCCAGCATTTGAGAGTGCGGTTTCTATTTCTTCTCAGTAGGATATCACACAATTAGCTTAGCAACATGCTAACATCAAACTCTATTAAAATCAATTGTAAGGCAAGCTTTCCTATTCATTTCTTCTGTGAAAGTGTTGTCTGTATAACCCACAAAGTTGCTGAGCATTCCAACTCTGTTATTTGAGGATTCTTTTCAGTTAGGATGCTGTCTTAATCCTGAAACACGCTGCACGATTTTCGGCTGTCCCAGATGAAAGACTGGTATTGTGAAACAATCGTGGTGATTTCTGTGACCGTGGCTCCTAATCGTTGGTCCTGTGTCTTACAGTGAGAGAGGTTCAAAGATGGCTGCTGTCACGGTCATGTGACCAAAGATAGCCTACGATACAGAATGATCAGTCAATAAAAATGCGACAAAATCAAAACATGGTGCTAAAACATAAAACTGCTTACCTCATATCCCTTCCTCTTTCATAACTTCCACTTTTTTTCAGCACACATAAAAAATACAACTGCTAAAGTGTGATTTATCATGCTGTTTTTGTTTACCAGTAGAGCATGCTGATGACATTTTATTCTTCTATAGTAGCGTGCGTTGTATCGAGTCAATACAGTCTACACACATGTCGTAGCCAAGTTTATTAGATCTGTGTCGCACAGTGTGACATGCAGTGATCTTGTAGGATTGCTAAAATCATGCAGTGGGTTTTGGGCTTAAGAAACTTGCTCCCTATATAGGCAGCAGGAAGCAAGGTAGCTGATTTTGGTTTTGTTTTGGAAATGAGTGGTTTGATTTATTTTGTGTGTTTTGGGCTTCTTTCCTCTTTCCTCTGAAACTTGTGCTGATGTCTGATTTTCAGAGGCAGAATCAATTTCTTCTGGGTCAGATGGGGTCAGTGGCTGGTCTGGAAGTAGAGCGGTTGAATTAATGATTATCATATGGCACATATGACAAGGCTCGCAAGCGCAAACTATCATCGACCCACTTATTGGGCCTCTGTTGTAGTTTCTGAAACCAAAGACGTGAAGAGAATGAGATTGTGCGAACAAGAAATATTTGCAGGCTTCATTTCATTCAGATTCTCAGGTGTTTAAGGTCTCTGCTCATAATGCGGCTTTAAAATCTGGAGCATTGTTTTTTGTAAACACGATGGTTTACAAAAGCAGCCCCCTGAAATAAAATACAGCTCAGCAGTCATTCATATCATATAGCCAGCGATTACTTACCGTTGACACTGTCAGGTGGTGAGGTATTGGCTGTGCTGTTTTTACCGCGGTACATGGCAGGCTGTCACTCAGAGTGAGGCATGCATGAGGGTTGCCGACTGCCTGCTTCGGGCCCATTGGAGTATGGAGATAAGGAGAAATAACAGTTTTCAGCTGTCTGCAAGACTGACATTACCATTAGAATTCAACCGTATTTATTATAAGTTATGGTGGACTTGTCAAAATCATTGAAAATCACCCAAACAGTACCTTATGATACAGCCACACTCCTAGACTGCTTATTTACAAGTAAGACTGTCATTTACATACTGACTGGATACCTTAAAAAAACAACAATAAAATAAAAAACAACAATAAAATAAAAAAAACATAAATAATATAAAACAAAGGAAAATCTTAATTTTAATTTATTTTTAAATTGTCATTTATTTTTATTTTTTATTTATTTTTAATTAAATTTGAAATTTAATTTAATTTAATTTAATTTAATTTAATTTAATTTAATTTAATTTAATTTAATTTAATTTAATTTAATTTAATTTAATTTGGTGTTAATGCTGTTTTATTGGTACTGTATGTTGGAAATCTTCATAGCACTCTTTCTGTCAAATAATTTTCTCAGATTCTCTGCTTTCCCATAACATCAGTTTTCTGTTTTCAGGCCACAAGATCCATAATGGACTTGCCCTCTTATTTTCAGATTTGAATGACATCCCTGGAAATTTTTCCAATTGTCGTGATCTCATTTCGGGCTTCTTTCATACTTGGTCACAGAGACATAGGCGGAGGGTCAGCAAACCGGACTAATGAAAAAAGGGTGCACATTACACTGCGTTTTTATTCCAACTGATAAAACAGCTTTCCCAATCTCTTCTTCCAGCAAAACTCTCTTCTTATTCATCATCTGTCATTCCCACAGCTGGACCTGAACATCTCCAGCACTGTGGCAGAATGATGGGGAGGGTGGTGTGTTATTATTATCAGAGTCTCTGTTATATTTTTTGTGATTTTTATTTATCCAAAGGGGCCATTTGGACAAAACTGATTGTGTTCTGAGAGCAGAGTTAAGGAAAAAAGGTTTCTTTTGTGACTGCCGAAATAGAAAAACTTTGCTGATATCTCAGTCAGAACTGAACAGCGTTGCCCTGTCTGTCGTATCAAAATACTTTACAAAAGTGTTTTTCTTCACAATTTCTTTATGCCACAATAACACCATTTACATCTCACATAACATATGGGAATCCTATTGGAAATGAATGTATTCTCTGCATATTTGAATCCAAAACCAATGCTGTTTAAGCATCAGTGAAGTCAAATTGGCATAAAGGGTCAGGACTGCAATTTGAATTGAAATCAAATGTGAATAATATATCAATAATTATTAGTGAATACTGCTGTAAATTTGAGTCTTTCATAGCTATCATAAGACTTAAAATATAGTGCAGGAGTTGTATTAACTATCTTTGTGGTATTTTATTTTGTTTTGTTTTGAATTTCAAGACTGTAGGAATCCTGGTTCTACAAAGGCAACAACAACCAAATCAAAAAAAGAGAAAAAAAAAAAAAGGTTGATGGATTGAAGAAATATCTTGATTTGCAGTTGTTATTTTAAATCATTTTAAGTCATCTTGACTCACGATTAAGAACCACTGACACAGACTGACATAAGGAACTTGAGTAGGTGACTTAACCAGGCATTTCTCATTGTCTTTTTTTTTTTTTTTTTTTTTTTTTTTACAAATTGTTGGTTTAAGAAACCAACCACTTCAACAAATCACTGAAATGTCTCCACAATATCTCATTGAATGAGCAAGCTGTTTTCTCAAAACATTCATAGATGTTTTTTTCTTCTTCTTGCAATTGCACTAAAGTCATCTTTATTTCTGTAGGGTAAGTGTTTGTTTTGAATGTTTCCTTATCCAGGTTATTTCAAACTCACAAAATGTAGTTAGAGGTGACAGTCCGACTGATTAGTGATTTTCCAACCCCTTGTATATTAACAACTTCGCTCCGTCTCTATCAAATCACCATATCGATTAATTACTTGTAATTTTTTTCCTGAATATTTCCATGCCCAGACAGAAAAATAGAGTATAAATATATATGTAGAGTCAGTGCTATAAAAGTACCTGGAGCAATAATTAACTCAGTAATAGTTTGTGCCCGATATCAATTTCAGACTGATTCCCTAATGCTCCATTAAATTCAAAGAGAATAATTGAATCATTTAATACCTCTGGAATGGAATAAGGTTAGAGCAAGACCATCCATACAGTAAATGATACGGCTAGACGATTCATGCTCCTGGTTGCTGGTTTGACTTTATAGTGAATGTGGAAATGATGATCTTGGTGAATGGGACAAAAGCAGTGAGTGGAACTAAGAGGAAGGAGAACTCAGGTACACACACACTTCCACATAAAACAAAACACATCCAGACAGGGTCTGCTTCCCTTCACACAGCGGAACGGGGCAGGACGTGTAGAGGTGAATGCTTCTGAGAGGCCAACGTTGGGCCCACTCTGGGGACATATAGAGGCATTTATACATGCTCAGCACATCTTCATCCCACAGGCGAGAATTTACAAATAGAATTAAAATGAATGCCTCAGCTTTAATTTTCTAATGCAGTGACCCATTCTGCAGCGGTGTAATAGGAGGTCCCAGTGTGACAATTAGGATAAATCACTCCCGAACAGAATTTGCCACATACTGTATATTCATGCCTCATCAGTGAGTGAATTGACTCAAATGATTTCTCTGATGGAACTGAAGGACCATTGCTTGGCTGGCGACTCGTCTCAGTATGTGCCTCAGGTCCATCATACAGAATTTAGAAACCAGGGACACAGAGTAACTTCCTGATCTGGTCATATTGCTTTATGACTTTCAACCTTTATTGATGAGTAAATCTCATGAAACGTGTCAAGAACATCTTCAGGTCATATTTCAAGCCAA
The DNA here is from genome assembly GCF_018340385.1 of Cyprinus carpio. Lineage (NCBI taxonomy): Eukaryota > Metazoa > Chordata > Actinopteri > Cypriniformes > Cyprinidae > Cyprinus > Cyprinus carpio. The sequence goes on along the minus strand of NC_056613.1, from coordinate 18,459,055 downwards.
AATACTTGGTTTGAAGAAAATGAAGTCCATTTTTAGGATTATTGGAAATTTATGGATTTTTATTTCAAGAAAAATTATGCAAATTTTCCACTACATTTCCGTAATGCAGTACAAAGCCAATCTCAAAACTCTTATTATATATATATATATATATATATATATATATATATATATGCTGCCTTATTCTGATTTAAATTGTAAAAAATATTGTTACAGCTATTATTTAACTATAAACCAGTAATTAAAACACTGAATAACAATTAAAAAAAATCTAATGAGAGTGAGAAACATAATTGAGAATAATGGAAATTAAACAACTCATTACAGTAATGAAAATTTTGTGAGAAAATGTGTTGCTTAATTGTCACGAAGAGACCATATGAAACAGAAAATCTCAGTGGTCTTAAACTGGCTTTATTGTCTTTATTCAAAATATTTCTCCTTTTCCTTTTGGGGTGAAGTATGATTTGGACATGTTTTTGTACCTTTTATTTAATAAATAATTAAATAGTAACAAATAAAAATATTTATTTTGTAGTACTAGCATCTAAAAAAATGGTATTGCAAACAAACCTAGACTCATTTGACTTTCATAAGTTTTTTTTTTTTTTTTTAAACTACACTTTTTTTTTTTTAAAGTATGGATAATTAACAATCCACTTCATGATTTGTGTTCATTCTTCATAGAAAAGGCAGGCAAGTAACTAGTACAGTTTACCCTTCCCTCCCATCCGCTTCTCAAACAAATCTAATACATATTCAAGGCCATGCTGTAGGTTACAGATCACTTTAGACAGGATGAGAGCTTATTTCTCCCTCCCCGAGTAAAATTGGTTCAACAGCTGCTGTAAATGAGTCCTAATTTGGAGAGTAATCTGCTGCTGTCATGCGGGAGCACTGCTGGGCATTAGTGTGACGGCTGAAGAAGACCCCCTGGATATTCACTGTTTACTCTCCATCTTATGTTGGGTAAGCCATGGAATGCTGATACCTCATAAACATACACACACGAACACAACCACCTACACACATAATATCCATTTATGTATGTATATCCATTTGTTGTAAACAGTTTGCGTGAAACCCAGCGGCAGGCCTGACTGTGACTTGTCCTCTACACTGTTGTTGGGGAAATTAAAATGGTACAGGTGTCCGAGGTAATCTGGTAATTGTATGGTAAATGTAGCCCTATTATCTTCAAGCTGTGCAAAGTGGCATTTGGGTAAATGACAATTGAACATCGGTGTACCCCGGTTCAATTTAAGGCCTGTCCAGCGCTCATACACACACAAAATGAAGCGCTCCATTACACGTTGGTGTCCTTGGAACGGTCAAACTTTGGAGATGGAGGATGGATTGCGAGCAGGAAGGGTTGTGGAAGGTTACAAGTCTCATCTTGCGATAAACTGCATGCTGTGTTATTAGGCGAATGCTGTACATCGGGCCTTAGCATTCTTATTGTGTACATCTAGTTATCACATCTTGCGCTTAAGCACCTGCTGAGTTCACAGAAAAAATGCCATCCACCGTGACCCCTCTGTGTCACTGCTGGAGCCCTTAGATATGGAAATGCAAATATGAATATTCATGCATTATACTTGGATAGAAACAGTAAGACATAAGAGGTGATTTGGATTCCAGTGGCATAAATGCTGTTATTTGCTACGGGAGGCAAATTGAACTTGATTTCTTCCTGATAAAAAGGCACCAAATGAGGCATCAAAGAAAGCTTAAGCAGGCCCATTTTAATAGGCAGGTGCAATTTGAATTTAATTTGATTTAACCAGGTCTCCAAGGATTTATTAAACATGGGGGCCATTGAAGATATTGGATCTGTTAAAATGAACACACTTATGCATTCTAAAGGTCAAGAACGATAACTATAAAGATAACTATAATGTTAGCGTTCACACCAACGGTCGATAATGTGCTGTTTATTCCAAGCGCACTGCAGTTATGTTGTCTGCCACTTTAAATGCTTAAGGTCTTTAAAGTATGGTGGATCTGATTGACTGTCAATGTTTTTATCATTCATCACCTGGAAAAAAAATCACTCTGAAAGTGATTCCAATTGATATAATTCATCGTCATAGTCTCTATTCTCATAGTTTTTTTTAATGCATTATTGTTATTGTTCTTGCCATGAACAGGTGTAAAGTGTGTAGGCTACTAAAAGTAAAGTGCTGCTGATGGTGAAGTCCATGCTTAGACAGTATTAAGTATTGAGAAACCTTAAGAAAATTCTCCCCTGATATCATAAACCCACCTTATTTTCGCACTTTTTGTTTTTGTATGTTCGCTTTAGCATCTAGCTAAAGTCATTCATTTTTTTTCCAAGTTCAGTTTTCAAGTTTGTTGACAATATTATAAAAATAAAATAAATAAAAAAATAAAATAAAGTATGCACAAATTCACCTTTTATCAGAAAAAAAACACCTGCTTATTTAGAACATTAAAAAATTCATATTTAACATGCTGTATGGTATGTAAATTGGAATACAGCTATTTTCATGCTTTAGTATACCAGTTTAGCTGCTAGCATGCTAGTTCCTGGCAATCCTGCGGTAGCTTAGCACCTCATTGAATGTTTATAAGATGACTTCTCATTGAAGAACCATTCAGATTGCTATTATTCTGGCATTAACAATGAACATTAAATAGATTAAAATGCTGGCAAGCAAAAGTGGCTTTGCAGTTTTAACATCTTGGACAGACATAACTCAACAGTTATTGCTAGCGATTTCAGATCTGATTACCACACAATGAAAGAACCCTACAAGGCATCTTCCTCAACTCTTGATGTTTGAACAACTGATATTGTGTGAACTAGTGCATATCTCTGTAATAGCGCTGTTTCTTGACATTATGCCAGAAGTATGTGGATTACAACTGTCTGCTATTGTATAACTGAAGTGATAATGGGCTAGCACATCTTTAGCTGGAGGAGTCTGGTATGGCCCTCAGGGATGAACTTCCTAAACATCCAGACTTTCAGAACAACTCTTTGCTGTTTTTTCATGCTAATGAAGCCTCTTTATCTCAGTTTTATGTCAGACTGTGAAGTTTATGGAGGAGGCACATCAAGTTGTTGGTTGAATTAGCTGAGACACATTCATATTTTAGTGCTAGCACTTAGAGCTTCTTGATTATTGTGAACTTAAGGCACTCAAAGAAACCATTTTAGTATGTGTATGTTTCTCCTGATTATTGAGTAAATTAGCATTGCCATGTGGTCAGAAGCAATTACTGATAATTTCTACACATATCACAGAAACATGTCCTCAATTATGGATCTACAGACTCACGCAGATACGCCACGCACACAGCACAATTATCATCTGTACTCTGGACACAGCGCCAGACTGAACCATCGATCCATATCTTCATCAACAATATGACACTCATTGCTATTTTGTATGCTCGCACACTTTCAAACACGTCTAATTTTACCGTGATTATAGCTTGCCAGGCAAAAGGACACAGTCTAATGGGTTTGTTTGAATTGCTGTTGACATCTGTGCTTTGATAGGATGTTGATAGAAAATATTGCAATCAACCCCAGAGAGAGATCTGAAAATCTCAATTCCAGTCTTGGGTACGCTGCATAAATCTCACAATTTTTTCTGTGCTGTTCATGAGATAATGAAATTATTTGAGGATGCTATCAGCAACCCCATGAGGACAAGAGATGTTTAATAATGAGCTTTTTTGGCAAGTAAAATAACAAGCAAGCTAACAATCAATATCATCGTAATTTGTTTTTGTTTGACTTAATTTAATCTAATTGTATTTGCATCCAATGTTATTTTCTGCATAGGCAACGGATTGAAATTGAAGACATTAGGTGCTTCAAAACCATTTCAGATGGCTTTGTGATCATCACATTTTTCTGTAATCCCAGTGAGATCATTGATAAAAGTCATGGCATACTGTGTGACAACAACTGTCTTTCTATGTTGCTGTATAAAACAAACAAACATACAGTATAAAAAAGACTTTGGTCCCAATTGTCTCATTGAAAGCTTGTAGAAGTCACACTTTGTGAATGTGACATGAGGTCTAACACAAAGACAATCTTTTAAAATTCCTGAAATTATGAGATGGCAAAATTGTTGCCAAAATCATACCTTCTCAACTACATGTCTGCATGCCAATGGATTTTTAAAAATCCCACACCTAGAAGATTCTGCCACTTCCTACAATAAATATATTTTATCCTACTCCTACACTCAACTTTCACGTTTTGACTCTAATACCTAGACTCAACTTTGACTTTTTTTGTAGTTTTTTGTGTTTTTTTTAAATTTTTAAAGTGATGTAGAGTTGTTCCACAGATTTTACTTTTGCAGTCTGATGCGATTCTGAGTGAAAACATTCAACACAGGATGCTCAGTGATGTGGTTGGAGTGGCGTGTTGAAATTTCTGGTGTTGGGCAACACAGTAATTGTTTTAAATGTCTCAGTTATGCACGTAACCCTCGTTTCTTGATGGAGGGAACAGAGACGTTATGTCATGACGACATATGGGGTCTTATTTAGGAGCCCGAATCCTCTCTGATTAAGAGAAAATGCTTGTTCTGAGGGCACTCTGGTCCGTCAGCTCCCTTTAACTATGTGTGCACATGCGGTGTCAGCGCAATCAGAATTGTAAAAGGTTTACCTTTATTTGTGTACATTCACTATAAAAACAAATCTTTGTGCTTTTGTAATATAAGCCTATAAGAAAAATAGGATGCCGCTTTCTGCCATCTTTCCTTTCGCACAGCACAAAAAAGAAATGAAACTCTGCATTCTAGGCTACTTGTTGCACAATTTTTTGTTCATTTTCTTAATTTATTATTTAAGTAAAATATATATTTCTCGTATATGCCTATTTATTCATTAGGCCTATATATAGTCCTATATATAGCCTAGCTTTATGTTTTTCCTACGCTCGCAGAAGCGCTGCAGGTGGGTGATGTGATATGAAGACCATGTGAATCCTCATGTTCTTTTTTTTGCTGATTATTGCACATGTAAAATGAATTCCCGGGACACAAATGTTAGTATTTTTAGTACTTATCCATTCTAATTTAATTAAATTTTAATTTAAAATAATCTTGTCGGTTAACGATTAATAATCGGTTAATGAGCGTCGTTTGTCGGTTAGGAAAAATAACCGAAATGAACATCCCTAATTCACTCGGCTTCGAAACAAAAATCTGATGAGTGGATGCACCTGTTGCTTATTTAGTGCCTCAGGTATGCAAAATCCACTAGCCAAATTTCATTGGTGTTTTCTCTTAATTAGAGAGGATTCGGACTCCCAAGTAAGACCCCATATGTCATCACGACATAACTCGTAGTGACCGACAGATAGAGAACTTATGTTTTGAGAAAAAATAAAAATTAGATTTTGATAAAGCAAGTTCCGAATTTAATTGTGATTGCTAAAGAAAATCTAACCTTTTAAGAAAACAATTTTGACTTCATGTTGACTTTAAAGTAATTTACAATTTTTTTTTTGAAAATGACCCTCATGAGTGATTTATTTCTTTTCAAATATGGTTCATCCTCTGCTATATATCATGTAAAATGTTGTATTTGTTGTCCCTGATTACCAATAGCATTATCCCCTGAGTCCAAGACTGGTTGCCCACAAATCATATTAAATGCTCTGAACCTCTATCACTCTCTCCTCACTCACACGAGATGGAATTTTTCCATCAGTTTCCAATAAGCAAGGGGAAGTGTGAAAAGAATCTGGCCACTGATCAAAACCTTGCACTGTGGCAGAGCCATGGTGAGAAAAACGAGAGGATGATGATCCTGCTGACTTCAGCAAGCCAGAACACGCACACCCTCTGACTCGCAGCTCATTGGTCAGTGGACACAGTTGAAGACATGAAACCAAAACCCGTCTGTGGCTCAATGGCCTTAAAAGGTACCTGAGAAAATCCCTTTAAATGTTCATCTTAATGTAGTCTTTTGCAACAAATTTTGTCCATGTGTCTACCAATGACTCTTTCTTTTTTTCAGCTTTTTCAACGAATTCTCAGTTGTGTTGGAGAGCTTAATATATGGACGATGCACCAGGTGTTCATAGCTTCCATGACTTCTAATGATTTCACAATTTATTTACTCTGAAAGCAGTAAGGAGAGCAGAGCGAGGAACTGAATTGCAAACTCAATCATAGCTTGCAAAGTGTCAGACTATAGAAGAGTCTCAGTGAATCATGGGCTGAAAGGCTATCACCCAAACCTCCAAGGTCCGCACCTGCCTCATTCCTCATCTAAGACCTGCCTGAGTACTGATCAGCCATGCACACAACATGAAGACCACTGGGAATGCTTTCAAACTTGGGCATAACAGTCCACTCGTCCTGTAACCAAGGATACATCCATCTTGGAACTTCAATAACCTCTTTGAAAAATGCAGTTGAAAGGAAAGCTAGGTTTTAAAATCCACAGGAAGTCATGCAAAACCTCTATTGTGTGGTATGTTGTGGAAAAGAAGCTTTGAATTTATTTCATTATTATTATTATTATTTAATACAGATCTCTGACCTGACCCCCAGTTGTGCTTAATGTAGAATTAAAGTCTGGACAATTTTGTGAAATGAGCAGTTTACTTCATGATAACCTTTAAAAGCTCAATTTAAAGATATCAAGGTTATCGCTTTCCGCATTTCATTCAAAACATCTCCCACAAACTATAAAATCATCACATTCACACCGTTCTTTCATTTCATCTCTTTGAAGTCAAACTGATGAGCGCAGCTTGAGTGAAAACATGGAAAAATGGGAAAACGTGTTAGGAAATGAGCACTGAGGGACAGTTGCATGATTGCATCAAGTATTTGAGTTATTCAAGTCTATTTTTATGGTAGTCAGTGTACATGACTTAAATGTTTAGGCGCGTCAGACGTTAGTTACTGTCTGCATTTGTGAAACTAGTGCAACACAATATGTCAGTATGACACCTTCTTTCCAACAAAATGTACTGTGCAAGAAAGTGCACAATGTGTAAGAGATGATTGTCTCAAGTAGCTGAAAATAGAAGTTAAGTGGTAAGGTTGGACTTAAACAGTCTAGAAGAACACCTTGAGCATGGCACAAAAGTAGTGTAAAAGCTATTGTTAAGCTATAGTCAAGATGAGTCAATGAGTCTTATACATTTGTTTACATTACAGTTAAATGGGTGGTTTGAGCCTCAGACCTCAATCCCAAACACTATCTGTCCATTCATGGATTAAAATGCGTATTACACACAAAAATGGGTGATAAAAAGGTTTTTATCAGTCGGATGCTTTATAAGTTGTGTTTGCAGTGTTTGAGATTCTAAAACTAAAGTCTACATGTTATCTTTTTGTTAAAGGGACAGTTCACCTAAAGATAAAATGTATGTCACAATTAACTCGTCCTCATGTCATTAGAAACCCATAAAACTTTCATTTATCTTCAAAACACAAATGAAGATATTTTTAATGAAACCTGGAAGATTTCTGTCCCTCCACTGAAGGTCCATTGCACCAAAACTTTGCTTCAAAAAGTACATGAAGACATCCTAAAAGTCATCCATATGAATCAATAAGTTTCAGGTTTCATTAAAAATATTTAATCTTTATGTTTAAATTTGTTTATTTAGCAGACGCTTTTATCCAAAGCGACTTAATGAGAACAGTAGAAACAATCAGATCAATGAGAGAACAACAACGGTATACAAGTGCTATGACAAGTGTCAGTTAGTCTAGTACAGAACACGTAGCCAGGTTTTTTTTTTTTTTTTTTTTTTTTTTTTTTTTTTTTTTTTTTGAATATGATAGACAAGAAAAAGAAAAGGTAAGTACTAGTATTAGTTGGTTAAGTGCAGGATATCTTCATTTGTGTTTGACATATCTTCATTTGTGTTTGACAGATGGACAAAAGCTTTCAAAAGGACATTTTTTTTTTTTTTTTATCATCGAAAGATGGGTTTGCAAATACTTGAGGGTGAGTAATTGATGATATAATTTAAATTTTTGGGGAAACTAACTATTTTGTGTCCAATACAACCATTCAAGTAGTCTGCTGTGTCATTATTTATACATTATTGCTCACTGGTTTTATGTTTACTTGCCTCTAAATTCCAAGTTAAAAAGAAAACAAACTATCGTTGTGCAGCGCTTTTCCATCAGGCTACGTCTTCTGGTTTAAGTTGTTTTTGTGTTAGATAACATGAAAATGTGTTGTAACGTAACATGAAACAAGTTTAAATCCAAAAAATACAAATAAAAAAAAGAAAGAAAGAAAGTGGTAGCATTTTGGGTGTAATTGATGGACTATCTGGTAGATGAACTGTAGGTAGGTCAGGAAGAAATGAGTTGCAAAAGTTGTCCAATGATTGTAGGAGAAATACATGTTTACAAGTGCAACAGCAGATGCACATCAAAACTTATTTGGAGGATGAAATAGTTTGTGGAGTTTTTGCAGCACCACTGATATGTATCAAATCAATCTGGTACAGTTTGCTCAATGTTTAGTAAAGTGTCCCTACTTTTTTAAAAAAGCTGAAAAGAAAACAGACCTGAACTTTACATGACTTTCAACAATGCAATGTTAAAAACCAGACGAGACCAATGAGATATGGTCACCCCAGCTTCAAAAAGGGCAGATAAATCTGAAATGTTAGTTCAGTCTGCAGACAAGCTGTTTACATCATCTCCCAGCTTACTGAGGGACAGACCAAGAACTCAACAGATCACAGACCTAAAGTTGACTTTGACTTACAAAATACCCAGCTGCTCACCAGCCACACTGCTTAGATTTCCAATAAGTTCCAGATCTTGACAACTCGAGATATCTTCATCAGAGAAATGCTGTAATCTTTGTGAGGGAAGGATAGGAAAAGCAGAGAGTGGCTGTATAACAAAAACCCAATTCTCCAATTATTTCCCCACACCCGATTCTGAATAAAAATGGTTCCATTTAATAATTGATGTCCAGTGTCCTTCATCATCTTTCTCTGTTTAGGACAGCAGTTCTATGCCGAGAAGCACTGAGACCTTATACTTATCCATTTCACAGAAATCCAAATTGAGTATTCAGAAATGTAGATACACAACCCATTTACCAGAAAACCTTTTTTAGTCTTTTTTTTTTTTTTTTTTTTTTTTTTGTCTGGAGCTGTCCTCTGAAATGCACTTTTTTCCTTTGTGTGTTCAAAACAGCAAATAAATACTGTACAATATGTTTATTATTAGTTTTTAATTTTTTTAAATTATAAAATTATATCATTAATTTAAATTAGTTTTTTATCTACAGTATTCTTTTTGTATTTTAAGACTTTATTTTACACTTTTAGAACTATACTTTTTTTTTTTTTAGACAAACTAGTCTCCCAAAATACCTGGATTTTAAAAGCCCAAGTTTTAGAGGCTGTGCAGGATACCTGAAATAATAATTTAATTCCAAAATTCTCATTTGTAAGCCTTTCTGCTCTATCTGAGCTTGGTGTCCAAAGTAAACCAGTTTTAAAAATTCATCTCAGTCTAATGCCTTCTAGCATTGTCTGTTTCTGCTGGCTAACTTAAAGCTGAACATGTGCTTACATCATAGTTCCGTACGGATGGCCAGTTTTGGCCCGACTGCGCTGATCTGGAGCACTGATAAGACACTTGCAGTCAGCCTTCAATTTGCGTTACCTGTGGCCATACAATAGCTCTTGGGTAAACATAATAAATAATTACCATAAGGTTTTGAATTTGGTACATTTGAATTGGGTGGCCAAGGAAAATATTTGATTAATCTTCTTAGTGCATGTGTGTGTGCAGATTCTGAGAGTTAATTTCAAGGGCCGTGCCTAAAGTAGATTACCTTCCTGTGCTACTGCACATGTGCTCATGAGCGATTTTGTTTATTCATGTTTTTATATTGCAATGCTTTTCCTGCTAGTGAATCACCAGTCAAAATGCAATTTATTTCTAGCTTGGTGCATGATGGCGAGCACTGATACTGTCAGAGAGAAATGTGAAGAGCGCTGGGATGGCACCAAACACCCCACTATTTATGTATGGAATATAAATAAAACATCCATGTGCTCTCTACCAAAAAAAGTTGTTGGACTTTGGAAAATTATTTCCAAACAAAACATCTGTGGGTGTTTGATCTGACTGCATTGGAATTGACCAGTATCTTGAGATATATTTGTGTGGCGGTTAATGGCTTCACCTTCTTAAATTTGGAATCCTTTTTTTTCTTTTCTTTTCTTTTCTTTTCTTTTCTTTTCTTTTCTTTTCTTTTTTATTTTTTTTATTTTTTTTATTATAGTTCACCCAAAAATGAAATGTCTGTTTTTCTTTTGTATTACTTTTTTTTTTTTTTTTTTAAAATTTATTTTTTTTTTTTTTTATTTTCATTTTTTTTATTTGGAACTGCCAGACTTTAAATTCTAGATCATATTTTCTTATCCCAAATTTCTTACAACAGCAGTCTCAGTCATTTTCATTTTTGCGCCTCCATATGAAGAGGCTACCGATTACTGCTGATTTTTTTTTTTTTTTTTCTTATTATAGTTCACACCTTGTGCACATGGCCTAAAACCAAAATGAGGGCAAATTTCTGTGATTATATACACATTGTACCAGAATGTTGTACCATACATGTACTGAGCAAACCGATTTCTATTATTGTAACAGGCGTGTGTTCAAAAACAAATAAATTTGGTAATATATGTAACGCACTGTTCATGTGGAAGAGGGCTCTGTCTTGATCTTTTCCATTGTATATTGAAAGCTGAATGAGTATTGGAACTTTATGCCAGACTTCTGTGATGTTGCAGGCAGAACATGTGCACCAGGTTGCTAAGTTGGACTTTGTTGGTAGTACCTGAAGACGACATTGTAAATCTGTAAATGTCACAGGGCTGTGTTTTTCAAAACACACTGGTCACACACACAAACTGTGTGTGATAGGTTCTGGTCAGCACAGGGCAGGCAGAAGTGTGTCATAAATAGTCCATTTATGGTGGTGTGGATTTGTGCTGTAAACACAATCATTCCGGCAAGACTTTAACATATTAATATCATATGAGTTGTATGAACTGCTTTAATGGAAGGTTTATTATGCTTTCCCCCCTGTATTCATTTTTGTTGTATATGCAGTTGCTAGGATATACCAGAAATTCACCTTTTGTGTTCCACAGAAGAAAGTCAGTCATTGGATTTTGGGATGACATGAGGGTAGGTAAATAATGACAGAGTTTTCGTATTCCTTTAAGATCACTCTCCACAGCAGGTGCTGTGTCTGCTATTCAGTTTCCTTGTTAGCTTATAGTTCAGGTCGTTATAGTTTCTCATTAATGATCCATCCATCTCATTTCCCACACTGCACTGCAGCAGACTATAATGGTGAAATGCATCAGGAAGAGTATGTTGTCATGACACACATGACAAGCCCTGCTCGTATTTCTCCACAGTCGGAGGGCTGTCTGCGGCGCACACGTATGCAGCATAGTTTCTCGTAGGCCCGTTAATATGGATTTATCTGGCCATTGGGCAGTAATGTCTAGGGCTGACGTCAGGCTGTTTTACACACCACTTGTTCCTCTGGCATGAGGGTGTTGAGCATGGTCTGCTATTGCTGAGTGGATTAATGGCTGACCGTGTGGACCCAGGCACCAAATACATTGTCTCTGGCCAGATCGTTGAGCCTGTCCTTGCAGTATTGATCCTCACTTCTCACAAGTTCACAACTTCCGCATTCTGGATGCTCCGTTTGACAGGAGAGAGTTTTAGGGCTCGGATGAGGTCAGTTCTTCTGTGACAGATTGATACCAAAAGAATTTCTGAATTCCTGGAGAATTAACCTTTGATTTTCAGAAACTGGGTTATCAATATTAGCTTCAGTTCTTGGTAGACACTTTCTGGCAGAGCAGCTTATGAAAAACTGGATATTGTGTATTATGCACATGCACTCTCAAGTAGATAATGCAAATGCAAAATAACTAATATGTATATATGCTATACATATGTATAATAGTGTCTTAAGTGTGACATGATTTTTCAGAAATCATTATGCTGATACTTCTAATATACATTCATATGGATAAATTACATTTTAAAATAGAAAACGGCTATTTTAAATTGCAATATTTCACAATATTACAGTTTTTACTGTATTTTTAATCAGCCTTGATGAATATAAAAGATGTAAAGTTCTTGCTCATAGAGTATATACTGCATTATATAGTGGATTTAGTCTATGTTTGTACCCTTAAGCAACTCTTTAAACAATTATATTGCATTAGATAACAAAATGTCTAACCAAACCTTAAACAATGCTAGACATTTTCCCAGAGCTAACTTAGTAGCACTTTTTGAACCAGTTGAGGCAATATTGCAGTTATTTTTACAGAACTTGTGACATGTTTAGTGGATGCATGACATCATTTCTCACAGGTGAAGATTAATATTGATATTTAGATATCTAATGCAATGAAATTCATACATTTTTAAAGGCAACATTTATATATCTCTTAAGAGTCTAAATAGTTTTTGGCGGCCACAGTACGGTCTTGGAGGATATATCTTTGAATGCATACAGTATGTTAGGTTAATGCAGGACATAATGCTAGAATAAACTGCAACTCAAAATTCTGTTAGTATACTATAATATTTGAGTTGTACTTATACTGGCAGTTCTTCCCTCACTGATCCGTTAGACACAATTCTCACATATATAGGCAGTCTTGATACCAAAGCAATTTCCTGAAATCTGTTCTGTGAATGAAAGACTGTTTGGCTGTGAAAGCATTTCGATGGCAGTAAATACGAGCAATGACTACCCTGATATATCAGCATATAAACCCTCTAATTTCTTCTCTGCGTTTTAAGTCAGAACTGTGCATGCAATACAAATAAAAGCTTTAAAAAGGCAGGGATTTTTTTTTTTTTTTTTTGTGGGGGTTGTGTGATCCAAATATAAAACGGATCATAAATCTACACCACTGATTGGATTTACCTGCTCGTCTTTGATTGAACTTTGTGTGAGAAAGCAAAGTGATGTATTTGCATGTTAAAGGATGCTTTTTGAGAGCTGTAATTATCTCCGCTGTGTAATGCTATTTGTGTATCCATAATTTATTTTGGCAAGAAAAACAGGCAGGCTACAACGCACCGCTAAGTCCCTGTTAAAATTTGCAGTTAATTGAAATTCACATTTGCATGAACAAAATCAAACACTCATTTACATATGTGAGATGATGAAGAAAGATAACTGCTAGTGTTTGTACTTCATATTTTGTCAGAGCTAGCTTGCTAATTGCTAAACGGTGTAAATAGGGCTGGCGTATATTACTAAGCTAATGTAAACAATGCGTCAAGCTAAATGTTTACGCTCGTGCACGCAGCTGCATGTTTGTGTGTCTTGGCCGTGCAACCAGACATCAAAAAATGGAAAATTTACCCAGAACGGAGCACGCTAGAGGTGTTATGGAAGTGTACTCTGTTTAAATGGTCTCACGTCCCCAAAGTACATCTAGTGTTATTCTGGGGAGATTCAGAGGTGTGTCTTCCACTGCCCCCCTTCACAAACAAGCTCATCAATTCCAGGAGGAATCCATTACAGACCCCAACTGCATTCTGCTATCCCTACATGCACCTAATTAATGCATCTCTTCTCACTGGAGGACACTGGGATATGCCCAAGAAGCTCTTTCCCAAAAACATGATGAATGACTTTGATTTAGGGGTCCGTGCTCTGGGTAACGGCTGGCCAGAGGGGATGACACTCTTTTGTTTGATATTGATCTATAAATAGCTTTAGCTTGACATTCCCGACCAACCCATAAACAGCTCGGCGTAAGGTTAGTCTAATGAGGGACGCTGGTGTTTGGACTGTTGGGATTCACAGGCAGTTGTGTTTGGCATCATTACGACTGTATTTGTGTTAAAGCACAGGCTAGCTCGTTAACTAGATGCGAGCAATTTGTGCGTGTGATTGTTAAAACGTTAAGACCCACGAGCCTCAGTCACCTCGTGGAACTTCTGAGCGTCTGTCTGTTTATCCAGTCATACACCACGTGCCGACCTCTGCGCGATAGCTTGAAAGGACAACTGTCAAATTAAATGACACAAGGTATATTTTATTTCTATACGTGTCTGACCTAAGCATTTTACCTCTGAAATATGTGAGATATATTTTTGTGCATGCTTCGCTCGACGTCGGTGGTAATTGAAAAGCATTGCTCAGTGTAGTGTATATGCTGTCCTATATGCATTAAGCCACTATTACCTTCCTTTTGTGGCCTGAAGGGATTGAGCCAGGGTTACATGATAGAAATTTTCTATTGAGTAAGAGACCCCACACTCTTTTCAATGTCAGGGGGTGAATGAAAAACCCCTATCTCACAAGGTTTCCATCAGTAAGCCCGCACAACCCCCAGCACAAACAAGCTTTCTAGCTTTCCCTTCTATCATGCTCTCTTTCATCCTCGCTCTCGCTTGAATTCTGTCTGTCTCCATGAAATGGGAAGTTTGGATGAGGCTCCTTTCAATCCCACTTACAATAAATAGATTAAACCCCTTTGACAATTACATCATGCATTATCAGTCCAGGCAGCTCCATTACCAACAATCAATGCCACCGACAGCAGCATTGAGAGAGCAGAGGCTTCTGCTAACACGGCATTAGGACTTTTCTTGACATCCAACACCGTGTGTGTTAGAGCAGGCCATTGACTAGAGTGAGTATATTAAAAACAAGAAGGCTTATTTGACCTGAATTTTGATCTGTTGGGCCATTTTAAGCAGTTCTAGACGTTCATTAAGTGAGTGTTTGAGCAGATGTTGGTCAGGTTCTGAACAATTAAATGGAAGTGTATGCTGAACAATCAAAATACTTTTTTTTTTTTAATTAATACTTTCATTTAACCCAAAAATTATCATTCTGTTGTTATTTATTCACCCTCATATCATTTCAAACTTGTATGTTTTTTTTTCTCTTGTGAAAACCAAACAGATGCTAGGCAGAATGTTCATATTGCTCTTTTCCAGAGGTTGTCAAGCTGTCGAGAAATGTCTTCCTGCTGTTTTTCAATGTACATTTTTTTTAAACTTCCAAAACCATCAATTTGACAGTATTTTACAGTAAATTTAATCTGATGTTAAATCATTTTAAATTTTTTGCTGTATATGGTAAGGCTATTTACAGGTACAGTTATAGTAAGTTTTTTCTCCAGAATTGTCATCATACTGTCCTAAAAAGACCATGGCTTTCATGACATTTTTTAAGGTTGTTGTTGTTTGAAACTCAAAAGTGTTAGTCCCTATGAACTGTTGTGGTTATGTATACATATACATAAAATTTCTTCAAAATCTCTCTTTTAGTGTCGAAATAACATTCATGTAGGTTTGAAATGACATGTAGATGATAAAACAATAGCCAAAGACCAATCTAACCAAGTATATCACAAAAATGGCCCTGCATTACATGCATTACTGCATGGCCTATATTGAATCAATAGGTTTAAATAGCTTAAGCAATTCAATTCAATTACAAAGTGGAAAAAAATCTCTGTTAATAATATGAAGGTTTGAACCTACAGTAGCCCAAGAAAGAATATGCTGAATGTCTGCTGTCTCCCCGAGCTCTAAGATCATCTATAATCAACCTGAATTTAAGGTGTTGGAGCGCCTCATTTCCTGTGTGATCTCAACGCTGACTGCCGCTGCGCAGCAAGTGTGGTGAGAGAATCTAATTTTGATTAATCTGCTCATTTCCTTATGTCTGTCGGACATGAGGCAGAAAGGTGGGACCAGAGAGGACAGGAAAAGATTAAATCAACCTCTCTCCTCTCCTCTCCTCTCCTCTCCTCTCCTCTCCTCTCCTCTCCTCTCCTCTCCTCTCCTCTCCTCTCCTCTCATTTCCTCTCCTCTCCTCTCCTCTCATACAATTCCTCTACCACACCTCTTCTCACTCTTTTTCTACTGAAATTATTACATTACCCTTCCACAGAGTGACCATTAGCTCAAACCAGGGTCTGTCAGGCCCCACAAAGCTGCCGTTATTTTGGATTATAGAGTAGTTAGAGCTCGTTGGAACATAACAGCAGGACAGCTGAGGCACTCAACTCTGGCACCGAGTATGAGGTAGTGCTGATGGAAAGTGCTTTTTTTCCTTGATTTTTTTCTTCTTCTAAGGGAGGAGCAGAGGTGGATTTTAATTCTCCAGATCACTGAGAAGCGTTTTCATATTCATGATAACATACACGTTCCACTGGCTGTCACATCACATGTCCCCTGTAGGTCACATCTGTTATTTATCCTGTGTGGAGGTCTACTGGAATCACTTTTATAACTATGTTAAAATGTTTTAATAAATAAAGAGGTACATTCTATGCTGCAACAACATCCCTGCATGTGGGTCAATGACATGGCATCTTGAATACACCCTTTCTTTGTTTATATATATATTATGTTTATATATATATATATATATATATATATATATATATATATACACACACACACACACACAGACATGCATACATACAGTATATATGCACATATATATATATATATATATATATATATATATATATATATATATATATATATATATATACATACATACATACATACACACATTTGTCTGTCTGTCTGTCTGTCTGTCTGTCTGTCTATCTATCTATCTTTCAGTCTGTCTGTCTATCTATCTATCTATCTATCTATCTATCTATCTATCTATCTATCTATCTATCTATCTATCTATCTATCTATCTATCTATCTATCTATCTACCTACCTACCTACCTACCTACCTACCTATCTATCTATGCACAATTTTATAAAAGAGGTAAAAATGATGTAGTTTTCCATGCAGGACACATAATACTTAATAAGTGTCTTTCTAGGACATTTGAAAATAATGTCTAATTCAATAGTGAGTAAATCAGGTCTTGAACCGGATGAGCATCAGCCTTACGTAATCGTAGTTTGAGATAATCTTATTTTACACATTACATTTGCCTGTTTATGAAAATATAACAGTGAGTCACTGGCTCCAGACAACACTGTTGGTCAGATTTGGGAATATGTTTTGGGAATATCTCGTCTGTTCTTATTCCATTCCCTTGTGTCTTTGCAGATCTCTGTATTAAATGGATAGAAAGTGAGCATTAAATCACACTGCTGTGAACCATTATGCTCAGTTGTTGCATTCTGGGAAACTAAGAGTGCAGAAGTGGTCGGAGGGATGAGCGCAGTGTTGACTTCATCTCTGTCTTCCTCAGTGTGTATTGATCCACTGTAATACAGGTTTAGTTGGACCTGTTCTGAGTCGTTTCAGCAAACACGATTGGTCAAAAGTGCCCCACAGGCTTTGACAAACTCCTCCATCCGTTCAGTGAGCTCTGTGACAGCTGACTGAGGAGAATGGCCAAAGACTAATGCATGTTATGCATATTGTTCATAATGACAATCTTTAGAGTTGACTGTGTGTACACTGTCATTTTTGCAATTGATGAAACCATATCTGTTTGTTCAGACAGTGTAGGGTAGACAATAGAGTCCAAATGTTTGGGGTTGTTTTTGAAAAGTTTTTCTATTTTAATATGTGATTTCGGGTCTTCACTGTCACATGATCCTTCAGAAATCATTCTAATATGCTCTGTCTAATATTTATTATTATCAGTGTTACAAACAGTATATTGCAAACAGTATTAATGCTGATTAATATTTTTGTGGAAACGGTGATATATTTTTCAGGCTTCTTTGGTGAAAAGTTCTAAAAAAAAACAGAATTTATTTTGAATAGAAATATTTTTGTAGCAATTTAAGGTGTATTTGCTGAACTAAAGTATGAATATAAAAGTAAAAAAAAAAATCTCATCCCAGATTTTGCTATTGAAATTATATTGTACATAGTGCATCAGTTGCTATCCTAATAATAAGAGAGATTTACTGTACATAAAAAAAAAAATAAAAAAAAAACCTTAAGGTAAACATTCTAACAGTTTATTTGGCCTTTTTTCTTTATTTCTTTCATTTTTAATTTTGTAGTACTCATCTTGATACATACCCTAACCAAAGCTTCCTTATAAATTTTGGATAACTCTTTAAATATGCTGACAAAGGTTTAAAATGATCTTTGATTAAAAACCTTTGTACCAAAGGTCCTGTTCAATAATTTACTATTTTTTAACAACACAAGAAATGTATAAATGGATGAAAGATTTTTTCCCTCTTTCCTTGTACTTTGAAAAATGGACCTGTTGTCTAAACTATTTATTTATTTATTTATTTTCATGGGAATTAACAATTTGGGTCATTTATAACTTAAACTGCAGGTGCAGGCAAAATCTTTTTTCCTGTGTTCAGTGTTGGTTTCATAAGAATATTATTTTTCATATTTGGCTGAGGCAGGCTGAATGTATATGTCACTCAGGGGAAACGTCTGAACTCACTAATTCCAGGAGTTTTACTTTTCAAAACAAATCAATATGACCTCCACAAAATGTATTGGGATAATCAATCATTCAAGAGCTCAGACTGTTTTAAAATTCTGTCTTCTGTCAGCAAGAGTTGACAGATTATATTACCATCCACAGCAACTCATCTCATGTGGAATAGACAAGACCAGTAGACTGTTGCTGTCAACCCACTAACACTAATTAAATGCACCCACACGACACGTGCTTGTGAATGAATCTGTTCTAATAGCATTTAAGACAAATCAATACTCTAATCATTTTATTACTTTAACAGAGGGAAATTTAATGTGGATTTTCAATATGTGTCTCTGTGAGTAATCAACATGCAACTGGTACTTTAATATCTTTGGCTGTTACTAAAAAAACAAACAAACAACAAAAAAATCACAATGACACCCAATGACAAAAAGGTCAATACTGGAAAATTAAAATAAAAGAAGCATGACCCACAGTTCAGAACCACCGCCGTAGCATTCTGTAGCATAACACCTCAAAACATTCATGTTTTGACATTTTGTAAGGTCAAGTTGTTCATTGAAAATTCAATCACTTGAAAGTGTAAAATAAATAAAGCAGTTGTCAAATAATTTGTAAAGGTGTTTCTTGAATGTCTTATTCTCATGCTGTTTGCATGATAAAGATAAATGGTTCTAATAGACAGAAAACTTGTTCCGTGTTGTCTGGCTGAGGAGAATTTCACACATACAAACACGGCTGTCCAACAATAATGTAAGCACCATGAAAATAGCCCCTACTAAATTACATGCTGCTCCCCATCCAGGATGGTAAAACATCTCCTGGTTGGTAGAGTTTTCAAATCAATCAGACGCAGTTCAGCATCAAAACAGCATTATTTATCTGCAGCTCTTGATTTCCAATCCATCTGTCAGCCTGCCTCAAATGAGGAATTTCATTACTTTGAACAAGTTGTAGGGGGTGATTGAGGTGGGAGGCAGAAAACATAGATCATGTTATTGTAGGTAGATCTTGTACAGCGATTGGGCAGGCCTCACTGACTTCTGAGGGCTGAACGAGTGGGTTTCAGAGCTAATCGTGTAGGTCTGGTCGGATGCAGAGTGTGTTTAAGTGTGTGTGCGGTCCGCTTTCCATCACTCCCGCAGTTTGTCATGACCTCAGAGCTGTAAGTCATTCTGGCAGCTCGGGTAGTTTGACATAATTGAGATATTTGGCAAATATTTCTTTCAGAGAAAGAAGGAAATATGGTCCCTGGCTAAGGCACCATGGCCTGCCATAGAGCTGAGTGAAATCTTGCTTTATAAGCTGTATTTTGGCATAGTAGTCTGGACTGACTGCTTTGATGGAGGACTTGTACTCGCTAGTGTAGTGTAGATATATTGGAGGAAGAAGGCTTGCTCTCTGTTCTTCAAAAAGAGCTTGTTTATTTCACATTGTAAATATCTTATGTGAAGAATGATGGTATTTTTATTACCGATATATTTTAATTTGTAATACATATTTTATATACAGTGTATATACTGTACGCACACATTACTGGTCAAAAGTTTGGAGTAATTAAAATAGTATTACAAATTAAAACAACTTTTCTATTTTAATATATTTAAAATGTAATTTATTCCTGTGATACAATGCTGAAATTTCAGCATCATTACTCCAGTCTTCAGTGTCACATGATCCTTCAGAAATCATACAAATATATCGATTTTGTGCTTAAGAGATTTTTGTATAATTATTATTTATTTTGAAAATAGTTGTCACTGCTTATTATTTTTGTGGAAAAAAATACACTATCACTATCAATACACTAATACACTGATACACTATCTTTCAAAATGATATATATATATATATATATATATATATATATATATATATATATATATATATATATATATATATATATATAAGGATGCATGAAATTTATCATAAATACATTTATTCTAAAGTACAGTACTAAAGTTTATTTTTCAAAAAGATTTTCAAATTTCAGATAATTTTTTTTTTTACTTTCTATTCATCAAATAAAAAATCTATCAAAATATTAAGAAGTGAAAATAGTTTTCAGTATTGATGATAATAATAATTAGAAATTAATGTATGTGTGTGTGTATATACAAACCCGATTCCAAAAAAGTTGGGACACTGTACAAATTGTGAGTAAAAAACGAATGGAATCATTTACAGTTCTCATAAACTTATATTTTATTCACAATAGAATATAGATAATATGTCAAATGTTGAAAGTGAGACATTTTGAAATGTCATGCCAAATATTGGTTCATTTTGGATTTCATGAGAGCTACTCATTCCAAAAAAGTTGGGACAGGTAGCAATAAGAGGCCAGAAAAGTTAAATGTACATATAAGGAACAGCTGGAGGACCAATTTGCAACTTATTAGGTTAATTGGCAACATGATTGGGTATAAAAAGAGCCTCTCAGAGTGACAGTGTCTCTCAGAAGTCAAGATGGGCAGAGGATCGCCAATTCCCCCAATGCTGCGGCAAAAAATAGTGGAGCAATGTCAGAAAGGCGTTTCTCAGAAAAAAATTGCAAAGAGTTTGAAGTTATCATCCAAAGATTCAGAGAATCTGGAACAATCTCTGTGCGTAAGGGTCAAGGCCGGAAAACGATACTGGATGCCTGTGATCTTCGGGCCCTTAGACGGCACTGCATCACATACAGGAATGCTACTGTAATGGAAATCACAACATGGGCTCAGGAATACTTCCAGAAAACATTGTCGGTGAACACAATCCACCGTGCCATTCGCCGTTTGCTGGATAAAACTCTATAAGTCAAAAAAGAAGCCATATCTAAACATGATCCAGAAGTGCAGGCGTTTTCTCTGGGCCAAGGCTCATTTAAAATGGACTGTGGCAAAGTGAAAAACTGTTCTGTGTTCAGACGAATCAAAATTTGAAGTTCTTTTGGAAAACTGGGACGCCATGTCATCCGGACTAAAGAGGACAAAGACAACCCAAGTTGTTATCAGCGCTCAGTTCAGAAGCCTGCATCTCTGATGGTATGGGGTTGCATGAGTGCGTGTGGCATGGGCAGCTTACACATCTGGAAAGGCACCATCAATGCTGAAAGGTATATCCAAGTTCTAGAACAACATATGCTCCCATCCAGATGTCGTCTCTTTCAGGGAAGACCTTGCATTTTCCAACATGACAATGCCAGACCACATACTGCATCAATTACAACATCATGGCTGGGTAGAAGGAGGATCCGGGTACTGAAATGGCCAGCCTGCAGTCCAGATCTTTCACCCATAGAAAACATTTGGCGCATCATAAAGAGGAAGATGTGACAGAGAAGACCTAAGACAGTTGAGCAACTAGAAGCCTGTATTAGACAAGAATGGGACAACATTCCTATTCCTAAACTTGAGCAGCTTGTCTCCTCAGTCCCCAGACGTTTGCAGACTCTTATAAAAAGAAGAGGGGATGCCACACAGTGGTAAACATGGCCTTGTCCCAACTTTTTTGAGATGTGTTGATGCCATGAAATTTAAAATCAACTTATTTTTCCCTTAAAATGATACATAAATATTGAAATTTGAAACTTCCACATTATTGCATTCTGTATTTATTCACAATTTGTACAGTGTCCCAACTTTTTTGGAATCGGGTTTGTGTGTATACATACATATATGTAAACAAACAATCACAGTATTATTACAATTGCAATTGGATTTCATTAAATATAGGAATAAAGTTAAAATTTGTAATCAGAGCGATGGCATAGAAATTAGCACTGACATGTTGTGCTGTGATGCTCATGTAGTGATTTGAGCTTGAATTTAGCACACAACATTCTCTGATCCTACCCTTCTTCTTCATTTCAATTCATCTTCTTTCTTTATAATACTCTGAAATTAAATTTTAAAAAGGTATCTAGATAAAATTAAATTTTATCTAGATACCTCTAGTCCACAGCATCCAACTGTCAGCATTGTGAAGCACCAGCCTTCATAATGTGATTCTAATTGAACCCTTTTGAATGTTCTTGAGTGGTGGCAGTCTGATTTTAAAGCATTTGACAAGTGTACAATGACTAAAGGGTTGCCTGCTAATTATTCATGTCATTTCAGTGGACTGAAGCCCAAATTGAACAGTGTGTCCCTTTAAATCCATCACTGTACTAAAAGCGGATAGTTAATGACTATAACATGGCACTAAATTATTCATCCAGAGAGGTAATGAAAATATGTTAATTAGATGATTGCTATTAAAGATGGAGTATATCACCATCTCCAACCCAACATGAAGTAATTATTTAAAGATATTCTGATTGTGAAATATTAGTGGTCAGTGGTGTCATGCACATTTTTATAGAGATAGCGCCAGATCTTTGCAAACTAGGTTTGGACATGTGCATTTCAGCCAATGCACTTTAAATACATTGTGTGTGTGTGTGTGTGTGTGTGTGTGTGTGTCTGTGTGTGTGTGTGTTTGTGTGTGCCATATGCATGCAAAATAATTATGAAAGATAAAACTATTTTTATTTTCTTAATTCCAGAAGACACATTTGAATGGGCATGAAGCTTCTATTAATGGGTCTGAAAACATCATGCACAAAAATCAGTGACATTTTATACAATCTCAGCATCTATTCTGGAACGTTTCACAAGAAACCTCTTGTCCCAGGCTCTCATTCAACTGCAACTGATTATGCAAAGGAAATCACATGCTCTTAATTTTTTTCACCTCTCCATTTTTATGACTTGTCCTTTGGGCAACAGAGGTCTATTCTAGAACTTCATGAACAGCCCACAGTCAAAAGCTGTTCCTCTTTGTCCTGTCCCTCAGTGCTTTGGCTAAAGACAGTCTCTGTCGTTTCCCTCAGCTGACGAGGTTGAATTCATTCCCATGGTGCTGATAACTCCAGCATGCATGCGACCTCATGGTTCAGATTACAAGTGGGGGATTCATTCCTTGTGTTCTGTCGGTCACCTCGGCATCAATTGCAGCAGTAAGCAGTGTGTGGAGGGGAGAATAGATGCTATCAGGCAGAGGCCAGCTGCTATGAGACTGAGAGTCTGTGCTCGTGCTGTGAGAGTTTCACTTAAAAATAAAAATTTGGTCATAATTTACTCACCCTTAAATCGTTCCAAACCTTTATGAGTTTCTTTCTTAAGTTGAACATAGAAGATATTTTGAAGAATGCTGGTAATCAAACAGTTCATTGTCCCCATTTACTTTCATAGTATTTCTTTCCCTACTATGGAAGTCAGTGGGGACCAACAATAGTTTGGTTCTTCAAAATTCTTCAGAATATCATCTTTTGTGTTTTAAAATTAAAAGTAAATATACACAGGTTTGGAATGACATGAGGGTGAGTAAGGGTGCATTCACACTTGGCATGTTTGGTTCAATTAAAACAAACCCTGGTGCGATGCTCTGTTAGTGCGGTTCATTTGAGCATGTGTAAACACTGCCATCCGAACCCTGGTGCACACCAAACAAGTGGACCGAGACCGCTGAAAAGATGGGTCTCGGTCTGCTTCCAAATGTACTCTGGTACGGTTCGAATGATATATGAACACAACACGGACCAAATACTTCCAAACGAACCAAAAACAGGAAGTAATGACAAGATGTGACGCTATGCGACATGATTTGATAACACAGTGTAACCAAAACATAATGAGCAGAGGGTAAATGTGGAGCAACGATGAGGTCAATTGCCTTTTATGAGCTCCTTGTGAGTTTATAATTAGTCCAGCGCTTAGTCCAGCAGACGACATTAGGTGTGTTTGCTTAAAGTCTAACACACCTTTTGTTTGGGGTGTTAAGTGAGTTCTGTCAAAATATATACGTCATTCAAGCCGACCGATCAGGTAGTGAGCATATCACTATGCCTTTAGGTTCGGTGTCTTTAGGTTCGCAGTCAAAAATGCCAATGTGAATGCTAAGTGAAACAGTACCAAATGTATCACGTTCCTTTTTGGTCCGGATCAAATGAAGCAAACAAACCGAACTACAAGTGTGAACACACCCTAAATGATGACAAAAGTTACATTTTTTGGGTGAACTATTCCTTTAAGGTGTCAGAGCATCTGAGGAAAACTCTTTTGACTTGGACCAATATGCAACCACTTGGCAACTAAACTACCCAGATTTAATTTAATTTAATTTAATTTAATTTCATTTCATTTCATTTCATTTCATTTCATTTCATTTTTAAAATATTTATATTTTTACTACTGAACACTACATGTAATTTTTTACTTTTATATCTTTATCTAGCAAATATATTGCAAACATTGACAGTGAGTGACAGGGACAGTATGCATACCCTTACCTGAATAACTATTGCAATGTCTTCCTCAACTCCAGTGATTCAGCCTCAGTTAACTCATGCAATTTTAACCCAGTAGTTTTGAACTTCTGTTGAACCTGAAGACTAGAGCTTATATAATTTTGCATGATCTGAAAATAATTCAAGCAAATTCTTTATGTGATCATTGTATTAGGCCTATTATGGATGCAAAAAAATCTTGTCCTGCTATTAGACATTAAATTACATTTCCCTTATTGTCAAAAATCCTGAGATTCCATTTGCCATAAAACAATATGATTAATTGTTCAGATAATCTCTGGTTGTAGCATTCAAGCCTGATAAGCATGCTGTGAGGAAGGAAACATGATGTGATGTTCTATCAGCTCCTTATCTCACAATGTAATCATGCTAATATCTGCAGATCAGTGTGCGTCGCAGGGGGAAACGGATAGTGCTGAGTAATGTCTCCTCTCAGTCTGTGCCGCCCATGCCAGCACTGATGTAACCGTGCCAGTAACAGAGTCTGCCGTCTCAGATATTAAGTCTGGGAGTGCACTGCCAAACACTAGTCCCTCTGCCTTGTCTTTGAGACTCGAAGACAGTGGCAACCATTCTTCTTTTCTCATCTTCTGCTAACCTAGGACCACATCTTCCAGTCTTTCTAGCAGAAAACTGTTGGATGAGCCAGTAGTTAGTTCCAAGGCTTGAGGCTTCAGTTACAAATGTGCATTAGCTGATAAATCATATAACTGTACTTCATCACGCTGTCATTCCTCTGGAATCATATACCCTATAATACCATCATGATGACATGTATGCTTATCTCATGAGCTTGCACATTTTAATAAGTGCTGTGAAGTCTCGCAAGCCTCCACTGTTTCTCGGAAAGTTGCCATTTTTTACTTAAGCTCACTTATTTAAATACTTTGATGTGTTGTAATGAATAAACACAGCAACCAGGCGCTCGAACCACTGTCGGGTGAAAGAAATAATAGCTTAGACATTTGAAAATGACAGGTAATATTACTTTTCAGCAAAGATTGTCCAGAGCCTTGGAGTGAGGGGACATAGAGATCCGATTAGACTGCTTTCCTCATCATTGTTTAGAGTGGTGGGAAGACAGTGAACTTCATTTTACTGGATGACTGCAGTCACTGTGATGGAAGGCTAATCAATTGATAGATTACGCAACTGATACGAGTGCCGCACTAAAGCTGTGAGTGACTCTGAGTAGGATTACCGTGGACTCAATGGACTGAATGACTGTGAACTAATAGCTACTGGGGCCACTGACACTGATATCTGCTTCTCAGAGAATCTGAATGCCAGACATTTCAAGCAGGCTTGTAGAGCTGGATTTGTCTAGGATTTCAGATTATAGCATATGTTGTAATACATCATTCTAGTCAACTGGACATGATTCTCTTTGTTTCTCTGACGTTTCAGTGCTCATACAAGATGCTTCACCAGTTGTGGATGGCTGGTGGGGATTCCTCTGCATTTAACCTTGTTGGACGAAATACAAGCAAACACTTTAGAGAAGACTTTGAAAGAAAAGGATTACAGGTTAGTGGAGTTAAGATTTTAAATAAGGATAGACAGTTTCAGAGTGAAGGAGACTGTTGATGACCCTGTTTACACCTGGTATTTGGTCTCAGGTGATCCAATCACAGGTTTCCAGCCAAGACAGCCATTTGCACCTTATAGTAATTTGCATCTCAAATGCATTTTCTGTGACCACAAGTGTTTTGGGCATGTGTATGAATGCCAAGGGTGCCCAGTCCTACTCCTTGAGGACCACTTTTCAATTTAGCTCCAGCCTTAATTAAACACACCTGAAACAGCTAATCAGTGTCTTCAGAATTCCAAGCAGGTGTGCTTCAGATATACTTCAGGGCAGTGGCCTGCCAGGAGCAGGATTGGGCACCTTTGGCATCGGGGGCATCGTATCCTGCTCCTGATGGGCCATTATCCTGAAGAGTTTATCTCCAACTTCAAACACACATGAAAGCTAATTAGGTGTTACTCAGGCCCTGTCCACATGAACATGGGTATTTTTAAAACCACAGCCTTTTCTATGCGGTTTGACCATTCGACCACACGCAAACGTAGCACCAGGTCACTGAAACTGAACATTTTTGAAAACTCCTGTCAGGGTGAAGATTTTCAAAAACTCCAGTTACAGTGTTTTCATG
Source organism: Cyprinus carpio (assembly GCF_018340385.1). Taxonomy (NCBI): domain Eukaryota; kingdom Metazoa; phylum Chordata; class Actinopteri; order Cypriniformes; family Cyprinidae; genus Cyprinus; species Cyprinus carpio. Next base: position 18,432,145 of record NC_056613.1, on the reverse strand, counting down.
TAGACAGCGAAACCGGAGATTTTGGCTTGTGACGTTGGAGCGTGCTCTGTTATCTCCGCCTACTGGAATCTTTTTCAGGCTTCTGATTGGCCAACATGGCTTTAAGCAGGACGTGAAAACGAAAAAAAAAAAAAAAAAAAAAAAAAAAAAAAAAAAAGATATTTTAACATTTCTGTTCCTGCGTTCTTCTGTGTAATTACCATTCTTAAACGGATTGGGTAGAAGAAATACCGGTTAATAATAATACCGGTTAACAATTTTCTTTGCCTTTTAACAGGCCTAATAATAATAATAATAATAATAATAATAATAATAATAATAATAATAATAAAGTACAGCGTTTTCTTTACTCAAAAAAAGAAAGAAAGAAAAAAAAAACAGGAAGAGATCAGGTAACGTTAGCCTATAACCTGCTGTGCTTAGTCACAGCTAATACAGCATAATCTTTTCTAGATTTTGGATAAAATGTAGTCTACTAAACAAAAGAAAAAAAATCTATCACCACTTTAAAGACATTAAAGTATTTTTGAGATTATATTATTTTTTTTGTTTTTTTGTTTGTTTGATGCGTTGTTAGTATAAGATTGAGTTTTTATAGTGTTGAGTTTCCAACATAAGTCTAATATAGGCTCACGTCTCATTTTATTAGCCCTTTTTCATTCAGAAGTAATATAGGCTAATATGCCAGTAGGCTAAACCAAAATGTTTACAAACATTATAAACACAGTTATTAGTTTCTCTCCACAACAAATCATCTAAAGTTAAGCTATGCGTTTAGGCTATAAAAACGTCCATCCAAAAACAAGTTAATTTTGAGGTGAAACTGATGCCTACCTCTCTCATTCGGCACAAATCCAAATGTTTCCATATTTGCGATGTATCTGGATGCTAAAATATTATTTATTATAGGCTAGGCTTTGTACTTTCATCGATGTAAAACATCATCCTTTACACTGGCTATATCAGCACAGTGAGGTGCGGTCACACTGAACGCAACAAATTTTCTACAACGGTGCAGTGTAACTTTTTATTTGTTTCTTTAACTTTATTTTATTTTGATAATGATCAGGCTGCAATGTCGCAAAAATGTGTTGTGTGTGCGCGTGAGGCACCGGTGCGATGGTCATACCAGTGCTGGGTGGTTATGCAGATAGAAGCAAGACATTATTCAAAACTGTCAAGCTTTTGAAAAATAAATAAAACTGTAAAGCTTTTGCAAAATAAAGAAAACTACTTTTCTGTTGTCTCGTTTTCCTTTCCAAGAACTTTGGAACGCGTCACAATGAACCATAATGCAGCACACTTGTTTCTTTCCTTTTGTTAAGTGAAATATATTTCCTGTATATGCCTATATTCCTTTTTATGTAAGCCTATAGTTTTATTCAGTTTTCTTCGTCCACAGAAGCGCTGCAGGTGCATGTGATCTATTGAATCCTTCTTACACTATCCTCGGATAAACTATATATATATGTAATCTTCACCATCAGTCTACAACTTTACAGGCTACTTGGATAAATGGTTGAAATGTGTTCATCTCCAAAGAAACATCCAGTTGACCAGAATAATCTATTAGAATATTCTATTATGATCTGGACAGATGAGAATCTTCCCATAACTACTGTAGCACAGAATTGTAAATTATAGCACATTGATTTACATAAGCTCTTGACAGGTGGCACAGACAGTTAACCAGGCAGCAACATTCATGCATTCTAAAACTGTTCTACCAAATCATACATTCATCCATGTTCAACCAATACTCCCCTACACCCCTGCTGAGTTGCCTTGAACCATCCCACCCACTTGGCTACTGTGGAAAACATCCCCCTCCCTTCACTCAACCCCCTTATTCCTATATCCTCACGGAAAATGTGATGACAGTGGTGTCAGCACAGGTCACAGTGATACACAGAGTCTGTTCACACCAAGTTGCCAATTCCTATTCTTTCTCTTTTTCTTCCTTCTCTCCTGTCGCTAGTTTTCTGGGTAAGTTCACAGGGTCCAAATTCCTGCCCATCAGCAGCTCCGCTTATGGCTCAGAGGTGTGGGGTTTCCAAATCTCTCAGCTTATAGGCTCACTCATTGTGGTCTTCGAAGCCAAACTCTAATAGAACACTGCTTTTTGGGGCATATGTAACAGGATTTACCTAATTGCATCACATCTGGTTTTTGACCAAGTGTGCAATAGTTCTAAACTAGACACTGATGTAATGAGAGTTTTTATAGCTCAAGGTCAGATGTAGCCTACAATATTTTTTTTTTTGCTTTTTCAGAAATTACTTTGTGATTAAGGGTAATCCATCATTGTTGACCAGCAGGATCATCTTAATTAGACATTAATATAATAAAGCGATTCAGTAGCTAATAAAAGTAAATAGAAGTTTTGTTGTACCTTGAAGGCATTTGTGTTTGTCCCATCGCTAACTGTTAGCAATTAGCTAGTCTTATCTAATTACTGTCATGTATCTTAGAACATGTCAGAACATGTGGGCATCCTTTAGGGTTGTGTCATTTAAGGTTGTGAATGGAAAGATGTGACTAGACATTTTAATCAGTCCGTGCTAAAGAAATTCATTTCACGATAGATGCCAATCAGGGAATTGAGCGTAAACATTAGGAGATAACTCTCCTAGTTTGATCCAAACAACATCCGACACAGGCTACGCAACAAGGTGTGAGTAAATGCTGAAGGCAGTGGTGGCATGCTGTATCTTAGAAACAGACCCAGTAATAGTTTTCAGATGGAATTCAGTCTTGCTTTGCTCGACCAATGGCAGCTGTAGTTAGTCAATCTCAAATATCATGTCTGCTCTGTCATATCGATTTCTATAGAAAGTAGTCCTAAAGTGGGCTTTCTTTATCAATCTTAAGGCTTTTTACCAGGCAACAAGATGACCAAACTCACTGGCCTTCTACCACGAAGGGCAGTAAAGGTAATTCTATAATTCAAACCAGACTGTATTTTTCCCTCGGACTGCTGTTTAGATTTTGTTTCTTTGTTGAATTTGTTCTGTAAAAATTTTTGGATTTATTGGGGATGTTTCACCCGTCATGTTTTGTTTTTAATACTTTTTTTTTAGGGGATTTTATGTTGTGGGTTTTATGTAATTTCAGTGTGACTACTGTACTATGCAATTCACAGTTATGCTAGATTTAAAAGAGTTCAAAACATTTTAAAGGGGACATCGTATTCCCATTTCCACAAGTTGCTATGATTCTTTACGGTTTCCATGAAATTTCTGCAGTATACTTTGGTTAACATTCCTCAATGGTCATGTAAAACCACACCATTTTTACCTTGGCAAAAACAGCGACCCATTTCGGTGCATGTTTCTTTAAATGATAATGAGTTACTGCTCACTCCGCCCATGGTGGCATGTTACCTTCAAAACTTGGAAAACTTCATCCTCAATGGCTCTGATGTCTGGAGTTATGTTAAAGGGTTAGATCACCCAAAAATGAAAATTAGCCCATTTTTTACTCACCCTCAAATCATCCTAGGTGTATATGACTGTCTTCTTTCAGACTAATCCAATCTGAGTTACATACATTTTTTTCTGTACTCCTCCAAGTGTTCGAATGGCAGTAGGCATGTGTTTTGTTCAACAGTCCAAAAGTAGTCAAATAGTTCTCACTTCTACTAATTGTCGTAAGTGCAAGCCGTTCCGGCGGATGATGTAGGACATATGCATAACTTTTAAATCCAACTACATAACATCTGCTTAAGAGATGTTGTTGCTACAGCTGCTCAAGTGCAGAGAAAATGGTAGACAGTGTACAACTGACTGAGGGTGTAAATATGCTAATACAGGACAGTACCTGTATGTCAGCAGTTGTGGGAGGGGTCTCAGCAGTATGACGTCATACGGCTCAGAAAATCAAGACGGCTTGATAATTAAGACTGTTTAGGTTTTTTTGGAGATTAAAAATAAAAGGAGCCAATGGATTTTTGTCATTGTTAGGGTGGTTGTGTCCATACACTGCTAAGACACATTTATATGCAAACACCATGTAAAAGTGAATTTTTCGTCCGATGTCATAGTAAAATTAATTACAAATTACATGTTGGACCTACAATTCTTCAAATCAGTTATTCTAGCTTTAATTGTATTTAATATATTTTTTTCCTATTAAAATGTCACATTATACATGATGTATAATTGGAATTCCTGACTGAGCTGTCATTTTATTGATGATTATGTCTTCCCTAATTTCACTCTATATGATGAGAACTTGTTGACTATAGATCTGTTTGAGGAAGAGTTTATTGCTGAATAAAGCAGAGCCCATGGCTTTATTTCTTTTTTTCCTGCATCTGACATATATGATAAGGACATGTATGTAAGGAATGACGTGTCTATCATCAACTTGCAAACAAGAATAATGGTTATTTTTGTTTTTGATGTAATGAGAATTTATAATGAGATGCGAGAGCTCCCCTACGATTTTCATGGTCCTGAACTTAATTTTTTCTGCTTGTGTGTTTACATACTTTGCTTATTTCCACAGTTGTTCTAACACTACAACTCTGCTTGGTTGTTTGGAAAAAAGGAGAGGGAAAGAAAAGGGACAATCCAGACAATCAACAAATCATCATGAAAATGTTAATGAGAAATGAAGAGAAAAAAAGGAGATGAAACACAGGCTGCCCATACAAATTACTGTAATAAGCAGATCTACATTAAGGCTGCATAATATCCCCCACTGCATGGCTTATCACGAAGAAAAGCACCCGAAACGTCTATCTGGAGTGATTCTGAATTAATGTCTCATTACTCTTAAGCATCATCATTTTTGGATTTCATATCAAAATGGCAGCAAATTACACAGTAATTAGATATTTTGAGGGGGAAGAATTGCTTCTGGCAATAGATAAAATTACATCTCGGCTCAATGGGATGTGCACTGATGTTGCCAGGAGAAGACACCAGCTATCAATCGTTGGATGTAAAGTGTGTGTGAGTGCGTGTGTGTAAGGGTGACCTCACTCTATGAGCTCAGAGCACCAGGCATGCTTTACTGCCACCACTTTATGCAGTCAGACCGCATCTCTGCTCTGCATCTGTGCTGAACTGATTGCAAACTCTTAGACGCCCAGAACATTTACAACTGGCTGGATATAATGTAGGATGGTCTAGACATCTCTTGTCAATCCATGTTTTTAGGCATGCTTCAGAATAGTAGTTTGTAACATTTGTTGTTGTATTAATATTACAGTAAATAAACAAATAAATAAATAAATACTTTTTGATAATAATAATAATAATAATAAAGGAAAAACTATATAATTTGTTTAATTTTAGTTGGCAAAATTTACTTCACCATAAACCATAAGAATTCTACACTTATACGTGTAAATAAATATAATTAAATCTATTTTCTATCTATGTTCAAACATATGCATCATACTATTTACTGTGAATATATATATATATATATATATATATATATATATATATATATATATATTTATATATATATATATATATATATTGGGGGTTGTATTTCACCTTTCTATCATCCTATTTAAATGTGACTCTAGAAGGTTGAACCCCTCAGCAATACTTCAGAATACTTACCTCAATCCACAAATAATTATGAGTCCTCTTCACTGAGGGCAAATGTGACTATTACGTGTCATACTGGTGCATAATGAAGCATGAAGGCTGGAGATGTGAGGAGCATCTGCAGAGTCATAGACTGATGGGGATCTCATTTCCTAGCAGACCCTTGGGGCCCCTGTAGCACATCTGAGGCCCTGCCCACTCAACATCCATCTCGCCCTCCACCCGTTTCTGTCCATGCTCTGTCAAGTTCACGGCTCATGTGCCATCAGCAGCTGAGCTGTGTGGCGATGGCACAGAATCCCATGACAAGATGGGAGCTAGAGGATAGGGTCGTGCAGTTGTGTAGGCAGAATATTGAGTATTACAATGATATCCTGTCTTATGAATTTTGGTGTCACGAACAGGTTTAAACCATGAAAGATCAAATCTTCAGTATGCAAGGTTAGTAAAAAAAAAAAATCAAATTAAATTCAAATATTTCAAAGGTTTATTGTCCTCTAACTGTGTCTCCCCATCTGCCTTACTCCCTCTAGGAATATCGTTTGTTATTTCAATTAACTCCAGGTTAAATGAACATCAGCAGATTCAGGGATGAGGGGAACATGTGACAGTTTTTTTTTTTTTTTTGGGGTTTTGATGAAGTTAAAGACAGCATTACCCTGGGCAAATCTAATTAGAATTGTTAATGTTCCTACCACACCCCCTTTTGAAATGTCTTGAAATTAGTTGCCACACTTTTTCTCCCATTATTTATTCTTTCATGTTGACACTTTCTAATTTCCAAGATCTGAGGATGATTAAATTAAGACCATTAATATGGTATCGCGGGCACCCACAGCATGTATTTAAATATAGATTTAATATCTAGGACTGCAGTGAGAGTGTTTTCATCAGTGGTCTAAAGTGCTTAGTGTGCAGTTCGGGGAGATGTGCTCCTAAACATCAAAAATACATTTCTGCAAAAGGAGGAGGGATTTTGTCTTTAATGAGAAGTTGAATCCCAGCTCCAGTCATCCTCCACCTTTCTCAGTACATTAGGCAGGGAGCGCACAGAAATATCCACGCAAATTTAATTATTTTCATATTAAAGGAGGCTCTGACAAGGGAGGTAGCTGTGCTGCATGGATGAGAGGCTCCTATAGTTGTTCTGGTGCAGTAGCTCATCCTGGATTGATGATTTAACAGCAGAACTCTGGCCCTGACAACCGATCAGATCTGTGGAACAGAACTCTTTTACAAAACGGTCACAATTCTACTCCGCAGAACTGAACCTTGAAGGTAGTTTTCTACAGATTAATACGGCTCAAAATAACGTGTTAACATCCGCAGAACACTTACTCTGAAGGCCTGTAATGCGTCGTCCTGAAAGCATTGCAAATATTATGAGGAAAATGCTGTCATGGAGGTGGCATGTCATTTTTGAATGGTGAAATGGGGAAAATAATGTTCGCTTTGACACTATGACTGTTTGTAAAAAGCTTGATGGGAAAATGGCACGTATCAAATTGCAGCCCTGGACACCTTTGCCCTCTGCCAGGAACCTTTCTGGTGTCTGCAGGAAGACGTAGAATAGTTTTGAAAAGTGATGCTGATTTGAGACCTTTTTTTTGCAAAATGGTGTGTGATGGCTATTTTCTCACAGGAAAAAAGGGCCTAGTGGTTAAAGCGTGTATTTTGAGCTATGGGACTCTCGTGGGGGACTTGAGTTCAAATCCACAGAACACAACTGACAATGTTTAGTAACCAGAGTGTTTTGATTACCATTGGCATCCATTGTATCCTCAAAAAAAAAAAAAAAAAAAAAAAAAAAAAAATTAAATAATAATAATAAAATAAGAATAAGAATTTGTGAGACAGATTGGAATGTTGTCAAGCGGTCCCTGTTCACACAGATTCACGAAAAAACGACTAAAAACTCCGGATTATGCATGTCAGGCCAGTAGGTGGCGATGTCACTTTGTGAAGGAACAATACATGTCTGCGCACATACTTATATACTGAACCCATAATACACATGTGCAAAATTAGCATTTCCGTAGTTTATATGGAGACTATGACAGTATCGTTTTCAGCTTGCATTTTGAAACCTGTTTTCAAACGTTTGTGTTTTCAGGCCCCCCGAAACACAGTTGTGGTGTAAATGATTGGCCAAATCAATAATAGCTAATAAAAAAATATCTGTTTCTAGTTGAAAAAATGGTGTCGTGTGAGCGGTCAGTCAGTTCTTTAGCCTACATTTGTAGGTGAAAAACAAACTGTAGGATAGTTGGTTGTTATACATGTCAATCAAGTGGGCAGTTCTTCCTCAGAATAACCTGCAATGTTTAATCAAAGATTAGGCTATGTCAGACTAATCTAGTGCAGACACACTGAGAATTACTGTATCCTCTGTAAAATAGTGTTCCTCTTTGTGTGTTTGTTACAGATCAGGTTGTGTCTATTTGATCTATTACATTATAAACCCTTAAAGAGTGATTGTGTATTGGCTTACTATGATTCTCCACACTGTCTTAATTAGTTCTTGTTTTGTGTCTAAACCTGCATCCTTTCTTTGTTGATCTGTTTTTATGAGTCTTAAGCTGAAGCATGTAGAAAACACAATTTAATTAATTAATGTACAAACACACACTCACCCCGTGTCTACACTGAGTTAATTTGATGACAGCATTCACCTGGACATCATTACAGTGAATAATTTCCACTGCTTCCCTGTGTTAAAGCTCCTGGAAAAAAATCCATTACAGAAGAATATATGCAGAAAACTCTCATTTAGGAAGACAGCGGGGATTTTTCAGTCTGCCAGTAGCTGACAGTACATCAACACATTCCTGAATATGCAGTTTGATATTCATAATCTGCCCAGCAGTGGGCTGCTGTGACCAGTTTTAATCTCAAAAGCTGTTGTTTGCGGTGAGTTGGTGTGTTTATTGCGGCTCAGACTGGGAAATTCCCTTAAATTTAAGAATTTCTCGACCACCTGATTTGAATGTAACTGAGATTGAAATGTTTTTCATATACACCATCAAAAGAAATCAATACAAAATCTCCACAGAAGAATGAACAACATGCATTATACAGGCTTACATCAGCCTGTGTGTTCATTGGGAAGAACCACACGGCCTAATGAATGGAAATTAATGTATGTTTGCAGAGCCAAAATAGCCCATAATTACACAATTACCCTCTGATGGTGAAGGTATGCAGCATTTTACACCAACAACATTTAGGTTTGCTGCAAAATATGCCTTTGAAATTACTTTGTAAACAAAAGGAACAGGCATGAAAAACTTTAGCATTGCTTTGTAAGGTATGAAGATGGTATGAAGATTGCGGCTTTATGATTGTGCATACCATTCTGGTGACATAATAATGAAAATTTCTGGTGTGGATCAGACTATTATGGCATTATGGAGCATATGCCCTTTTTTCTGTAGAAAAATGTAAATATATATCCCACTTTTGAGGATTTCTCTGTGCACATTTCAGGTCCTTGCCTATTTCTTAAACATCTGACAACTGATTTCTGCCTGTTCATAATTGCAGTCATTGCAGGTATGACTAATGTTGACTGTTTCTCTTTTCTCATTTGCCACAAGTGTCTATTTTCTCTCTCCAGTTAGAATTAATGAAATAATACAGTGGCGTTTAAATTGGTGTGACCACTCAGACAGCTCTTCGGTTTCCAAATACAATTATGCAGTAAGTATGATGCTCGGTGATAGACAAAACAGCAGGAGCTCATGAATATGCATGATGTGTCTTGGAATATAAATTAACAGTGGCTGGCCTCTCAGCTGACCCACTTAGGCTGTCAATTACTATTCTGACAGGATGTCTCTGATAGGACAAAACCACAATCATTCTAAGCATTCACCATTTACTAATTTACCTGCACATATGGGATCATTTAAATGTCCTCAAACAGACATAAGAAATGACTTCGGTGGGTGTGCTGTACATTTGAATAAGATAGAAATACATTTGAGTAAAGCAGGGGGAGAAGTCTGATAAGTAGTCCAAAAAGATGACTTTAAAATATAAAAGTCAACATGGTTTCTTAAAAACAAGACATTTCAAAATAAAAGTAATATTTAAAATAGGTCTCATAGAAGCTCTTTTAAAATTGAAGTCTAAATCCATCCACTTTAGATGACACATTAAACACTTGGTGACTGTCTTTTTCACATGCAAATGATTGCAGTGCTGTGTGGGTAATGGGGAGCAGACTCCACCATTCAGATGTCTGCTACATTATCAGCACTCGCCGTGGGTATCCTTTGTGAGTGAGTGACTGGGAAGGAGACACAACACAAGCCTCTGTCTCTGTTTGTCAGACTGTGTGCATGTCTGCATGTATGTGCATATATTTTGGTGACTCAGTGCTGCTAGGTGATTATTAGAATAAGAAGTCATTTACTACTCCTAGCATGTGACATGGCCTGGCAAAGAACCAAATGAACTTTAACACTGTGGTTTTCTTCAAATGCTCTCTCAAAAGGAGAATGGGAAAAGTACTTCTGGCTTAAATCCAAGGGTTGGGCACCATGTGTACCGGTTTAAGCTTCATGGATTATGTGACCTAGGTGTATAAATGAGTTTTTGTGCCTTGGGCTATAAAAATGTAGACCAGGTATGAACCGATGATGAATAATACAGGTGCCTGTTAAACTTTCCGAAATAGTGTTTTGCCAGGTGCAGAAAACCTGATGGAGTTTCAAATGAAAGTTAGGAAGACCGTGTCCACATAATCCTGCCAATCACAACAGAGCAAGACTGAAATAACATCTGTTTACCTCACTTCACTCTGACAATTCTGCAATAATTTGCAGCAGGTAAGACGAAACACCTGCATTTCTTTAATTATTATAACATAGGGGGGGAAAAATATGTATGTTCTCAGATTGCAGCTACCATCCCAACCCCAACTGGTCTACTCTCCATTGCCCCACAAGTAGCTCTGCACATGCACACAGCTTCAATAGCTGGCAGCAAACACAAGTGAAGAAAATCAATAACCATCCAAGACTCTTGAGAACTCACTCAACGCCCAGTCCCGCAAACCTATCGAATCACTGCAATCTTGTTCTCTGCCTAGTGACAACCATCCTCCCTTCTTACCCCCCATCCCGTCCCCTCCTCCGGCCTTGCCGGGACTCTGTTAGCATTGTTAATGGGCATTGTTGCTGAATGAGGACCTCTGCTCCTCTCTCTACATCACAGCTCCCAGCCCTGGCAGATGGATGGGCCTGACCTCGCTATCAGCTGGTCCCAGACACAAAGTCCGAGAGTGGCGTAACAAAGTAGGAGGAATGATGCCTCTGTCAGGAGACCGAGAGAAAGCCAGGCCTCCATAATGAAGTCAGGGTCCATTGTGGAAAGTCGTGGATAGGAGCGTGGAGACCGCAGGGAGTGAAGGGGTCCGTGCAACACTGTGCTCCCAGCCATGAGAAGGAGGAGGGGATCCAGACCCACTCATACCCCCTGCCCCGTGATGAATGGCAGTAGTCGCTGAAAGTGAAATGCGCTGGTGTGCCTTGGCAAAGACCGAAGGAGAAGGAGTCTGCCTGGAAACTGGGAGACAAACTCAGCAACTGTCCTTGAGCAAGCCAGAGTCTCATCTACAGTATGCTACTTTACATATGGACAGTCAAGTGGAAAACTGGTGTAGAGTTTCAGGGAATTGGATGAGGGTTTGGTACAGTATACATTTCAATAGCACTGTGTTCATGATCTTACTTGGGTAAGAATAGTCGACTTAAGTTCATCTATAGAGGGAGAACAAATGAGAACAACTTGGAGTTTCTAAAAACAACATAAATGAAAACTAGTGCAAGTACTTACAAGACTCTTTGGCAAGCAAGTAAACATGTTGGTATTTAGCTACACTAGAATACTGTTCACTCAAGACTATTCATTTTTTTTTTTTTTTTTTTTTGTTCTTTGCAGTCAAGGGGGAGAAATGCATGGTTGAAATCACACATTTAGGATTAGGGGGGGACCACATGTAATAATTTAATAATCAAAAACCAAAAGAACCCATATCGATCAAACACTAATCTGAATTTGAATATGGTGGTTACTGCCTTGGGTAATGTATAAATGAGAACAGAATGATCAATATGCATAGGGTTCTCATGAATATCAAACATCATTTAATTAACATGACACAGCACGGGCCAATCGGGTTCATTCAGCCTCACCGTCTCCATGGATGAATATCCCAAAATCTCTTTTGTAATCAACAGTAGTGTACCGAGGATCTCTGAGACTTAGTACGAGAGACAAAGAAAGAGAGTGAGAGATTGTCTAAGGACCGGACCATGGCTGCTCCCCCAGCCGTGCTGGATCCCCACCATCTGCCCCAGCTGCTGCCTCTCTTTAACTGCCATTCTGATTGACAATGAACCCAAAGCCCTGTGATAATTGTGGCTGCTTAGTGACTTGGGCAGGTAATGCCTTCCTTTCAGGATTTATCAAGCTCCATCTGTTCCTGTTGGTATCTGACAGAGTTAAATCCCCCCTCCCCACCCTCGCACCCCCTTCCTTCCCTGCCCCTTGTGCTTATTTCCTCAAGGGCCAAGAGGCACCGCTAGTCAAGCAAATATTGGGCTTTTGTGCAAGGATGCTTATTAGAGAGCTACACGATGACCCAGAGGGGTAACCACACCCACAAAAGAAGGGAGCACGAAGGCACAGCATATTTGTTCAGTCATTAACTAAAGATAAAAGACTCCTTGTGGCCAGATCCCTCCCTCCTGTCCCGGTTTTTGACTCACAGTCTCACAGTAAGTGTTGTGTGTCTTGTGTCACGAACAATTAGAAGTGGAGTTCTCTCACTTCCTTCTGCGTCCTCTTCCTTTCTGCCTTACATGGCACCTTACTCTGGACTCTGCCTCATGGGAGGCTATTCAGAGAAGTGTGATACCCAGAGGTGTCAAATCACCTGGAGCAGGTGCACTCTGAGTGCTGGTTAGAGTTGACTGTGTGTGTCTAATGTAATTAGTTGGGACAGTGTTTAAATCAAGAAAGGTGTCTCTAAATTATCTAAAGTAAACTGTACCTTAGTGAGTCGACTACGGTGTAACTGAAGAGTAATTTCTGTCAGCAAATAGAATTGTCTTCAAACAGGTTTCTGTAAGATTTCCCCATGTCTGCCATTGGTCAGATTGTCCCACCCCAAACTCCCACCATTGGTGAGCCACTGTTGCTGTGTGGGGTGTCAAAACAACAGAGCAATGTTTTGATAGTGCCACAGAGACACAGTGTTTACACTTCCTGGGTAAATAAACCTATGGATGGATTACTCATAGTTCTCTCTGCATATTGACCTGGGATAGGAGCAAGTATTACACCACAGTTTTAAACACAACTTTTCAAAAATGTAAAAATGCATACATAGACTAATGAATTTGTGAGTTTGGGTTTAAGAGTATGTGTCATTATGAATAATAGAAAATAATACATTAGTATAAGGCAGGTTGAAATGGACTGGCACTCATTGGTATGCATTACCTTGAATTCTGTGTTATGCTTTTCGCAGTACTGGGAATTATTTTTGCATACAGGTACTTTTTTATAAACTGTCAATATGGTCTTCTGTCATTGCTAGACAAGACAGTCACTGTAAACAAAAACAAAGTTTTGACTAGATATTAAATCTAGTGCATATTATACTGTAGCTTATTCTGGCCAAGAAATGTCCTTTCACATATGATGATGTCCATTTGACTGACATGCTAATACATAAAATTCGAATAAACAGAAATATACTATACATATTTATAATACATAAACATAATTTCTGATTAAGCTTATAGTGGGGCAAATGTAAACGTCCCTGAAATTATCAATGTAACAAGTGGAGGATACAGAGACAGCTGAAGTAACAGAGAGAAGCTCACTACTGCTACCTAGGCCCCTGCCAACTTATTTCTCCATTGCCAGATTCATGTTAGTTTTTGGCTCCTATATACAAAATATGTCAGTTTTACTTTGCAGAAATAGAGTGATCCTAGCCATGTGTTTGCTAATTATAGGCAACAATATTACCATCTGTTGAGAGCAGATATAATTTTGGGTCAAAATAATCAGATAATGTGTAGATTTAGAGACATTAGTATACAAAGATTACACTGAACCAAGTCTTTCATCTTTTAATAGGGTATTGGCTGAGTCATACAATGTTATGTAAAATTTACTTTAGCAAAAAATTAATTAATAAATAATAATAATAAAAATAAAATAAAATAAATAAAAACCTGAATGCAGCAAATCTGCAATATAATCATATGTATGACATTTAAAAAAGGAAACTGGAGCCTTATAGTATAGTGCTACATACAGATAGACAAATTTCAGTTTGTATAACATATAATGAGATTAAATTCATAATCAAATCCAGTTATGCTTGTTTAGAAGAGGTATGCACTGAGAACATAATGTTCAACAAACCATTACGTACTGTATATTAAAAGGTCCATTTATTTTAACAAAATTAGCTCTCTGCACTAGAATCAGCTCATTAAACCCAACTACCACATGCAATCAGAGATCAAGGCTTGGAATGGAAGGAAACACATCCATATGAGTTAAAAGTAAATTACAGTAGAAAACTGAATAACAGTCTGCTGATTATAAACACTTCGGTCAGAGGTTATACTCACTTAAATACTTTGGCTTTTCTAACTAACACTCTGCTCCATAAAATCAGCAAACAGAAAATGTTTAATGTAGGTTTGTGTTGGTACAGGACATAGACAGTATTTCTGGATGTAGAGAAGAATATTTTGTGTGAAAAGAATAGCAAGATAATCTAATACAAATGAATGAAACAATGTTATGTGTATGTTATGACTGGGAAAACACATTTAATGTACAGATGCAATTATCTAATTATGAAATAAGGCCCGTGTAAGAATCTTGCTAATAACAAAACAAAAGAGATGTAATGAGATGTAAATTCAAGTCTCATAAGTGTAGTTGTTGTATTTTTTCATGACATTTACAACAAGCAATTGATGAATGGCAATGGGCCAAGTGAGAATCCCATTGGGACTGTGGCAGCATTTCAATGCCAAATGATGTGGATAGAAATGAAAGCAAGGATGTTGTAAATGCTTCAGTCACTGAGAGTGAAAAGCAGTTTTGGTTGAGCAGCCAATATTGAACCCTGATTGTTGACGTTAAGCAGCTTGTTCTGGGCAAAAAAAGTTGGATGGTATTTGACTAAATGCCAACTTATAATTCCAAACATCCAGAAGAAAGGCATTGGAGAAGGTCAGAGGAAGCAGCAAGATGTTGAAAGTAGGAGATGAATGTGCTGATCTTGAACAGAATAAATGTCTTGGCTGATCTGATGTCAGAAGAGAGGGCAGAAAGTGATGTATAACCCTGAGGTCATCAATGCATTTTCTTTCACTTCGTCTCTGCCGTTTTATCCGCTGTTATTTGTTAGCAGGTGACTGGTGTTAAAACAAAAAATCCATGGAACCAGAAGGCAAAGCACATTAAATGACTTCTAAAAAGTGGAATTCTTGGTGAATGTTGTCTTATTTAAAACAAAGAAAGTACTCATGCTTCATGAGTAGCCCATGTTTTGGGGGGAAAAAATTCAATTGCCAGAGGAGAAATGGAGGTCCTTGTCAACCTCTGCTGCCCAGATCTAGTGTGACCCAATAGGATGCCACTGCTAATTCTCAAGAATCTCTCACTTCAGCCTAGGGCTAAAGGTAATGAAGACTATCTGACAGGGATTTTGGATGTTGGGTTGGGGTACGAACTTTTTCTAGGCTTTAGCAGGGTAGTGATGGCCTGGATCAAGTAGGTTGCTGAAGGCAATGAAGGTGCGAAGACAGTGGGGAAAGCTTAAGAATTTGATTTGAGCAATAACTGATTGGTTTAGGGTAGCAAGGTTGTAAATTAGTGCATCTCTAATGACCAAAAGGACAAAAGGAAATTGACATTAACAATATTATGTACTTTTAGTATCATATATATATATATTATATATATATATATATATATATATCTATATATATATATATATATATATATATATATATATATATATATATATATATATATAAATATTACTTCAGTTTAAACTTATTTTAGTTAGCTGCCAAGATTTGTATCTAATTTTTATGCAATTGCTGCTTCGCTTTCTTGGCTAACATGAAGCAGTCAGCTTGGCAACATTACACAGAAAAGCAGCATGTTACCCTAAGGAACTCTGGGCAGTTATGTGTGGGTTTTAAGAGATATTAGTCAAATATTATTCAAATAAGCAATTCATTGAGCAACAAATCATCAGATTTACATTAAATTTTGTCGTGGGCAAAATGGGATGTTTGTAACATCTTGATGTTTGATTACCCAGTGCTCAGTGATAACCCACATCAAATTCATTCATTGTAATAAATTGCAGTTAGTTTTTGGAATTTAGCATCTCTCATGTTGCCCTTTAGGGTTATATCCCAAAGGTCAGAGATTGCAATGCATTGTAAGAGCATTATTAGCATATGTTTTAGAGATTTGTCATTAGCCTGCTATTTGTCGGTCAGGAGACCTTGACACACTGCACTGAGGCCCTCATTCATCATAAATACACTACAGGAATACAGGCATTCAAAAGGCCTTTGTTTCCTCATTAATATTCATATGCTCGTTTGCATTGTTTTCCCGCTTCAGCTCTTTCTTTTCCTCTCTCTCTTTCTTTACCAGGCCTCTCAGTCTTATTTTCTCCCTGACTCACTTTACTTCAGTGAATTTGGGTTGAAAGCTCTTTACTTTATGATGTCGATCTTTGGAAAATCTCTCAAAAGAAGGATTTTCCTTATCATGACTAGCTACTGTGACAGTTTAAAGTGTTGCACATTTTCAATCCAGTCCAATATGAGCAATCTCTGTAGGAATTCAGACTGCACAGCATTTCAGCATCAAACAAACATCTCATTATCTAGTCAACTGAGTCAGGAGTTTAAAGGTACAAGTTCACCCAAAAATGAAAATTCTGTCATGATTTACTCACCCTTATGTTGTTCCAAACCTGTATGACTGTTTTTTTTCTCGCTTCTGTGGATAACAAAGCAAACCATTAAAGGTGGTTTTGTAAACTGGAGCTGTAGATTTGTTGAAAATATTTGACTAAAAAGAATCGTTCATTAGTGAATCATACAGTACCTTCTTCTATCTTACTTCTGTTAGAGCTGGGGTGGATGTCAAGATTTTTTAAACTTAAACTTAAATTGTGATCTGTTTCTTAGGCAAACTTACAATATGGCTTCAGAACAATTATATTCAATGCCGTTGAAGTCATTTACTATTATAATACATCTAAGATGCTTTTATGTTTGTTTTGAAGCTTAAAGACTCAGTTCAGCTTTGTAAAATTGTGGGGGGATTTTTTTTGTGTGTGTATGTGTGTATGTGTGTGTTTCACAGAAGAAAAATGATTTGGAACAACATGAAGGTGAGTATGTTTAAGGTAAACTATCCCTTTAAATTTAGCTAATTGTCTGTGAGCTTTTGAGATCAGGCTCTCAGAAAGCTGAAATGGATTCAGACAACCAATCAGCTATTACTAACCCATCTGTGCCGTTTACAGATTTTAATTGTTTGACAGTTCTTGTTTATGTCATGTCATTTGCAATTGCACTGACCATGCTGGTAAGCAAGTTGAATGATGCTTAATCATTTTTTTTTTTTTTTTTTTGGATTGCAGCAAGATATTGTATATGTCAATGACTATGCAAATGTGCAAAGATATTTGTGTGCTAGAACCAGGCTTAATGTACAAATACTGAAAAGATCACATTTGTTTGTCATTTTCAACAACTGGATACATGGTTATGTAAAACCAGAACCTTCCTTTTTGCATCAAACATTTGCTTGTTATTATTGCCTGCTGATCCAAAGTTGCATGCTTTTTTTTATCACATTATGAACTTCCCCCTGCTAAGTAAATCATTATTATTGACTTTTCATTACAATATAATGGAAAACACAGCTTATTCCTCATTTACACTTCACAGACACCCTCACTCATTTTTAATTGGAACACTGCAGGAGCATTTATGATGCCTTCTTTATTAATGTACTAAATAAATGTCTTGCCCTGGTGCCCTCAAGGAGATCATGCTCTGCATGTTTTGCCCACTCAACCTTCAGTGTCTACCAAGAACGCATACCCGAGCTCGGTGAGAAAAACCACGCAAAGATCAAAGACAACGCAATCAATAAGATATATAACATAACAAATAATGCCGTGGGTAGCTCATTAATCCTAACAGAGCCTTATTACACTGTCTGCAGGTTTGTCCTGCTGGGTCACTTTGCTGTGTTTATTGAAATTCAGCACACTGGAGCCAAAACACAGAGAAAGGTCATACTTCAGCAATACTGCTAGTACAACTGAGGATCAGCCAAAGTGACCTGAAAGTTAAGGGCAGTTTCTTGCGATTGTTTATGTTTGTTGTTTTTCCACTTTTTGTGACAAATGAGCCCATGTTTGTTCGGTAAACCATTATATGAATTAGTTAATCATAACTCAAGCATTCAGTGATCAGTTCTGAATAGCTGAGTTCATCTGTTGCATACAAACAACATAGGATCTTAGTTTGCTGATATCCAAACTGTTCCCACTCCTATAAGGCACTGCAGAGATCAAAACGTCCCTTAATTTCTTTATAGAATTGTGGCTGATAACTCCATTTTTTTTCAATGAGAAATATTTGGTGGAATCTGTGCCAATAGCCTTGTGTGCAACCCACAGATATATAGTGCCATTGCACTTCGGACGTCCTGAGTTCAAGCCATGCTTGCAGACCTTTCCCCAATTACACCCCCCCTCTCTCTATCCCACCTTGCTTCCTGTCTGAAATACTGTCCTAACCAAAAAAAATAATAAAATAAAATAAAAAACTTTAATAAATTAAATTAATAAATTAAAATTAAGTAAATAAATAAAAATATAAAAATAAATATTTGGTGGCCATTGATTAATACTTGATTCTTAATCTTAGTTATTTTAATTTTACTGGCTAGAACATCCACACCCTTGTAATACTGTTATAATACTGTTATAATTTAATTATGTCATGTAACCAGCTGTTCCTGTATTTGAAAAAGTGCAAATGATAGAATGTTGGGAAATAATAAAAGTTATGTAGATATTCTGCATTCATGTAGTATCACTCTGTATCTGAACATGACTACTACTTTACTCTTTTGTAGGTGAAACAGATTATGACTGTCAGTTTATGACAGTAATATGTCTAAATTCTAAATATTTATAGATGAAAAGTGTCCAGATGACCAACTATTTTCAGTGAGATTCTGGTTTGGAATGGCAGTGATCGCTACAAGTCACATGACAATGCAAACATGGTGGATGTAGTACGTCCGTATTTCTCTCACACACACACACACACACACACACACACACACACACACACACACACACACACACATGTATATATATATACTACGGGGCCTTTGAATGCTTGAATCTGATTGGCTGACGAACGTTCTGAGGTGTGCAGTTATTTTCTGGGAAACGCACGGCGAACGTAGTTCCAGGCAGCTCTCCTGACTGCATTACAGTTCCATATCACTTCGCATATAGTAAAGCTGTAATAACGAATATTAAAGGACGAACAAAAACAACAACATGACAGACGATTTTCCGAAAGTAAATACACATGACATTTCTCACTAGAGAGTTAATATCAACGCTGTTTAGGGACGCTGCTGCAGAACACTGTTGTGGGACCCACAGAGGTAGCCTAATTCACACAAGCTATCTCTCTCTCTCTGTCTTTCTTTCTCTTTCTCTGCGCGTTTCTGTCTCTCTCGCTCTCTTTCTAATAACTTAATTAATAACTGCCGTAGAATGCTATCAACAGTTCAAGCCTCCATTACCTGCTTTAAAATGACATTTTGGGACCAGCAAAAGAGGCGTTGGATGAGATGCGGAAGAAATAATCCTACTCACAATAGCGATTTAAGTACAAAAACTGGACAAATCCCTTTAAATATATCATCTGATCCAGGTGTGGTAACCGTAGTATAAGCGGAATAATTGACTCCGGGCCGTTGAATTATTAGAAAAATACTCCGCTTCGCGTCGTGGCCACATCAACACCTTGAGCGTGCATTATTTTTCTAATAATTCAACGGCCCGTCGTCAATTATTCCTTATATATATATATATATATATATATATATATATATATATATATATATATATATATATATATATACAACGGCCCGTCGTCAATTATTCCTTTTTTAACGGTTGTGATGTTTGTTCCTCATCCAATGTAAGACCCACTCAGACAGTATGAGATATCAGACAAAGCTTCATAGTTTGGTTGGCTGACAAAATCTATGATCACACAAACATTTGTGTTCCATTCATTCTGTTTGACCAACAGAGGTCAAAACATCAAAAACTGACCTGTTGGATGAAGTGTAAATGTCTGAAGGTCCAAATTTACTTCCAGTGGTCCATTCTGTGCTCAAATCACCACACTAGGTTCTTTTCTAAACTAAACTAAATCCTGTCCCTGACAAAACACCAGCTTAAATCAGAATCCAATTTGTAAATTATATCCCAAAGTATTATCTCCTCTGCTTTTTCAAATGCATTAGCTGCTCATTAAATGAGTAAAAATGCGTGGACACATTTTAGATTAAATTTGTCAGGATATTGTGAAAGATGACTTCCACAAGGACAAAATGTATTGATGTCAAAGGTTTCTCATTGAAAATAATAGGATGACTGTACATATCACTATAAAGATGTTAAAGGACACCTATTAAAGCTAGTATTTGATGCTTTGGGGGGTAAGAACCTGTTGTCATATTGTTTAGTACTGTATGGTACATTATTACAGGTACAGGTGACATTGGACTCACAAAACACCTACTGGGATGGTACAGGCCAGAATGATGGCTTATCTCTCTGTGCCCTTGAAGGCAAGGTGTCTCTGCATAGCCAATCCATCACAATCAATGCCAGATCATTTATATTAAATGCCTTTTTAAAGCAGTCCCAGTGACACTGTTTGGAAACCGTCTTGACTGGAAACAAAGCAGTAAACCGGCCCGTACCTGTCCCTGTAATTTACCACCTCAATGCACAGGAAGGCTAAAGACTCCAAGGTCCAGATCCTGATATGAAATAACCCCCAGCCCATTTGATCTCTATTCTCTGGGTACTGTGGCTCCCTTCCTGAAAGGTGAACAAAACCCATTAGAGAGGTCTTGAGTTTACTGAGAGTAATAATGCAATTTACATAAATAGTATGTCTGTTGGTCGTTCCATTAATCTTACTGACATCTCAACCAGGTAATTTATTTATATATGATCAGTCTAACAGAGGATTAATTAAAAGCTTTTTGGTATTGCCATAAGAAATACTGTAGGTGTAGCTGTGGAAAGAAGTACTTACATAGTTGCAAAGGATTATTTTCAGATGATTACGTAGGATGCAACAACCCAAATTAGAAATGATTTCTCATTCCTAATTTGTGGTTTCTTGGCTGTTGTCAGGCCTTTGCTATGTAGTTGCTAAGGTGTTCTAGGTGCTATTTGGTGCATTACTGTGTGGTTATTAGCCTGTTCTGATACTTGTAGGTTTTGTGTACTTGCCCAAGTCAAAAAAAATAAAATAATAAAAAAGAAAAAAAAGAAAAAGAAAAAATAAGACCATACCCAAGTCTTAATTATATTCTGGACTTGCTAATATACTGAAAAATGCGAGTCTTATTTTTGCTTAAGTCTTATTTTATATGTTTTCCAATAAAAATACCTACGAAAGTGTTTGCAAGTAAATTTGTCTTAAGTTTTATGAAATATGTTAATTTGGGGAAAAAAGGAAGCAAATACTAAAGATTAGGATTTTGTTGCAGAGTATGGCTCCTTCAGTCTAAATCTATTTTTAAGACACGTTTTGTGTTTCTTTTAAGTGTATTTTGTCATTTTGAATTTATGCTGTACATTGTTTATATATATATATATTAATATATATATATATATATAATATATATATATATATACTATATATAATATTTTTGAATTTATGCTGTACATTGTTTATATATATATATACTTTGAATTTATGCTGTACATACCCCCCTTTTTTAATGAGAAAAAAAGATTAATTAAGAAGTGTTTGCAAGTAAATTTGTCTTGTTAAAGTTTTATTAAATATTTTATTTGGGGGGAAAAGGACAAAAATTATATATTTTGGTTTTTTTTTGGAGTGTATAGCATTTTGTGTATATTTTTTGTGTGTGTGTGTTTTTTTTTTTTCATGTTTGCCCTAAATTTAAGGTGCATTTACCATTGCACTGCAAAATTTCATGTGCAAAATCCAGTCATATTAAAAGGAGTCTGCACAACCAGGAGTCTTGCATGAGGACAAAAACTGCCAAAGGCAACTTTTCCTCATTTTCAAGTTGCTCACATGAGTTCACTATGTTGAACAACAAAAACCTTGTGGGTTTGAAAATGACTCCTGTGCAAGCAGTGCGTCTCACATCTCTGTGCTAAATCCAGTTGCTATTAAATGAATATAACACTTCAGTCTCTACAAAAAAAAAAAAAAAATATTGCACAACTTTGGGAATCATTCATATCCATAGCACAAATGTTACTGTTTAAGTTACACACATAAGTTTATATGTCTAAGCAAGCATCACAAAAACAGAATAAAGTTTGAAATGTTTCCAAGCTTAACAAACCCTCATAACAGTAAATACTATAAACTTCACTTGATAGGGGATTTCCTGTGCCATCCAGTTACATCATAAACATGACTTTGCTGAGTGGTATGAATGCTGTTCTCTCTCTCTATGACCTCTGGATTTGAAATATGACTGTAATATTCTGGTAATGCCATGAGACGTTTTAATTTCCCTCTGACATCACCATATAGTTTAACCACAAGTGCGTGAATGCACTCTTTGTGAGGCTGACTTCACCAATTGCAACTTTCTGTATACGTGTCTAAATACTGCCTATATAATTTAAATGCAAGTCTGTGGAAGTTAATGGGCATGTTTAAATTTAATTTAGGAGAGGATGTCATGTCCTGTCTTGTTAAAATGAGTTAACATTTGATTTGATGAGTCTGGTTGAGGTTGTCAATATGCATGTCCTCAATTTTGATGGATGTTGATTTGTATGATGGAATTTTCTGAGCAGGAAAGGCAAAGTTACAACAAAATGATAATACTGGAGCCATATAGTGAATTTAAAATAGATTGGTGTCTTAATGCATGTTCCTGGTCTTCCTGTGACAGATTCAACTTGCTCTTTTTCCGAAATGGCTTTCTTTGAGCCAAAATGAGGATGGATGTCCACACGGAAACATAATCCATCTGACACAGCTCACTCTACGTCTCCTGCGTCCGTACCTATTTGGGGTCTGAAAGGGCAGACTTGCCCTTGATTCCCCTCAAAAGGAAATTACCCTGGATGTTGAATATGAGCCAGACGTTCATATTCATACCTTGCAGGTGTCCAAAATCAAGGTCTCAGGCTTGTTCACGCAATCCTCGCCGTCTAATCAATATGCCACAGAGCCTAGAATCGAAGTGAAATACCTCGGGTACGCCTTCTAATAAGATATTTGCAGCCATAAATGTAAGGATTAACGATAACAAATGACACGAGAGGCTGAGGTATGGCTCTACGGTCCCTTCATGCATGAGATTTCAGGATGGGCGTTATGCTGTCATCAGGTTCATTACCCTGACTGCGTTATGGCCCAACCGGGCTGAGTTCAATCATGCCGCACAGCAAAAATGCCCACAAGATGAAAACATAGGCTGGGCATGAATTTATCAAACCACTCTCATGCGGTATCCAATATGATAAACAAGGCAGAGTTTATCCATTATGATTTTGTCAGATTCCTTAACTTTGACATAAATAATAAATAGGCAGACTGATGGGTTTTGCAAGTCAAAGAGGTGGAGTATTTCCATAATCACAAGAGCAATAAAGACAATCATTTACAAAAGTGGTAATAAATATGTCCGGTAATGTAGACTTACATCACATGCGATCATTAATGAATGCCTCAGTGACGCTGGTAAATTTACTTGCACCTCTGAACAATAAAAGACAAGTGTGTCTATATTACAGGTCATTGCTTGCGCATAAATATCACATAGGATCAAAATGAGCAGTATTCATTGCCATCAGAGCATACTGAATAGCATAAAATTGGCTGTAAAAATAGTATCATAGATTCTAGTATTTAGTCCAGATTCCCAGTATTTATGCCAAGGTCATGTTCTATGAACAACAACCAAAGGCCATTAAAGTCTCGATCTCTGTAAAATGTCTGTAACCTAAAAAAAAAAAAATATATAATATATATATATAAAAATAATATATATATGCTGTTCTTCACATACCCAAGGGACCAGCCGCTGGCCAGGAGCACAAGTCACTCTTGTGTTAATGAACTTCTAAGGCTTAACCTTTTGGTGGGGCATTTACATGTGGCGGACGCATGTCAGACATGTTTGAGTGTTGGCCTGTAAATAGGTAGGAGGTAATCATCGTTGTTTAAATGCTGCTTTGCATATGCATGGCTCATTAATTAAATGCTAATTAGAACCAAGCTGCACTTGCAACTCTCCTTCCAAAGCCATCAAAGGAAGGTTACTGCAGGGAACATAGTAGATAAGTTATAGATCAAAATTTGTATTATGACTTTACTATGGCTTTTCTTTTTTAAATTTCATTAGTATTATTATTAATAAATACATTTGCCAGCATTATTTATTTTTTTATTCATGACAACTATGGCTTTTCTTTTTTTAAATTTCTTCATTATCATTATTATTATTATTATTATTATTATTATTATTATTATTATTATTATTATTATTAAATACACTTGCCAACATTATTTATTTATTTACCATTTTGAAGAAACGGTTCAGTTAAAGAAGAAAAACTTAAAAAGTATTAACTTGAATGCAAGTGTACGCATCTTAATAATGTTTTGATAATGAGAAATGTTTTAAAATCTTAAATATTTTTTTAAGTAAAACTATTTTTATTATATTTCATAAATATTAAGTTGGTATGGAGTTGTCCCAAATGCCATGAACAAACCTTTTCATGTCATAAGGTCAAATTATTATAATATAATGTGTATGATAGTTATTGACCTTGAAAACCTGTCATGAAGGTCTGCAGGGGTCCTGTTTTTTAATTAATTAATTTGTTTGTTTGTTTATCTGTGTCTTAGACTTTGATTTGTTGGACAAAAAGTTTTCATATTAATAAGCAGTGAAGCTATTTTCTATTGAATATGTATTTCTTTAATAAATAAAAATAGAAAATTATGCCAAACATACATTTCATTATTTTAATGTCATTATTTATGTATAATATCAGTATAGTTAACCTGACATTTTGGCCTAAACAAAATTTATTAAAATTAATTTTATGAATTGCATTCTCACTATGCCATTGACCCAACCCTATCTCATAGCAGTTGATGTCAATATTTGATTTAATTTGAACTGAATCTCCTTCTCACACTCTTGGCAAGTCCCAAGATTATTACTGGTGACAGACATCTGATAAGCTTATGAATTATATATCATGAGCATAGTTCATGCTTTAGCGAACCCTTCCTACAGGTTTGTGTCAGTTCCTCTGTTGTCGGAGGGGGAAAACTGTGTCAGTTGTGGGTGTGTAACTTAACAGCCCATCTAAGTGAAGCAGGGTACAGAATAACTTGCATGCCATCAAGTGACACCAGTGCAGATTTCATCTGGCACACCCAAACCATTTTTTGGATGACACCTGCTCTTCCAAATACTCCAATATAACTGGAAAGTTACATTTTATATTTATATAATCATTTCCTGCCATGTTTTATGAAAACGATTCAACTCATGCTGTCTGTATGTAACTCATGTGAGCTTATTTGTTGACCCCCCCCCCCCCCTTTAAAATCATTATCAGTTCTTCCAGAGTTTCCCAGTGTGTCGTTTGCTGTCTTTGTGGTCTAGATGTGAAGCTAAAACAGTTCTTTTGAGGAACTAGTTCACGTCTCTCTGTGGGTCCTGGATTAGGATGTTGAAAGCCCATGACTAACATCTTGCAGTTGAGCTGCTCTCTTATCCCTGCCTGCCAATTCCCCCTGCACAGTCGACTGAGGACTCGAGCCAAAGGGGGTGGTTACTGAGGTACTTCAAGCACCTAGACTTTCCTACATGTGCCTTTTAGCTAATAAATATGCTTATATACATTTAAGAAATATACAAGAGCAATCAATATTTTATGTAGCAGTGGAAGCATTTGTGCCGCCACAGCAGCTCGGATAGGACCCAGGAGAAGAGAAATGTATTGTATTAATCAGGAGCCAGAGTTGTGATTCACAATTATGTCATCTGTCAGAGGGAGACATATGAAGAGGGAAAAAGAGTCTGGTAGTAAAAAAAAGACAAGCAGATTTATTCTTGGCTCTCCGTTTTTTCATCTGTTTTTTTTTTTTTTTAATGATCTAAAAATTACTGAACATGCAGTTTGCTAGGGTGTTATGTGTGGTTTCCAGTGCATTGCTATGTGTTTGCTAGGCCTCTATGATTTTCTTGCTCAATACATGACTTGTGACGTCTATGATTTATTTTTTTATTTTTTCCATTTTCTTTTTTCTTTTTTTACTGGTTACATCATAAACATGACTCATTGCTGAGTGGTATAAATGCAATTCTGAGGGTCTCTATGCTGTTTTAATGCTTCGTTCACACTGACATCTATTTTGTCCCTGGAGGTCAGCAGATCATTGGGTCTCTGCCCCGTCACTATCAGGTGTGTCTACTCCTGAATGGCCTAACATTATTGGTGGGTTGCGATATTGGCCATAGCTTTTGAAAATCTGATCATAAATGTGATATATTGCCAATTTAAACAAAATGTCATTTTATTTTCCATTGCTGCTTATATTAACATTCAGGCAAAAGCATCCGTACAGTCCATAATACATCATATGAAGAAGATTAATGATTATCAGTACATTAATCAAACTCAGTCAGAGTGTTAAACTAAACTGAGAAGCACAGTTTGTTTGTTTATGTATGAATGTATGTATTTTTATTTTTTAATACATTATTGTCATTATTATAGTATTTATTTAGTTTGTATTATTTATTTATAACAATATATATATATATATTATAGTATTATATATATATATTATATATATATATATATATATATATATAATATATTTATATATTTTAATACACACACACACACACACACACACACACACAAATTGGTTTGCTGCTCATTTGCCTACAAGTTAAATGTTGCTGTGATTGTGAACGTCCCTACCTCAGTGGTATTAACCAGGAGCCAGTCATGTGCTTCACAATTATGTCATCTAGAGGTCGTCATTTGAAGGAATGGCAGGAACAGAGAAAGAGTCTGGTGGTAAAACACAATATCCAATTTATTCTGGGTGCCTTATCCCTCTTTTGAGACCTGGCATGAGGGGGAGACGCCCCACCCTTCAGATGAGGAGCTGGAAAAAAAAAGAAAAGAAAAAACCAGAGGGAAAGGGAGAAGTGAAAAAGAATGAGGCACAAACAGCGTCTCAGGCAGGGCTCCAAGTGGAGCTGTCCACATTCTCCTTCCTTGCTCAATGGTCCATGACAACAAGGTGAGATGAACAGCAGAGGTTAGACTGAGCAGCTGCTTCCTGGGTTGGAAATTCCAAGTATTGAGGACCATCTGTCTATATGTTCACTGATGTATATGGGAGCCATCTATCAGGCTGCAGCCCCGCAGCTGCTGGCTCGTCAGGCCTGCTGCCTTTCTCTAGGCGCCCCAACAATGGAAGCCAGTTCTTCAGCTTGTGTCACCCGGAATGGCTGATTTGATTAAGTCCCGAGCTCTCATTATGTTGGGTAGGGGTGTAGAATTTCAATGATAATCCATAATGCATGACCATTTTTTTCTCGTTTTCTTTTTTTTTTTCTATTTTTTTTTTGTGTGTGTGTTGTTGCCATGGCAACATAAATTCAAGGTTACTGGCTCAGACGCATAATTGGGTGTGCACTGAGCGCTGAAGAGGTGCTGTTAAAATTCCCCTCATGAAAGTGGAGCATCAATCATGTTGTCGCAGATTGCAAAGTACTCATAATCAGATGAAATGCCTCGGAGAGAGAGATGGAGAGAGAGTGTGTGTGTTAAGACGAGCTGCATCCTCTTTTCATTGAAGCTAAGGAGTGAATGGGAGCACTTTGTCTCTTTCGCTCTGCCTAAGTATAACTGGACTTTCTCTGGCAGTCGCACAAGACTTTTTATGCACTTTCTTGTAAGTTGGTCTCACTTCATTTGGCTCCGCTCAGCTCTCTGAGGCAGGAGTATGTGCGGCTCTGAAATGAAGGAAATCATTTCTCACTAGAGATCACCAGGCCTTTGACAATTGCAGCCTGCAGCCCGTAGCTCATCAAACCTATTTTAACACCAGACAAAAGGCCAGATTTCCACCCTCGCGGCTCCATAGCACTGCAAAAAATCCTATCGTGCTCCTTATATCTTACAACTTTTACCTTTTGGGGTCAGAGACGATTTGTTTTTTTGTGGTTGTTATTTTTTTTAAAGGTTTTTATGTGGATGTTATTGTTTACATACTTTATTTATTTATTTATTTATAGTTGGTTAGTTAG
This sequence comes from Cyprinus carpio, assembly GCF_018340385.1. Classification (NCBI taxonomy): domain Eukaryota; kingdom Metazoa; phylum Chordata; class Actinopteri; order Cypriniformes; family Cyprinidae; genus Cyprinus; species Cyprinus carpio. The sequence continues at coordinate 18,403,862 of NC_056613.1, read as the reverse complement.
TTAGTTAGTTAGTTAGTTACTTAGTTATATTGGATATACAAATTCTTTACAAAAATATTTAGATGCCCCAACTGAAGGTATTTACTGTTGTTATTTCTGACAAAAATTATGTTTGTTTTCCAAAGTTTTGAATTAATATGATACATAATAAAGTATGATAAGTCACCACTAAATATTGTAGAAACATAATTTTCTGTAAAGTTGCTTTGCAACGATTTGTATCGTAAAAAGCACTATACAAATAAACTTGAATTGAACTGAATGAATGAATGAATGAATAAATAAAATAAATATATATATTTTTAAATATATTATATTATATTATATTATATTATATTATATTATATTATATTATATTATATAGTATAATATTGTTATATTATACTACTAATGTTCAGCAAGGACATTTAATTGATCAAATGTGAAAGTAAAAATATATTTATAATATGTTTATAAAGATTTGTTTTATAGAAAATAAATGCTGATCTTTAAAACTTTTATTCATCAAAGAATCCTGAGAAAAATATTTTGCTGCACAACTGTTTTCAACATTGATAATAATAAGAAATGTTTCTTAAGGAACAAATCACAATACCAGAATTATCTTTGGAAAATCATGTGACACTAAAGACTGGAATAATGGCTGCTGAAAATTCAGCTTTGTCATGACAGAAATATATTATATTTTAAAATATATTAAAAAAGAAACCAATTATTTTAAATTGTAATAACATTTCACAATATTTTGGGTTTTACTGTGTTTTTGATCAAGTAAATGCGGCCGTGGCGCGTGTCCCGGTCAGAACAAGACAAAAACAATCAAACCCATTACAAGCGAGCCACTTGTTGCAACCAGTGGGGACATAATTATGGATTAAGATGACTTATACTTAAACATAAAACCATGTCTGCATTTGTGATCGGAGAAACGACAAACAACAAGTGCTACTCGGTGGTTCTCAATTCCAGTCCTTGTGCCCCCCAGCTCTGCATATTTTGCACATCTCTCGTTGTTAACACACCTGATATAGATAATCAGCTCCGTGCATGAACTGTGTTCCCATTGGCATGGTCTCTACACAGTGTTCATTGCTCCCTACTCCATGAGCAGGGGAAATCTGTTGAAGTTTACTTCGCTTCGGAACATTCATTCATGGATTTGCACTGCGCAACGTCTTCACACACGGACAAGTTACTTAGAAACTTGCATTCAAAAAGAATCTGAAGAGTCTGAAGCAATAAGAGAAACATACAAAATGTGCAGAGCAGGGGGGCGTGAGGATTGGAAATGAGGACCGCTACTCTACACTGCTCAAAACTCGTATTTGAATCATCAATGGCAAATCCTTTACATATGTAAACGTACTTACAGACTGTGAGTCAGAAAAGCCGGCATTGTAGTCTTCTCTCCTAGGATCAGGAAACAATCCTCCATAAAATGTGCTGCACACTAAATATTTGGGTTAAACTGTTCTGGAGCAGTGTTGTAAATACAACTTAAGGCCCCGATATACTTCAAACAAAATCGAAGAACGAACTGATATGATGTCATTTCAAACAAAATCAGGCCAAAACGAAGTTAGTTTTGAGTTCATTTTGGCAGTTCGGAACGGCTCACCAAAGCGAACTTTCTGGGGGAGTTCGTTTCGGCTCCTAAACACCTTTGATTTTTTATTGGTTTGTGGCGGTTACGCAATCGGTGGGTGTGTTCTGAAACTCCACCTTCTTTGACGGGCGATTTTTTTTTTCTCGGTTCGTTCCTCATTCTGCGGAGGTCATTAAGGAGAGCAACATCTCCTGAATATACTGGAGTGTCAAATAGCTGAGCTGCACAAATATATCTGCACCTGTATGAAGCTTGGTGTCGACGACTCGGAGTTATGAAAAAGCAAAGCAGCGAAACATCCGAGACAAGTTTTCCAAAGCCATGAAAACAATGAAAGGAAAGAGTAAAGATATAAGGTAGCAAGTACCAAATACTTGTTTCAAATAAATGTTACACCATACTGCTGCTGTTGTTCTTTCAATAAGTGAATATAAAGGATATACAGTAAATGAAATGCAAATTTATCCAGTTTAATAAAATAAATGAATGCTAATAAAATAAAGCAACAAACTGATTCCAATATTTTTTTCCCACATCATGCCAAGTTTTCAGACTATGAGCCATTCACACTTCCCATAAAGGACTGATTATGGAATGGTTCTTTTGTATTGCAAACATGATACTTGACTCTGAATTGATGCTAAACATTATTCTTTTGTCTATAATATTCTGACCATTGGGGCCCGTCATACCTAGATTGCCTACACTTCTTCATTTCATCGTTGTTTTGTTTAGGGGATACATGCGAGCGTCGTGACACATGTTTATATTAATCTACACCCCGCCTCCAGCAGCGCGGGGGTGTTGGAAAGTTCGTTAACAGTATACCGTCACTCAGCCTTTTCGAATTTCTTTTTGCCCCGAAACGAAGAATGAAAACGAACTTCGTTTGAAGTATATCGGGGCCTTTAACCACTGATTTCTAGTTGTGTCCTCTTTTGGAAGGCCAAACTAAGTATTTTTGCTTTCACAGTGAAACAGCATCAGAGTTACACCTTCTTTCTTTGCGTGAACATTTGGGTGGTGTTATGCAAATCTTCCCACATCGTGATGTAGATGTGTGGGTGTGTTTAAACAAAGCGTTTTAGGAGGGCGTGGTTGAGTCTTAACTTTTATAAAGAATATCTCTTTGAGTTTGAGACTTTAGTCTTTGCAACTTTACAGATTTTCTTTATGCACCAAGAGCTTGTAACACTCCAAAGAGAAAGGAAAATTTGAAATCGCATCATACGACCCCTTTAAACGGTTGTGTATAAAATCGTGTTTTTTCCCCCTCCCTCTGCTCTGGTATTAATGATAAAACCACTGCATATATCTGGTTCTTTTGTTACTCTGATATTTAATATAAGCCTCTTCATCTTTCATAAATGTAAATAAGGACCCAGCAGACTCTGAGGACATATTATGGGTCAGGTTCTCTCCGTTCAGGGATCTGTCTCTCTGTGGGTATATGGAGTAATGCTCAAACAGAAATATATGTACAGGCTGGATTTCCCTGTCAAGTTTACCTATACACCACTGCAACCTTTTATCATAAGCCTGTCTGTGTGCAGCCAGAGGAAAGTCATAAATTACTGTGTTTAAACCCACTCACACTGCTCCAACACAAGTGCCAAATTAAACTCCATATACTGAATGCAACAACAGTTGTTTCATAAAAGACTAGGAGGAAAAAATTACCTTCAAAGCTCTGTGTGCGTGAGGGAACAGATTTCATTCGGGAGTTCAAAGAAAGGAGGGTTATTATCAGGCCGGCTTTTTAAAGACAGTGAGAAAGGCCATTTGTTTCAAGTTCAATTTCTCTGGCTGATGCTGTATTTATCAGATAGGGTGTCTGATGACTGCAGCTCCACAGGGATCCAGACAGGGATCGCACTCAGATTTTAATGAGCTCCTAATCCTGTACTCACTCGCACAGGTGTGGATCTGCCAGGAAGCCGCTCGAGTTCATATTCATTCTTCCTGTCAGTCCAACCCAGTCAATTGATGGCTCCTGTAAAATTGACGTTTTTTCATCGTGCTGTGAATCATCGTGAGTGATGATTGATTTTGATATGAGCCTGAGGGATGACAGCACCCGGCTTTCCAAGTCATTCCCAGGACATGTTTATGTCATTCTGGATTTTTTGATGATGAATGATGAAGCATATAGAAAAATGGAGCTAATATATTCTAGTTCATAAAACTGGCAATAAGAATCTAATTGCTTGAAAAATGCATTTGTTCTTGATTTTTGTGAACCTGTCACTCAATATTCTCATTTCTCATAACAGGGATTTAATTATGCATATAAATAAATGATTTATAGTTGGGTCAAAAAGTATGAAGCTTCTTTTCCTCATTTAAACCTGAAAATAAACTGTACATTTTAGAATTATGCCATTCAAGAAAACATTTAATATGTTCACTCAAGTTGTTATGCTTAATATGTTTAATGCTATTTAGTTTAATAATTTAAATTAGTTTTATAGTTTTATTTATTAATTTTTCATTATTCACTTTTTTTTGTAATGTAGCATTACAAATGTCATTTTCTTCCTCATTAAAAACTATAAAATAAGCATAAAATATTGATTTAAAATAAACATAAATGGTATTTATTTATTTATTTAATGATCTGTCCATTTATTTATCCATTTATTTATCCATCCATCCACCCCACTTTTAACAATTAGAACATTTGCAAGAGAAGATACGATGTGGAAAAGAAGGTGAATTAAATCAGGTAATGTTGCACACTGAGCTGAACTTAACCTACCTGATATGTAATGCCTTTTTAAATTTAATTTAATTTAATTTTAATTTAATTCAATTCAATTCAATTCAATTCAATTCAATTCAATTTAATTTAATTTAATTTGCAAAAAAGTTTACTGTTAAAATTCATAAAATGAAATAATAAAAACATACTTTACGTTTTCTTTTTTATTAAATGATTAATATTTTATTATTATGAAATCATTTATTATTTTTATGAAATCAATATGCTTTTCAAGTATTCCAAAAGACTAAACTATACTGACTAAACTACTGTTTATTACATATATTAAATGATTATATTTTATTTAATATCTTTCTGCCTTTCTGTCTTTTGCGGTCTCGGTTCAGGGTTTTCTTAAAAAACAAAAACAAAAAAAAAACAGTAGCACTATTTGAGTGTTGTGTGCAAAGGGAGAAAGCTGAGGGTCCATGGCACTTTAAGTCCTAAAGGAATTTTCACTCTTTGACTCAGGAGGGTATGGAGGTCTTCGTCCTCTATTGTATTGGGTGAACACTGGTAGAGCTTTTGTCCCTTCGGCATTTAGCCTGTGTCTCAAAGCAGCCCTGGAGCTCTGCTGTTTTAAACCGGGACTGCTTTATTGGCTGAGGAACAGCTGTTTAGGATCAGGCTGAATTCGGTCTGTTCGCATCAATGTGTTACAGATGTTCCAAAACCAGAATTAATGATGAGCATGAAATCATAAGGTTTTTACTAGCGGGGTCTCAAACTATTGACCTGGAGACATTTCTCTCAAGCGTGGCTGAAACTGGACAAAAACAGCCAGGGCTTATGGCCCTGTAAGGAGCCCAACTCAGTGTCTCTGGACCAGATATTCATACATAATCTTCCCCCATTGTGTTGTTTACAAGGTCAAGGTTACAGGGTCATTGCTTGGTGGATTAGTTAAACTGGCATGCTCTTTCTTCGTAATGGATTACTGACTTGGTGGCTGGATGCTTAATGTCACTTATCGGGAAGTGAGAATGATAGCAGAGGATTTGAAACTCAAAACAGACAATTGCATCATCTCAATAGATTTTGAGCACAGAAGTAGGATAAAGCGTAACCTGGCTGCGCCTCAGCTGATAGGATTGAAAAAATCCACTGCAAGGCCTTGACAGTCATAAGGATCATTTGGATGATTTATGCAGGGAAATTGTATTTGCTAAGCAAGGGAGAAAATTGAATAAAGCAGTTCTTGGCCCGGTGGAGGATATGTGGCAGCTCTTCTGTAGAAAATGATCCTGCTCTGCTTCTTACAGGCAGCAAGATAAGAGGCCAATATTTGCCCGATGCCCTGATATCCACTGCTTCAACCTAATGTGCAGTTACAGCGCTTATTGAATATGAGGCTGATCATAGAAATTTATATATATATTTTCAAAAATTTTCTAAATAGGAAGTTTATTGAACATGTTAAAGCTTTTTCAAATTGTTTTTATAATATTTATTCATTCATTCATTCATAGCAGTATTTTAAACCACCGTGTGTGTGTGTGTGTGTGTGTGTGTGTGTATATATATATATATATATATTAATATATATATATATATATATATATATATATATATATATAATATTGTGTGTGTGTGTGTGTGTGTGTGTGTGTGTATATATATATATATATATAATTGTTTTTCTTTTTTTTTTATTTTTTCCCGATGAGAATAAGGAGCTTATAATCGAGGAGTAGCAATATTTTGTGAATAAACAAATGTAAATTTATTTTCCAGTAATATAATTCTGCATAATACTAAAACATTATTTTATTACTTTATTATTAATGATTATTGTTTAATCGATTTTATTATTGAAATGTTATATTTATTTATTTATTTGTTTCTTTGTCTGTGTATTTATTTATTTGTTTGTTTGTTTATTTTAATTGAAGACTAAAATAAGCTATGTTTATTGAGCTATACTTACATTCTCTTCTCAGCTCTTCTCTTCTCATACTGTTAAAATTAAAATTAAACTGTAAAAAAATCTGTACATATTTAGTTTTAGAGAAATGTTTTTTTATTTTATTTTATTTTATTTTATTTTATTTTATTTTATTTTATTTTATTTTATTTTATTTTATTTTACCACAGGACACAGTGTGGAGCAGAGAGAAATAGAATCAGAAAATGTTGCATGCTGGACTTGAACTTGTTTCACTCAGATGCACAACTCTGCTCAGTCCATCGGAGCATGTGCCATGATCTACCGCTCTCCTGAAGATACACTTTTAAAATTCCAGAAAGTCCCATCAGAATGCACCCTCCCTGAATTATGTCAAATCTTAAAGCAGTCGTAAAATAAAAAATATTCTGGATGCATATCAGTAAATTTCTTCTAAACACACTGAGCCCTGTTGCTGTTCTCTTTTTTTCTTGCAGTTACGGGCAGTTGCTGTTAATGGTTGAGGGCAGGGGCAAGCCCAGAGGAACACTGAATAACTGGGACACAAAAGGAGCTCTGTGTGTGAGGAGGTCACATCTGCTGTGCTCCCTCACTCTCTCTCTCTCTTTCTCCCACACTGACAGAGCAGTGGCAGCACCAATAACAACAGTGGAGGCCCTGCGTCTGGCCCCTGTCTCACAACGGCCCGCCTGTGCTGCTCTGGGGCACTGATAGAGCATGACATTTCACTGGGCACCCATTACTGACCCTGTCAGTCCTTCTGTTATCACACGCTTGCAAACAGAAATATGACTTCATAAAACGCCCCTGTAACGTGAGCCCACGGCCACTCAGGATAATGGCTGAGGTGTAAAATTTGTGTTTTGGTAATAACATTTTAAAAAATAAAAACATGAAAGGACACATTTATGTTGGGGGGAAAAAAGTAGATGGATGTTTGGTGGCTAGAAAAGAGGGTGTCATTGGAAATGATCTAAAATAAAAAAGGTTTTGCTGTGTGATGGATGTATTTGGTCTTATCTTCATGAAAGGCACCACACCAATTACCACCGAAGCGCCACTGAGAGAGACATTACACACGTTCCTCGATGCTAGCAGCTGTTTGTGATGGGCTCCCATTTAGACAAGTTAAGGTTCTTGAAGGTGAGGAGGCACATTTAACACACATGAACTCTACCCTTTCTGCAGCAGCTGGCTAAAACCTTGCTTGGTTTCGTTTAAGATGTTGTCCACAGAAATTAAATCCCGCCCTGTGCCAAAGCGATTAGTATATTAGCTATCGACTTGGTAAACAGTGATTAAACGTTTTTACCTCTAATGAGCTTGGGAGCAGATAGAGCTACTGTAAAAATCATTAGCGGTATACAGTGGATATTCTGTTAGGGATCCGATCAAAGGTGGTTCAATATTATCTGTCGCGGCTTGTTAAGGTAGCTTTCACTGTTTGTGTTAGCTAGTGCACTTTAACCCTATAAGAATTATATGTATAAAGTATATGTGAATTTATATAAAGTATATATAAAGTATATGTGAATTTCTAAGGCCTCTAAATTACCAGCATGATCAAAACTTTGCTTGACAGTATATGGTAAATATAACTTTTATATTGTTAGTAATAATTCAAGTAAAAAATTTACTGGATTAAATCTATCTATCTATCTATCTATCTATCTATCTATCTATCTATCTATCTATCTATCTATCTATCTATCTATCTATCTATCTATCTATCTATCTATCTATCTACCTACCTATCTATCTATCTATCTATGTGTGTGTGTGTGTAAATTGTGAATATATAGTTACAAGTCTGAATATATAGAAGTAAATCTGAATACATAGTTATAAGCCTGAATATACAGTTATAATTCTGAAAATATAAATATAAATTGTGAATAGAAAAAAAAAATCAAAAATCTGAATATATAATTTTAATCCTGAATATATATATATATAATATATATATATATATATATATATATATATATATATATATATATATATATATATACACACACACACACAAACATGCTCACATACATCTCTCTCTCTTTCTCTATCTCTCTTTCTCTCGCTATGTAAAACAAACATTTTATATATATAGAGAGAGATAGAGTGTAAATATTACTTTTTCCTGATTATGTAAGGCTTTACAGGGTTAAAAAAAAATGTGTTTACATTAATTGTATATTATGTAGATTGTGTTCAAATTATTTTTGCTCACCAGGTTTCATTGATGAAACACAGCATTTTTCGATTAGACTGATTTATGATAAAGCCTACATTTCTCTAAATTGACCCTATGACCTTATTTTCTGCTAAGGATAATACTGTTCAAATCAGCGGCCAGTGCCTTGAATACTAAAGACAGGCTCAATGGAGAGAGAATGCAGTGGCTTTTCAATGAGGAGGTCATGTGAGGTCACGGCACAAGATAACTCCTATTCAAGACTTAATTGCTGGTCGAGAGTCTAGAAGGCCCCAGTGAGCTCAGAAGAAGGGAGGAGATGTGTAGAGATGGTAATTTATGATGAGTAAAACGAGTTTGCCAAGTGACACTTCACTGACAGGATGACTGGGGAATTTTTTTTTTTTTTTTTTTTTTTTTTGAGTGCTTGAATTGATGGTAAATAAAGAAATGTAAAAGTACGGTGTTGGATTTGCTTTTTGAATCCAATCCATCTGCCTGTAACAGTGTTTAGGGTGTAAGAATTTCAGTTTAATGACATCTGAAGTAGAGGCTTCAGTACCTGGGACTTTCCATGAATAGGCTATAAATTGGTAGCTCCTACTGCTAGCACTGAACTAGTAGCTAGTAGAGAAAATTAATTATTGTTTAAATGCATTTTTTATTTTTTGTTTACATATATTCATTTAGCAAATGCTTTTAATCATTGTATTTATTCCAGCATTTATTTATTGTAAATGAATAATATTTAAAATAAACAAATTTTAAAATGGTATATTTATTTATTTACACACATACAAATGCAAACCTCACAAAATAATCGTGCATTTAAACACATTTTCATATTTGAATATATAATTATATTTCTTTACTGTAATCTAAATGTGCTGAACTTATTTTAAATGAATAATATTTAAAATATTTATTATTTAAATGATCATGCTGCTGAATATTTTTGTGGATACGTGATACTTTTTTCAGGCTTCTAAGATGAATAGAAAGTAAAAAAAAAAAAAAAAAAAAGTAGTGATCTTTTGTAACATTATAAATGTTTTTACTTTTAGTGAAAATCTGTATAATGGTTTTGATTGATTTAATAATTTAATTAAAGTGTCCTTCATTTTTTCCCACTATTCTTGGAAATTACCACTTGTATAGAAATTTAGAATTAGACTAATAAAACATAAAATAAAAAAATAAAAAATAAAAAATATAAAATAAAAAAATAAATAAACAATTGCAAGACTGTCTCTTTAAGGCAGTCTGGCATACACAGTCCCTTATCTGTTATACAAGGCTAGATTTAAGGAACATTAGTAGGCCTAGTGACATTTTCCAATTTCCTCTTTATTTTTTATGAAGTATTCAGCTTCCTGTATATATTCATGTCTTTAACTCTGTGACCACACTCTCCAGCATGTGACTATTCAAGTATGCCAGATTGTTACCATGTACAATGTTTTTTACAGATGGATACCCAAGTGTATGTGTGTCATTAAGTGCCAGAAATGTGCCTTTGCTTTGGTCTCATATTTATTGTGGTGACTCGTGTGTGGCTTATGCAAACAAGCTGACAGAGTTCGGCTTTCATCTGCTGAAGAACGCTTGAAGTGAATAGTGGTTCATAACCACAAGTGTCTTTAAGGATAGAGGAAAAGAGGTTATAAATGCATTATGGCATCACTGCTCCATTAAACATGTGTTAGGCACTTGATTCGACTCACACGAACACAGAGGCAGGCTGTGAAGATGCTGGAGGCTATGATTTCACTATTCCAAATCTGTGAGGACGCAACCAGACTCAATCACCTGTAAGCTTTAGCCAGGACCGTGGGGTGGACAGAAGAAATTGGTTTTTGGATCTAAGAGGCCTGGTATGATGGAGGCTATGGAGGTCAGAAATGCAGTGCAGTGACAGTTTGTGTAAGGTTTTGAAGAGAAATAATAAAAACCTAAAGTAGATTTTGTATTGGTGACACATATCCAGTGAACAGACGTCAGTAGAGGAGAAATAGTGTTTGTTTTTCTGGTGTCAACTGTAGGCAAGACAGAGATAAATGACGGAAAAAAAAAAAAATAATCAAAAAAGCAACAACAAATGAATAAATAAAAAATACAATAATTATAATACAAAAACTTAAAAAAAATGTAATGATACAGTAAAAGTGGATCATATTCAAGTGGGACACTAGAATGTCATACACTTTTACTGTCTCAATATTTTTTTTAAGCATTGGATGCACACATATGTTAATTTCAGTTGTACATATGTTCATATATTGTAATCCAACACAATATTAACTTAGCATGTTTTTTAAAAAAAGGGAAAAAAAAATCCTTATCTAAAACACACATACACACACACACACACACACACACACACACACACACACACACACACACACACACACACACACACACACACACACACACACACACACACAGAGTCACTACATTTGACTACATTAAGCTGAAGAATTCAGCCGTCACTCAAAATAGTGCAAGGAACAATTAATAATAATAATAAAAAAAATACTTGATTATTATTATTATAAAATGAATGTACTTCATTTATGAGACATAAACTAGCTAGACCCTGCTGTTGGATTAGCTAAATTTGATATTAAGTATATGATTAAAAAAGATAGAATGAAAATCTGTTTGTTTCTTTATAAAATAAATATAGAATTTAATAATATAATAAATTATAAAATGTAATAACATGAAAAATGGCTAAACAATATTTAGATATGACAAATAATAATAAAAAAGATAATAGGGTTACAGAAAACTGGTAACAGGGTTGCAAAATGTCAGACCTCATATAGGGCCTCAAAAAAATCACAACAGCACACAATATTTAGCTTGACCTCCCATGGCTGGGGATCAATTTCTTTTCTTTCTTTCTTTATATATATATATATACAGTTTCAGGCCTTATATTCTATCAAATTCAATAAAAGTGCCTTGTGCAGACAGTTAAAAAAATTAACCAGGATGAATAGCTGAATGCAGTTGTAATCTGCAGACCCAGTTAAATTGATGCACGGGTCTCAGACTTAGATGAACTTATTTGCCAGTACACTGTTTGCTGGTTGTATGTGGTCGTGTTGCATTGTGCCAGCCCTCAGAGCGACTGTGGCTAATGGCTGACCTATTCATTTCAATGCAAGCAACCAATCACCACTCTTCCATTTCCATAAAGGTGCAGCTGCCACACGAAAGACGTCCTGTGCAGCTTTAGGCACCAATCGCGGGTCAGACATTAACGCACCTATTCAATGGTGGTGGCCTCTTTTATTAAACCACCATTTAAGTTTCTTTCCAAGTACTCTGTAGTCTCTGTAGTAGGCTAAAGCTCTCTCTTGTTTCTAAACAACAACACCCCCGCTACCTCTCTTTATCATGCCAATAGGGATAATTGTATTTCATTTGGACACCCCATGTGGCTTGAGTGTCCTTTAGTGTTGGAGGCGAGCGGAGGGCCCAGCCCGTGTTGCTGTAATTTAAAGGCCTCTCTCATCATCACCATCAATCCTAGATTGTAATTCAAGAAGCAACTGGGTTGGAGGACCCTCCTTTTCTATGCACGACCCATTATTGGGGCTAAGAGGAGATAGCAGCTTTTAGTGGCAATAGGACCTTGGCGGATGGTTCGCCCAAGTGTTTTACAAATGAATGTGGAGGGAGGCAGCTGGTCAGACAGCCGACAGGAGAGGATTCGATTCACGCATCCGACCCCCTAGACATCACTCACCTCCAGCCTTGTGCGATGGCCAGAGAGGCAGAGAGCCTAGGCTGCTTTCTCTATGGGTAATTACTGCTATTAAAGCTAATCCTGTGACCGTTCAGGCCTGCTTTTGTTTTGGGCTTTATCTTCTCAAAGCTTGGAGAGTTTCTCCTTTCAGCCCGCTGCACAAAAGATACATGTTTTAGAGTTGATAATTATCTATTTTATGCTCTCTACAAGGGCCAGAGAAAACCCTTCCTCAAGCTCAGAGATAGGGCCGATGCGGCGAGAGCTCTCTGTTCTTTCGTTTCATGGCAGACACTATATATAATCATAGTGATAATGGCCAAAATACGCGGTGGACGTTATTGAGAGATTAATGAGATAGAGGGGGACTTTATCTATCTCGCCTGGCTATACTGCAGTAAATGCAATTATGTTCAGTGCTTATTAGCATGGTGGCAATGGTGGGTTCTAATTTACACCAGTAATTGGGTCTCTATTTTTATGATGTGTAATCCACTATTAATCATGTTGATGATTTGGTAAATGTAGCGCACAAATTCTCATTCTCTCTGATTTCCTGGAACACATCTTTGATCGTACTATTCATTGTTTTCCACACTAGTTAACAGTTTTAGCACTAATCTGCTAGTATTTGCACTCATGACCATATTCTAAGAAAAATCATAATGTTGCTCCCTAATGAATTCATTGTCGAGGGTATCCCTAAATGTCTATACTAAATCAGTCAATCAATCAATCAATCAATCAATCACCCATTAACTTTCTTAATGCACTTTCCAGCTTTAAGGGGTAAATCCAATGCTTAAATATGCAGATCATTTGCACATAAAAAAGGAATATGATCATCAGTGAAAATCTTTGTTAATTATTATATTATATTATATTATATTATATTATATTATATTATATTATATTATATTATATTATATTATATTATATTTGATTATTTTTTTATAGAAAAAGAAATATAAAAATTCTACATTAAAAACCTATTATTTGATTAATTGTAATTGTCAAAACCATATATTGTTTAGCCCTGACACATGATTCATGTAAGTTATTATTTTAGAATTTATTATATCGCTATATTCTAGATTTATTCTATAAATAAACAAACAGAATTTTCATTTTCCTTGTTTCTTTTTTAATTATTTATATTTTATTTATCTTGTATATGTTATTTAATATCAAATTTAGCTAATATTTTAACATTGTGTTATAAAATCTGTGATTTTTGCAAGTAAAACTAATGACAGTATAATTTAAAAACAGTTTTCCAATATATTTCAAGGTAAAAAAGCTACATTAAGTAGGTTGGTACATTAACATTATATCACAAAATATATTGTCATAAGTTGTAAAATAATACAGGCACCAGTATACCATCCCATAATACCTCTAACATTGTCATCATCATTTTTATGGTGAATTTCTGGCATGCACATCTGCTGTTTTTTTTTTTATCATAAATTTAACAGGATTACAAATACACTTTGTTTTTATGTTAGATTTCCTCAAGTTCATTCTGGTGTGTTTTCAGTTCCGCTGCATGTTGAGACAGTGCTGAAATGCATGTTCTGTTGAACGATGACTGCAACTAGTTAACAATAATGCTGTTACCCAATCTGTTCTGATGTTAATGCCAAAAATATGGTACATGAGTATTAGAGCGCTGGGATATACACTCATTAGAGAGTTCTTTGTCTGAGTGACAGTTCTAGCCTAGACGCATTTTATTAAATCATGTCAAGTCTTAGTTTACCTGTCGTGTGTCAACCATAGGATGTGTGGCCCTTTCAGAGTCCAGCCTCTCTCCAGATGGCTTTCCTCTTCCTGGTCCCGGACCTGCTGTGCTGGGACCTCTCCTGATTGGGTAGGCCAGATGCTTTCCTGCTGCTTCACTCATGATTGACAGGTGCTTTCCCCAAACAGAAGACCTAACATCCTCACTTTTATTCTTGAATGACAGCCACTGTGGCCCCTGGATCTTCTCTAATGATTTTGGCTATGACATTATTAAAGCCTTATGCTGATTGAAATATTCATAACTGTCTGTGAATGCCCATGCTTGGCAGAGACTGCTATACATTAACTATGGCTGAACTGTTGGTATCTGACCAATCATGTTCTTTCAAAAGATCCATGTGGCTTTGTTGTGATGTGGACAGTGTTCTGAGCTGTCAGATAAAGAGCAGTGTTTAAATGACTAGTATCTTCATTTGAAAGGTAATGGGCAAGCAAACCCAGAGCATCATAAATTGGCTCTTAGACAGAAAAGGGGCCCTTATCTGTGTAAATAGAGCAGCTCATTTACCTTTTAAATGTACATATATCACCAGTAATACTGTACTAAAGTAATCTACACTTTAAGTACTTTAGCAACAAACCAGTTTCTGGTTGTTTCTGTGTTTTCTTTCCTCAAACTTCTGCTTGCTTTTATGCAAATATACCTCTATGTGAAACATATTACAAATATACAACTGTGAATTATTTATTTTTACTATTTAAAGTGGCTTTCTTGTACTTTTTCTTCATTAAAAATGTGCAAATAAACACACTGTGAATTATGAAATTAATGTAGTACATTTAAAAATACATATTCAAAATCACATACACTCAGATAAGACTAATGCTGCCTCCATTTGCAATTGGAAAATTCCTACTTCCCTTTGAGGTTGTTCGATTATGTTGTGTTCAAGTGCTTTGTTTTTGGAAAGCATAGGAGTAATGGAGGACGACAAGTTAATTCTTGCTTATTTCTTGGGGAAATCTTAAAACAAAAAAATATATAGAACATATTTAGTCAATATCCAACAGATTTTTAATGAAATCCTCCCATTTGTTGACACACAAATAAACATTCACCATGCTAGATGTTTAGCTTGCTGACTGTTCTGAATTACGGTTAATTGCGGAGTAAAATACAAACAATATGCATCAACTGGATATTTATATATGTACATATTAATGAAATATATAAGAGAAAGCATACATGTGGGGAAAACTCAGATATTAAATTTAGTTTTCCAATCATAAATATGACTTGAGAGGCTGATCATGTCCAAATTCCAACTAGGAGACTTGTATTTCACCTAATTCTGACAGCAGCATCAAAGCATCCCAGTAAAAGCAATTTTATTTTACATGAAGCAGGTCACCTCATGTAGGCCGCCATTTTGAGATCACATGACCAGCTGAATACTTCCTACTTTATCTTAACACCCCTTTATTTGGAAACGTTCGCAAGTAGAATAAATAATGTATCATTCTTAAAGGGTTACTCCACCCCAAAATAAACGTTTTGTCATTTTCTCATTTTGTTCCAAAACCGTAAAAGCTTCGTTCGTCTTCGGAACACAATTTAAGCTATTTTGGATGAAAATCGGGAGGCTTCTGACTGTCCCATTGACTGCCAAGTAATTAACACTGCCAATGCCCAGAAAAGTATTAAAGACATCATCAAAATAGTCCAATTGCCATCAGTGGTTCAATCTGAATTTTATGAAGTGACGAGAACACTTTTTGTGCGCAAAGAAAACAAAATATTGATTAATATCGATATTGATTAATATTACGAAGACTGTTCTATGAACGACGCATGCATACAGACGATGTAAGCATAGGGTCTTGTTGGTTGTATGCGTTGTGTGTTGATAACGTAGAGGCGATGCGTGTATTATTACTTTAAATGTAGAAAAGTAAAGCCAAAGCATCTCAGTATGGCCGCTGGCATCTTGAGTATTTGACATCATTTGGAGCCAGAGTCTGAGCAGTATTGTCGTGAGGTGGAGCTGCGGTGTCAAACTCCCGCCCAAACTCCAGAAAGAACAAACTAAAGAGCTCGCAGCTTCACTTTTCCGGACGTGTAAGGCACACCTGGTTCTCTGTCTGTACACTGGCCTCTACGTTAGCAGGCCATGGTGCATACATCGTGAGTGATCTGCGGCACGCTTGTCTGAGGCATGTTTCATCTGTACGCATGCATCGTGGTCTGCTCGTGAACTCATGAATGTGCTTGCAGGAAGTGTTACGGAGGAAAAGAAAAAGTTAAATGATATTTTGATATTTTGTTTTCTTTGCGCACAAAAAAGTGTTCTCATCGCTTCGTAAAATTCAGATTGAACCAATGATGGCAGATGGACTATTTTGACAATGTCTTTCATACTTTTCTGGACCTTGACACTGTTAGTTACTTGGCAGTCAATGGGACAGTCACAAGCCTCCTGGTTTTCATCCAAAATATCTTAAATTGTGTTTAGAAGGCGAACAAAGCATTTACGGATTTGGAACGATATAGGGGTAGTGATTAATGAAAAAAAAATCATTTTGGGGTGAAGTAACCCTTTAATAGTGCATTAAAAGCCTGTGAAACCTTGTGAAATTACATTTAGTAGTGCACATTTAGTAAGCCATATACAGATCTGGCCAAAATCACATATCATACCACCCCCCCAACCCCCCATGTGTGTGTATGTGTGTTTGTATGTATGTGTGTGTGTGCTGAAGAAACTTGCCTGATGGTATTCCTAGAAAATTCCCAATGAAACCCCAGGATGTGGGATGGCATTGTGAGCATGTCTCTAAAGCTGTTGCCTCACATCTGTTGTACAGGTGGGTTAAGAATTGTGTAGAGCATATTTTAGCATTTAATCACTCTTGAGGGTTTGTATTGGTTTATACTGAGCCTGCTTATTGAAAGTGACAACATTGTCAGATGTCCAACTTACATTGCTGACCCCCTACTGTATAGATAAATATTTTTCTTAGGTCATCATTGTTTTATGTGGACATTTGTGTTTGCATTGACAGGTTGTCTGCTGAGCATTTCCATGAGATCTTATTACTGTTTGAACTGTCACAGGAAAAACATTGTTGACAGGATGTAACTTCAAAATAATGTTACTTTTCAAAATATGCTGATGCTATAAGAAAGGAAGCATAAATATGTCCAAGGTCATCAGAATTTTGAAATGCGAATTTGTATTCAGAAGAGATGGCATTAATATCATCAATCCAAGGTTATGTTTCAGACCAGGTAATATTAGACAGGAAAACCATGAGGCACATGTCCCAGAGATGTCAGAGTGAATCAGACTCTCTGCCCTTTCCTTCCCTTGAGTTTCCTTTTCCCTCTCTGTCCATTTGCTCTCATCTTTTAGCCAGTAAAGATCCTAGTCAATTAAAACAACTACTTCATAGTCAGGAAATAAGCCAATTAAAAATCAGCCCTGGAGAGAATTGTGGGTTTTTGTGAGGTCTGTAACACCTGGAGTAAGCTAGCCATTAGCTTTCCCATTCATCTCAATCACAGTGTGTTTTGTTCTTTCATTTTTGCTCATAGAAACTCACTTTTGGACCATTTTGAGCTAATCAAATAAGCCATAAAATACATGTGACTAATCACTCTGGAGCAGCAAGTTACTTGCACGCATGTCAAGAGACTGTCATAGGCTGTGACATGAAAGACAGCAAAAATAGAAAAAAAGTCCAATGCACACTTGTAAGTGCCCTTTACAGATAATCATTCACTGCTAAAATGTAGTCGATATAGCGATATAAACAGTAGCCAGGTTTTTTTTTTTTTTTTTTCAAAACTCATAATCTCATTGCAGTTTTCAGTTAAAATGAACACTAAAGTCAGTAAAACCAACATTTTTTTTATTCATTTTCACATGAATTATTATTACATGGGCAAATTATCAGTTATTTAAAACACATTTTTGTGAAGTCCCTTGCACAAATAAAATGTTATGATCACAAAACACTTTTACTTTAGTGTATGTGATGTAAACTAAAATGTTTTGAAGTTTGCATCACATAACCAGCTGCATATGTATGGCTTTTCTAATGTAATAAACTTGCTCTGTAGCTTACCTGGTACGGCACTGTAGGCTACTTGTAAAGTGGAGCACTTGGGTATGAGTCTCATAAAACATGAGTAAATCTTGCAGGATGCAATGGAGTTATAATATAAATAATAATAATATAAATTATTTAGTCAGGATACACGCTATACTTGTAAATGGGTGCTAATGTGTAAAAATGGTGTAGTTATAGTCAGTGGTGGAAATGGCCAAAATTCACTGGGGGGACTCTAGCTTGGAAAAAAGGGTGTGTGTGGGGGGGGGGGGGGGGGGGGGTAATAATGGTAATTTTAGATGACCTTTCAGATGTATTTAATTATACAACACTTTATAATCTATAATAACATTTGTAAACAACTTATTTAATATTTTCTCTAAACCTTCTTGTATATTAAGACAAGCACCTGCGATTCTGGCCAAATTAAAGATATATTGTGAGTGAATTTGCATGTTACTTTGCAAAAACATTTGCAGTTAGTTTTTAATTACATTCTAAAATGGCAAAAGACGGCATTGCGCAGCAAATGCCATAAACCATGAACACAGAGCTACATTTATATGCAGAATTGGGATCGCTTTTGTAGTCTTTTGAATGGATAAAATATAGAAATCACTTTAATTTCCAAATAAACCTAACCAGTTGGAAATGAAACGCCTTTCCCCCTCGAAATTCACTCCGCAGACTCCCCGTGTCCCAGTTATATCCACTTTATTTTTCAATGCGGAAGTAAGCCGTTTTCTGTCAATGTGCGAGACTTCCGGTTCATTAACCGTGGTAGGGAAATAACGAGAAGAATAACAAAGTGCAGTAAATGGTAAAATGGTTTGCACTACTAACCAGTGTGTTCATAATTAAGATTATACATTAAAATAATATGGTAAGACATGTCAGTTTGAAATATCAAGCCACAAAACGAGGTGTTTTGTACAACTAAAAATAGCTGGAAGAGGATGACACTGGAAGTTAGACACATTAAGTTTACAAATGGCCGTGCCCGCTCTTACAGGAAAAAATAAAGTGGAGAGTATCTATCTACATAGGCTAATTGCTAACCAGTCAAACTCTGACCCCTTGGATAAAAATGAAATATTCAAAAGCTCCACTTGTGGTTTGGGGGAAAATCCTGATCACAGGACCTAATCTTCAGAACAGCAGCCTTGCGGTGTGCAAGTCACTGATAAAGGCTATTGTCTGTCATCACCAAGGTTCACCTCGAGTCAGTCAGCCTGTCAGAGGTAATCTGGTAAAGTGCCAAAGGCAGGTTAGAGAGGGAGAGGTGGGCGGAGAAAAACAGTGGGGAGATGTTGTTGTGGTCTGCCCACAATCCTCTGCGCGTGGACCATAAAATAAAGTGCAGATTAGGCGATCATAGGTGATATCGAGACAGTAGTAAAGCTCTACAGGATAGTGTAAAACCATTTAGTGGGGTATTTTATGGCTACAGGATGGTTAATGTCTGGCGTTCGTCTGTCCTGGTAGGCAAACATGATGAATCAAATGGCTCTCGTTACTATTTTATGTCGGGGTGTCATATGCAAAGACCAGTCGATATTAAGACACACTGGGACATGCATACATGCTTGACATACAGCGCGCCTGCCTACGTTTGACATTTGAGTAACGATGCAATATGTTCTCATAATATCCAGATTAATATTTTGGAGGCCGACGTGAGATGATTCATTTTTATGCTTGCAAACCTTATACTTTGATGTATGTATTCATCAGGTCTTGCTGCATTTGCAAACTGGCATGTTCCCATCACTCCTCACCTTTCGGTGCTTGTATTTGCACAACATATCAATATACCTCGCTGCCATTTGGTTGCACATATTTAGCAATTAAGGTGAGTTTCAAAGCCAAGTTTGAGATTGATACATACAGAGCCAGATGGCCATTAATGTCATCATTTTTCAAGCAAATGCATATGTAATGCTTTCATTTGCTATTAAATGTTGAGGATACGCACCCTCGCATGGAAAATGAATCTAATCTTCAGCCAAACTAACTGTTTCATTTCGATCTAGCAAATTGCAGTTTGAAAAACAATTGAATAACTATTTGTTTTTAAGTCTTCATAAAGTAGAAAATGAGTATTGGATTCTTTTATTTGATTACTGGGTGCATTAGCTGCTAACTGCCATCTGGTCGTAGACTTTCATGTAGTGTATTGCGAAGCAATGGAATACACTGACTAATGCAGAGTTTTCTCATTTCTGCAGATGTTTGTACATCCATTAACAGCGTTGATGGAGAAAAAAACATTAGCAAAAGTAAATATTCATGATTTAATTTGTCTTCATATTCGTATAATGTTTATCCGAAATCATATTAAGAACAGCAAACAAGCTTCGTATTTCAGTATAACATCCATAAATGTGCAGCAGTTTATTCAGAACGGCCACGGCTCAGTAGAATGCAAATTGAGCGACTTGTTTGTTCTGCGATGAAGGCCAATTCATCTCCCGAGATGTGTGGTGCATTTTATGTGTTTGGGGATTCAAATATGCTTCTATTTCAGGGTCAGTGAGAAATAAGAGTGTCCACAGTAAAAAAGATTTATTTATTTTTTAGAAATATAAATACATGTGCCAGGTTCACAGAAATATGCTTTTTGTATTCATGTTGGTTTCATGTGGTTTTGAAAAACTTATAATGACTTCAAGAATGTCATGACCTTCAAGTGAAAAGTAATAACATATTTCCCTTACATCTTAATGAGTTCGCATTTTAATCATAATTTTCTTCTATAAAGATTTAAAATATACTTTTCAAGGCTGCGTATTAAAAAAATGAATTAATCAAGTTTAATCACATTCAATTCAAATCAGAGATATATTAAATTTGTTATAGTTTAAATGCATTTTTATTAATTGTATGTATTTTAATAAGTAATTTGACATATCTGGACAAAAAATGAGTGTCATGTCAGCATAAAAGCTGTGAAGACATTGAGTTTCTGACAAAACCTCAGAAGCTCAATGTCTCCAGCCACAGTGTTTAAACTTTATGCTGTTGAGAAGCTGAACATAATCCACAAGATTAATTTCTCATGTTAATTTGTGAGTCAAAGTTTTCACACATTGCAGTTTACTTTCAACTACTTCCAAGCAAAGTCATTCCTTCATTAGACCAGGGGTTAGCATGGGTCAGATGCCACTCCTCCAGGACCTAAAAAAAGCAAGACATCTGGTGCAGGATGAGTTCTGGAATAATAATGCCCCTGGCCCCTCTCTTTACATCAGGAAGTTCCCAAGGAAGCAGCATACCTCTGTTTTACAAAAAAACAAGTATATACCTTCAACCCGTCTAGTTCCTCTTTGCCCTTTTCTTTACTGATTTAGAAACCGCTTCCTTTCATCTTATCCACTCTAAAGAAAAGGGGAAGACCGGTGCAGGGGAACTTCTCCCAACCTGTCTGCGGATTTAGTGTTAACGTTTTCATCGAGATCCCTCTGTAAGCACTTTGCACAAACAGCTACCTACCCCCTCTCGCAGCAGGAGATGTGTCTGGATTGTTTGTTTGGGTTACAGCCCCACATTAACAGGCCCTTGCCTTACATGCCATCTCTGTGTTGAGCTTCTGAGTTAGATTCCTGCATTTTCAACGTTTGATATGCAGTAGCTGGAGGAATTATTTCAGATCAGCCTTGTTTTTTTCTCACATCTGTGTGTTTGTAGCCCGTTTCAGTGGCTTATTTATACTGCTGAATTCTTGCTTATAAGACATGCATACATATCACACATTCAAAATGGTAACTGATGTGCCACTTGCTACATTTGTTGAGTGCCAAAGGCATTCTCTCCGCCGCTGCACAGTTTGAGAACGAAATCCAGAATGCCTTTGGTTTGAACCAATGAGCTATTTTCTACTTGACATTCTTGGTAACCCCAAATAATCCCGATTGCACCATGTAGGGGTGTTTCAAGGTGAATTTTAATAGCTAGATCTAATGTCGCTGTGTGTGTGTGCGTATGTCAGAGAAAGAAAATGGATGAGTTTGTAGGGTGGTGACCTAACCACTTAGCTCTGTAAACTAAATTATTAAAATCCACAAACACAAATTGGTCTCAATGCATACTGTTTGCCTGAGCCTAGAAATGTACAGTTATATATTTTACAGGTGTTCAGAGTCACAGTGTTGACCTTGTGGATGATAAAAAGGGTGAAAAATCCCATAAACTCTCATTGAAGAACAGAGCTGGGGTACTCGAAGTTGGACTCGGAATGAAATCCAGACACGAGTGCAATTATGAATGAACTCAGATTTGTCACATGCTCGTATTGGTTTCTGATTTGGATTATAATTTTTTTGCAAGTACAGTTGTGTCCACATACGTCACGTGAAACAGGAAAGATTAAAAAGTAGGACCCTATGATTTACACAATGTGGAAAACGCTAACGGAATCCAGTCATAACAGATTTTACTGTATAGTGTGGTATGTCATGGAATTTGCCAGATTTTGGATGGATACATCAAAAGTAGATCAGTACACTTAAATCAAAATGCAATATGGACTAGTGTCTGTTAATATTAAGCCACAAAAATAACATTTAAATATGAATCCTGCATGTTCTGTGAATGAAAATGAAAATAAATCTTTTGAAGATGACGTATCGTCTTTGAGGACTTTCTATGTTCTGACTCTCTCATTTTGCCCCATGCTCTCTCTATGATAATATCATTCTCTCTCAATCTTCAAACTTTTACTGTATACTGATGAACCTTTGAAGTCAGTGAGCAATTTAAAACAGATGAGTCACATTCCAATTTCCCAGCATTACTCTGGATAAAGCTACCCCTAGCATGCACAATCCGTCCCATTGCTGTCCAATTAATTCTCTCACTGAGCCATATTGCTAAATAACACAGCAAGATTTAAGAGATCAGTCAAAATCAGTCCAGCCATGTAAGAAGAAAGATTAGAGGCTTCAGTTGCTTTCTTCTTAAGAAGTCAATAATGAACTCACTTGACTGGTACCGACTGCTGGAAAAGTCAATATTTCTTAAAACAGGACTGAGAAGGACGTTCTTTGAAATACTGTAGACTTGGCTTTTTATTGGCATGCATGAGAAGAATCAGTGTCGCATGAGAGAAGCTGCGAGTATTAGTGTGTGCGCGTAAGGTCAAATGTCACGGATGGAAGTAGAAAACAGTTGGTGAGGCGGGTGGGGATTCCTGCTTTTGTTTTTGCGCCAGCTTCTGTGAAGTGTGTGTCTCAAACTGTCTTCCTTATGTCAGTCACTGGCCTCCTCAGCAGTCTAATGCAGTCTCTGCTGACATCATATCCAGCACATCTGCCCATTACCCGTGCCTGGAGGGAATCCGACTACACACACTACCTGAAATATTCATCCATTTCCAAACACAACCTGACAAATCATGTGCTTATAATTCCCCATTCATTATCATATAATGACATTCATGTTCTACTTTAACCATCATCCATTAATGGCAACATGTCAGTCCGGAATTGGCGTCCCAAACCCCTGACTTTTATTGCTTTTAAAAAGCCAAACTCTAGCTCAAAAGGAAGGAGATGAGTGTTATTCATCCCTCCAGCTTCTTGACTGTTTTCTGAATTAATTCTCAGCGGAGGACACACTGTCTGTCCATCCCTGCCAAGCTGTATCTGGACACATCATTAGGTGCTCTTTGTGTTGACCTGGCTCTACTGAAAAAGCCATTGCTTCTTTTCCCTCCCAGGCTACCTTGACATGGACCTGACATGGGTGACATGTCTGAGAGTGGGGGATGTTTTCGGCTTTCTCTCTTTCTCTTTTCTTTTTTCTGTCCCTCTGCTGTCTCAGCACAGGCTGTCAGTTTGAGAAGTGTGTGCCCCCAAATTTAATAGGGTTTTCTCCCTGTGCCTCCCTTTGGACAGACCGGCGCAGGAGAATTCAGCACGGCTCATTTCGAGAAGTGCAGAGCAAAGTTCACAACACTCCTTTCGTGCTGTGCATCTGACTTTCTATAAGATTTTTTATTTTTTATTTTTTTGCAGAACATCCAGCATTCAAAGTTTCTGTCCCCCAGTGGGGTGCCTGGAGAAAGTGTGTGACTATGGTTTTGCTTCAGGATTTGTAGAGAGATGTTTTTTTTTTTTTTTTTACTTTTTTTACTATTATTAAACTAATGTTTTATTCAGCAAAGATGCATTAAATTGATCAAAAGACTTATATAAAAGAAGATATATATATATAACTGTGTGTATATCACACACAAACACACACACACACACACACACACACACACACACACACACACACACACACACACACTGTGTGTTTTTTGGTCAAATTGAAGAATATTATGAAATATTCTTTATATATATATATATACACACACAATATGTAGTATCGAGTATAATTTATTTGTTCGCACAATTTTTTACATCAACAACCAATATGGGAAATGTTTAAGTCTATTAATTGTGCTACTCTAACTACAGGTAATTTATTGAATTATTTGCATTTTGCATCCTTTAAGAACATTATGAGAATCACTTCTATATAAAATTCAGTAGTGGTACTTCATATTTTCACCCTCTTTGCAATGTCTATTAAAGTACATAGCAGCTTAATGGTTTGTGCTTTAATTTAATAGTCCACTCATACACTGAGTGGTGTCTGAATAGAATGTGTCACACTCAGTGCGAAGGTTTGCAGTGTTAAATCATATTAGGAATGTGGTTTAATCAGAGCTCTTTGGATCTAGCTTTTTGACAGGCAACTTTGGCACTTTGCTACTCTATAAAAGTTTTGGCTACTGTATTAGCAATAACATTGTATCTTAAATGACCAGTATTATATCACATGTTAGAGTCAACGCAATGGATTATGGGAAGGCGTTGTTGACTGCTTGACCCACAGAGTTTTAAATCAAACTTCATGTGATGTGAAGTTATGTGTGACCACTGGAGTGGCCCACCTGCAGCCGTCCTAACATAAACATGGACGCTAGTGTCTCAACATAGACTTCTCCTATTTCAGGACAGCTGCGGCCCACGCACACCCAGTAAACCCCTTTAAATCCTTGCTAAATCTCAAACCCTCTGTGGCCTTCGCATGGCTTGTTTGCGCCTTACGGAGGCTACAGGCAACTTTTTCCACAGCTAATATTTATCAAGTTAGCTAGACGGAGGTCACAGAACTGAAATATTAGCGCAGCGATAAACCCAAAACAGCTGCGATACTTTCAGCTAAACATAATGCAGACTGTGGTAAACTGTGCAAAGCGTCTTTAGCGGTTTATTCACGCCAGATACCATCATGGCTGTTTTAAGTCAACGTCAGAATATATTTATGCTCTTATTAAACATTCCTTCGCCTTAATCTTGTAATTGAGCAACAGGTTGTCTTCTTTCAGCACTCCGAATAGGTTTGGAAGCAATGACTTCCCAGCGCTGCCAAGGAGATGCACTGTCTAGTGTTTCACTGTCACCTGCTGCAGTCTCTGTGTAACGCGGGTCTGTAATTAGGATGAACGGTTCTGGCTTCTGAATTCACTGGCCCTTTTGCTTAGCTGGTGATTCAGGAACAAAATGTTTTCCTTGGCCTGATACCTAGCAAATGTGCTGGCGACCCTGTGGCTTGCAGTGAGGAGAAGGGGGGATTTCAACCGATTGGACATGGTCCATAAATCAACACCCACATCCTTCTAGAACACAGGGAGAATGAGCTGAGGGGTTAAGGGGGTACAGGGGTGTGTGTTTGGGTATTTGACGGTGTCAAGGACAAACGTTTGTATGACACACACTGCCATTCAAAAGTTTGGGGTTGGTAAGATGTTTTTTTTTTAAAGAAGTCTCGGTAACACTTTAGTATAGGAACCAATACTCACTATTAACTATATGCTCATTAGCATGCCTATTTTTTAACATATTTTCTGTTTATTAGTACTTATAAGCACATATTCTGCATGACCATATTCTACATCCCTAAAAATATATACAGTATTTTTTTTTTGTAATATTTTAATTGTATTTACTTTTGATCAGTTTAATGTGTCCCTGCTCAAGTATTCAGTATTCAACAGCTTTTCTTAAAAATAACAATAATGAATACATAAAAATAATACAATTCTTACTGACCTCAAACTTTTGAACAGTAATATGTCATTGGTTCTTAGGTGAGTTGGTTTATATGTGACATATAATATAGGTCAGTGATCCCTATAGTTTCTTAATATGTGTTACTGTTTGTATTTTGAGGGGAAAATAGAAAAGAAAAGAAAAACTGACGTCACCAAACTCTCTTTTACTTTAATTATATATTATAATTTAGAACCCAATTTTCATGATCAAGTCAAATTCCTAATAAATCAATTACCTACATGTTGTTGACTATCTTGTTTTGCTCAAAAATATGTCACATCATGGAAGTAAAAAGGTTTGTGGACACTGTTTCAGATGTTTATAAATAGCTATTTGTGTTTGTGGGTAAAGTACTGACTTTTCATGTGTTGATGTTCATTTGTGTGAAGAAGATAAATTAAGAGAAAGTTAAGGAAAGCTATTCATTACTGGCAGCTGGAAGTATTCAGACTTACTGCAGAAAGTGATAAAAGAACCAGCCCAGACTCCGCTGTCCTTAAGATAACTTTAGAGAGAGAGAGAGAGAGAGAGCGAGAGAGAGAGAGAGAGAGAGAGAGGACTTTCTCTTGACAGTGGTCTGGCTTGTAAACCAGCACTGAGGCCAGCAGGAAGTCTAACTTGTTTTGACTTCACGCTTCTTGGCTAAGAATAAAACCAGCCTGGGCTGGTGTTGCTTCAGACATGCAGTATTCTGCCCAACATGCTTTTATGTCTGTTTTACTTATAAGAAATCTGATACGTAAGGGGATTTACATATCAATTACGCTTTAAGATGTTTTTGAAAAGTCAAAGAGGACCAGATTCATTGTTTTATTTATGCCTGGTATTTTCCTCAAACTTTTGAAAAACTTCTATATTTGTGTGACCTTTGGCACTCAAATACAGTAACTTACAGGGGCTCACATTTTGTTTCAAACATTTGGCAGAGGAATAGCTCTTGCTATAAACCCACATGTTTCAAACAGACAAGAAAGAACAGGTGCTTTAGAAAGTTGAGTGTTACAGAATACCTGACCTTGCAGTGACTTCAAGACATTTTTTCTTCTGTCCCACAGTCTTTTAGACTTACAGACATATCATTTTATCAAATGAAAATTCGGTTTTATTTAATTTAATATGTATATTGCTTTATAAATTAATTTGTTTTACTTTACAATTTATATTTTATATTTCAAAATTAATTTATATTTATCAGATAATACCATTTAAATATTTCAGTTAAATAATAAGTATTTTGCTGAAGAAGTCAGGTCAGTAAATCAAGACAATGCTTTCAACAGGTCATTTGGTTGGATTTTGTAACCTTTGAACATATGGAGGGCCTCAGGGTTGAGGCCAAGGAGAAGACAAACCTATAAAGTGAGAGAGACAAAGTGAGCCCTGTGTCATAGTTCTGTCTTTACCATCTTCATATGTCTGAAACCAATTATGGCGGTGGATTTGCGTGTGATTTCTTCCCTGTGATGAGCATCCTCTACATCTGTGTTTCAGTGGAGAGAAAAAAAGTCTCTCATGTTACTGCAAGAGCATGTTGGAGCATTTAGATATTTGGATTTTTGAGTACATATATATGTATCGAACTGAAAAATGTTGGAGACCAGATGGGTCTATCAAGCAAAAAAAAAGAAAAAAGAAAGAAGGCATTCAAAATAGCCATCCTGGTTTAAAGGGATCATATCATGAGGAATCAAATTTTCCTTATCTTTTGAGGTCTTTTTTTTACAAGATTGAGATTGTTATCGTTGTTATCACTGACTTACTCCTATGTTGTTTCAAACCTGTATGACTTTCTTCTTCTGTGGTACACAAAAGATGATATTTTAAAGAGTGTTTTAACTGTCCATATGTCAGTGGAGTCTAAAACAACATTGGGATGAGCTATCCCTGTAAAGACACTGCAGAAAATTTATTCTAAGGGCCAGAGAGAAGGTAGAAAAATGGCCATTTAGCTAAAAGTTTCCAAAAAAGTCAAAAGTTTTTGATCATAAGATTTGTTTTAATTCTCAAACCATCTGCAATGATTATACATACAATCTATCAGTTTTGTTTAATAGGATAATGCCATTTCTACCATTCATAGTTTCATAGAGAAGCGTAGTCTCCAGATCCAAGGGCACTGGTCATACCGCTTCATGCACAGACCCTTTCAAAGTGTGTTGATCTTGAATGTTAACTGACCTTACAGAGTGACCACCTTTCACATGCTTGACAATCACTGAAAAAACACTCCCGGCACACATCTTTCTTGATAGGTTTTGAAAAGTGTATGATGTGCAGTACATCTTTAAAGAATTGCTTTTTTTCTTGGGGACATTTCATTGTAATTCCATTTCAGTAGGCAGCAGTAATCAAATGGACAGATGAAAAGTTTTGGGGTGCGGGTCATGTCATGGCTCTTCTGAGGCAGCTTCTGATGGCTAAATCTAGCCTCAGCCTCAGCCCTGTCCAACTTCAAAGGAAAGATGTCTCTTCACATGAGCTCTGAGAGGACTGAGAGGATAGAATTCAGACATCTAGCTCAATATTTTGGGGAAAAAATAAATAAATAAATAAAACATCAATCCTCACTTGATGAAATATGATATTTCAAGGTACGACCCAATGTGTTTTTCCATAGGCATATTGTATTTAATTTACACTGCCATTCAAAAGTTTGGGGGCAGTAAGATTTTTTATTTTTTTTTAATGGTTTTGAAAGAAGTTTCTTATGCTCACCAAGGCTATTGATCAGTAATAATATAAATAATATAATAATATAAATAGAAAATATAATATAAATATTAAATTAATATAAAATTAAAAATAACAGCTTTCTATCATAACTTTTTTTAATGTAATTTTTTCCTCTGATGTCAAAACTCCATTATTTCAAACTTCAGTGCCACGTTCCCTCAGAAATCATCCTAATATTCTGATTTTGTGCTAAATACTAATAATTAATAGTAATTTTTATTTTATTGTATTTTATTATTATTATTATTATTATTTTTAATTTTATGAGAATATAAAAAAAATTTTAACCCCATTTTTTTTTTTTTTTTTTTTTTTTTGTGGAAACCATGATATCTATTTAGTAGTCCCTGATGTATAGATAGTTCAAAAGAACAGTTTTTATTTGAAATATACATTTTGTAACATTATAAATGTCTTTACTGTCACTTTTGTTCAATTTATTTACCCTTGCTGAATAAAAGTATTAATTTCTTAAAACAAACAAATAAACAAGCAACTCTTGGCCCTGTATGGTATATTTAATTGCTATAAATGAAACAAAAATGAAAACATAATATTTATGATTCTGTTACACTTTAAGTTTTACTTTGAAATACTATGTTTTACTATTATTTTATTTTATTTTATTTTATTTTATTTTATTTTATTTTATTTTATTTTATTTTATTTTATTTTATTTCATTTTATTTTATGTAATCCATACATGGATGGCTTGTTTACATGTGAACCTGTTGCATTACGCAATGCTCAACCCCCCCTTTCAATAACAAAATGGCTAAAAAAGTCAGCCAAGCTGCTATAAAAAGGTTTTATTTTGTTGATGCAAAAAAAATAATTTTGCCTCCAACCTTTTTGAACTCTGGGGGTTATGATCTAATCACACTTATAATTGGAGATGTTGCATAAGAGACATTCCTGTGCGGGAAGGCCATTCAATGTATCCCTCACACAGACACCAGCTATATTTACCTACGTCTTGCTTAAACATGTTTGCACTTGAAACAACCTATTGCAATAGCGCCGGGTTACATGTTGAAATACTGCACGTCTGTAAACAAATGCAGCTGAGGCTTAAACATGATTAAAATTTTCATGGTACATTTGTTGCTGCTGAAACAGTTTGACTCGAATTCACATTCGGGAAGCCCTTGGCCTGCAGTTTTGCTCTAATTGTGTCTCAAGTTAATGGGCAAATAAAAGCACCACATGCTGCAGACATCTGGATTTCTCAATGTAAAGAATGGAGATAAACACGCGTGTATATTCTGGCTTTTGTCCTTTTGATGTGTGAATGTTGTGCAGCTGCCCACTTGTTTTAAGACTTATTGAAAGACCCGCTGGCTGACCTCTGCTAATGTGTTATGCAGCTCACATTAAACTACACAATGATTTAAAATCAAAGAGCAAACAAAAGCATACTTGAATAACAAAAAATGTGCAAAACATAGTGAAAACAAGAAAGAATCTGTGAAGATGCAAACAAACATGCAACTGAAATTTGAGTATTATAGTGTTTTATTGTATTGTATTGTATTGCATTGTATTTATTTTTATTTTATTTTATTATTCATTAATTCATTCATTCATATGAGGGTGACATTAACTTTTGGAAATGTTTTACCATACTTTTTACCATCTCTTATTTTTGCTACTTTATTTATGTATGTGTCTATCTGTCTGTCTGTCTATCTGTGTCCCTCTCTCTCCTTCTCTCTCTCTCTTTCTTTCTTTCTAGTACACTCTTACCAGACCCTGATTGTCTATATTAAACTGTTTAAGTCTTGCTTAATTATTTATAAAATACACATAAATAATATGTGTAATAAATTACACAATAATAAATAAACATGTTTAGTGGTCTTTTGCGTGGCAGGTTTTTTTTTACATTTTTTTTTTTTTTAACAAGCCATTTAAAGTAATTTTGGATACATACACTATTAGCTGTGATTATTTTTATTCCACAAATGTTTAAAATGTGATTTTCAGTCATAGTTGGGAAAAAGTAGTCATAATAAATTTCTATAATGGTAAACAAAAATACAACAAATTTTTGTAGCTCCATTTGATTGGAAGAGAGAAATATGTCAAATTTGCCATCTCTCCTTCAGCCGTTGCATTAGAAACACTCACACAGTGTTAACTAGTTTTCTGTAATTTAATGCCATGGTAATAATAAAATATAAAGTATTGTGTTATAAAACATACATAATAGTGTTTTTTTAAATGATATATTTGGGATAGAAATGTGGAAACTCATCGTCAGTCTCTAAAAAGGGTTCATACTGTACATCATTTGAGATAGAATGATAGAAATGTTCATGGCTTTCAGAATAAAATACAATAAAAAGTAATTCCATTGTTGGATATTGTTAGTAAAAAAATTTAACTAGTGAAACTGTGGAAAGTCTTTTTAAGAGAGGGCTAAATGGCCATGGTTGAAGAAACATTCATTTTATCCAAAGCATCTTAAAATTTAATGTACAGTATGCTACAGTTTGCTACTAAGGGGCCGTTTACACGACAGCGTTTTTAGACAAAAACGGGAAACTTTTTATGCGTTTTGCCCATTTGTTTACACGACAACGCCATTTTGGGGACTGAAAACTCATATTTTTGAAAACGGTTTTCAAAGTGCGAATTTTTAAAAATGCCACAGTTATCTTTTCCGTGTAAACACCCAAAACGGGAATCTTTGAAAACGGTGACGTCATGTGCGTGCATAGTACGTGTTAGGTATGAAGACATGCGCAGTACGTGTCGATTTTAAAGGCAAGTGTGAACAAACATACACAACAATGGCCGGGTACATGGTACTGTTGTTGCTGTTTAAGAGTTTGTTAACGCTTCTTCAGCAAAGTGTAGATTTACTTCACCAAAATTACAACCAACAGCAGAGACGCATCATATACAAAATATAATCGTCACTTCCCTACAAACACTGTTTACTAACAAGGTGACAGCACCAACTACTGGGCTGGCATACGGAATACATATAGACGGATATTTTACGTAATATAATATCTGTTTGAAAATGTTGTTGTGTATAGGTGAAACTTTTAAAAACGCAAGAGAAAAACTTTTCAGTTTTTGACTACATCGTTGTCAGGTAAACGTAGCCTAAGTGTTTTCCCTAGGAATCCCAAGATCTTGGCTTGTTAGTGCTGTACTCAACCATTTGAGCTACAGGAACTGACCTAAACTCAGCTGTAAACCAGATTGCAGAAAGTGTCCCTATAGCCTATAGCGTCACGTACACACAACCCCCCCCCCCCCCCCCCCCCCCCAAAAAAAAAACATGCATACAAATGGTGCATGTAGCTGAAAGTATCAGAAGAAGTTGTCGTAATCCCTATTGGCTTTACATGTTTTGTAAAAAGAAAAGAGGAATAAGTTGTGACATGATGTACCTTTGAAGCTGATGCAAATATCAGATCTGTATTAAATCTTGTTGGTATCCAGGAAATGTGTGTAAATCCCTTGCAGCGCAAATGTTACACTGGTACTACATGTTTCTGTTTTGTTGATATTTCAAATCCTGAATTATTTCCAGCAGAGAGGTGTTCTGAAGAAGATTCTGACTCATCCTGCCCGAGCTTTGATGTTTTACCCATTTTTTCCTCTCAGTGGTTTTTCAAAGCCTCACATCCACTTCCTCTTTGAATATCTGTCCTCTGTGGATAGTTTCGCTGTGAACACCTGTTTGAAGAGTTAAACAATCATTCTTTATTAGCCTCATATTTGAGTGAAAGGTTTAGCATTAAACATCTCAGCAGCAGATTCAGATCATAAGGAGATTGTGTTCTTCCAAAAATAGCTGAAGGGCAATGGACTATTTAAAACTTCAGCACTAGTTCACCCAAAAATGAAAATTCTAAAATAGTACTTAGAACTAAATACTAAACACTGGGGTAAATAAATAATCAAATATTTTTTATTTGTTTGAACATGTATGAAGCTTTTAAATTAGAAATAAAGTGAACATATATGAGAGTGATAGAAGTTAATGGAGGTGGATAGAGGTTGTTCGGGTCTTGCTAAACAACATTTCTTGTTTTATTTTTGAACTCATTCCAACAAGGGGTTCAGAGTATTTTCCAATCATAATACAGCATGACTGACGTGTTAAAAATCAGGTGTTTGAAATCAACAGTTGCCGTGTCCTCTCAGACCCCTTACCTCCTGTGTCATTCTGTGCATCTGTCTTGACTGTTGTTTTGATCCCTGTCTGGCGGACCCCCCATGCTGAGAGATCACTGCGGTGTGGTGGTGTCAGAGTGTGTATGTGTGTAAGCTGAAGGACGTGGATCCTTGCCAGTATATTTCATCTATTCCCCATATCGTCCAGATCCAGCTGAAGGCAGGGAGGATTTGTCCCCCAGCCCACCATCTGCCACAGGCCTCCCGTTCTTTTAACCCTCTCTACAGACACCACCACTGCTAACCTCCACCCTAGTGTGCTTGATTATGCTAAAGCTAAACATACTCAAGTAGAGGTGAGAGGAACAACTGTAATCTTTCACGGTATGAGTAATTTAATGTCATGGTTGCAGTAAAGGGGGTTTCTATTTTTTTATGACGTGTAATAGTCAAATGATATTTGTACAAATTTGTTCAAATTAAAAGTGAAATATTGTTTGTGTGTATTTAGGATAAAAATGCTAAGTTTGACTTTTATATCACGATAGCTGTATGGTGGTACTTCTTCAAATTTTCATGTTGTGTTTATGTTGTGACATCATAAAACGAGGTAGAAAATACTTTTGAACACAATATTTTTTAATAATGTGCCATTTCTAATTAGTCAAATTGTGTTCAAAAACCAATATGTTTAAATTAAAAGTTTGAAAATATTGTTTAATATTGTTTGTGTACACACTAGTAATTTAGTGTATCACCGTAACAGTATAGAAATTATTCTTCAACTTAATGTTGTGACGTTGGAAAATAAAGTAAATATCACTTATGAACAGAATATTTGAGAATAAGTGTCATTTCTAATTAGTCAAATGATATTTAAACATAAATTTGTTCAAAAATTAATCATGGTTTTAGTAAAAATGTTGAAACCATGTTTTTTGGTGTATTGATTACCATTTGTATAACCACATTTTTACTACAAATACCATGGTAACACTAGCAAATACCATGATTTGTGTAGTAATTTGTGGTTACCATGGTTTAACTATAGTAAGCATGTTCCATCACATAATGTTAATAAATACAACATATAATCTGAGATGTGGTGACAATGAGACTAAGAAGCTTCTAAAAAAACGCAAAGCAGTACTGTAGTATAAACAGTCTGGCGTCAAATATACTGTCATAACTTCCACTATATGCTCAAATACAGAGCTCTGGTGCATCCTGGGAACTGATTATGGGCTTTTACTGCACTAGGTGAGGTCTTTTGAAGTTTCTTAGTGTCTGGTGATGAACCATGAACAGGAAGGTTACAAGTCTATCTTTAAACAGAAACGATTCCTCCAGGTTGCTTTTATATATAATATTTTATCTTTTCCATTTGCTTCCAGACGTGTTTTGATCATTCTCATTGTCTGCATCACGTGGCTGGCATTAATCATGGAAATTCAGAGGGTTGTCTCTACTGCGGAATCCTCCGGAACTAAAGCTGAGATACAGCAGTCACATTCATCATTCTTTTCATCTGAATCACGGTTTGCGCCGAGTTTCAGTGTCAAAGCTGTCAGGTATCACTAATCAGCTAGATAAGGATCAGCGGGACTGAGTCTTTCCTCGGCTTTCATCTGCAGACAGGCTGCATGTGACTAATAGCAGGTTAGTCAGGATGAGCCGACTGAGCCATATGTGTTCGCCAAGCTGCAACTAGCCTAAACACACTCAACACAATGACATGCACAGTAACTATAAATCATGACACAACCGTTGCTTTCAAACTTCAGAGGAGAGGAAGTTTTTCAGGTTAAACTCCTCGCTGTCACAATGTTTCTTTTTGGGATTTTGCCACTTTTTTTATTGAAAGAACTGGAAATCAAAGGGAGAGAGGATAAATGAGACTAAAACACAATTAAATGCACAACTTGAGCACAAGAGCTCAACATGTTTGGAGCTTCAAGACAAATGTAGAGTAATAGCTATGAATTTTGTCACTGCTGAATATTTGCATATAGGTAATTTAGGACAGTTTTCCCCATCTTAATGGCAAAAAGTGTTCACCAAATTTACATTTATTTAAGCCCCAAATCAGCATTTTACATTTTGTTTTCAGCTTTGCAACCATATTAATAAAATGTATTTTAAATTATTTTATTTAATTAA
This sequence comes from Cyprinus carpio, assembly GCF_018340385.1. Lineage (NCBI taxonomy): Eukaryota > Metazoa > Chordata > Actinopteri > Cypriniformes > Cyprinidae > Cyprinus > Cyprinus carpio. Next base: position 18,368,650 of record NC_056613.1, on the reverse strand, counting down.
TCAATAAAATGTATTTTAAAAATATATTAAAATATATTATTTTATTGTAATAATATTTCACAATATTACTGTTTTATTGTATTTTGATTAAGAAACATTTATTATTTTTGTGCTACTTAATATTTTGTGGAAACCTTGATGCATTTGTTTTTAGGATTCTTCAATAATAATAATAAATGTTTTGTAACACACACACACACACACACACACACACACACACACACACACACACACACACACACACACATATATATATATATATATATATATATATATATATAAGATATAGTGAAGTATTGCAAGTACACTTTAATATCTTGCATTTTAAGACTGATATTATGCAGGGATCTTGCAATTCTTATTAATAGTGAAATTAAAACACATTTTTGGCATAGTATAAAGACATGTGCATGATGCAAAAAATAAAGTTTCATTATAATTTTATATCAGTAAGTCTTAAGTGATATGTAAAAAATATGGTAATGGATTTGAAGTATACTTAGTATGAAATAAATGTATTTTAAATAAATTATGGCATATGTGTTTTATGTATGTATTTATTTATTTAACTAGGGTTCACTGTAACTCTTTATCAATTTAATATAGACTTGCTGAATAATTCACTTCTTTAAAAAATAAAATCTTACTGACCTCAGACTTGTGAATTGTAGTTTATATATCAATATTTTTTAATTATGTTTTTTTTTAATAAAATAATTATATTTATTATTTTAAAAAAAACTGTTCTGTTGCTCAAAGAATGCTCAGATCTCACTGTGTGTTAAAAATTATAATCAAGGAATGTTTTTTTTTTTTTTTGGTTGGGGGTTTGGGGGTAAGGGTGATAGATTTTGTCGCTGTGTTGATTTTGCTCCCTGCTGAAGTTGAAGTATTGCACATCTCTGATGCAATCTCATCCAGTCGCCTGAGATGGAGAGAGAGAGAGAGAGAGACTGAGGTGAAGTCACCTCTATACCTAATTAATCTGCCGTACTGCTGTATTGGCATGTCCAGCTTTGATTAAATAATTACCTAAGCACTATAAGCTGCTCTGATTAAGTCATAATCCTGAGTGAGCTGTTACAGTCAGAACAGAAGTGGTCACTATGAGTCTATCATGCTGGATGATGAACTCATTGTTTGAGTCTCAGAGAGTCTGCTGCCACGGCTGACTGTATTCCAGAGATGACTTTTCTCTTTTATATGTAGTGTTTTATATCTTTCTCTCTCTCTCCCAGTTCATTCTTTCTCCCTCTCTTTCTCTCTCAGCCGCACCTGTCATTAAGGTCATACATACATTCATCGTGTGTAGTGAGCACGCTCCCAATGACCCCCTGACAGGTACGAGCGGGAGCTTGGCAGGAGAACGGAAGAACCCAGAGCAGCATTACATCCTGGGTGATGTGCCCTCTCCACTGGTACCTGTCTGCTCCCACACATTCCAAAGAGCATGATACATCTTTCTCAGGAAGGAGTAATTTTCTCCTCAGGAAGTAAGGTGTGTCTGGAGAGCGAGCTGTCTCTGGCTGGGAAGGAAAAGGGAGCAAGAGGTCAGGGGGCATTGAAACAAGGTGGACAATATATCATTGAGAAGAGAAGTTATATTCAAATGTGTCCTGTTTAGGGGTCAGCAGATATGGGCTTTACAATGGTCAATGAAGGAACTTTAATTACAGGCTGTAGACCAATATTTATAATACAATTTATTTAATGCAAATGAGATAAATTGCTAAAATGAAATAATTGTATATTTGTACAATATTTAAAATGTATTATTTAACTAAATTAAAGAATACCAAATTGTTTATTATTCACTGACAATGTTACCATTTAAATTTTACATAAAATAAAATAATAAATAAACATAAAAATGGTTGTAAAAATTAGGAAAACCCAAACCTGGAACCAATAACATCAGAGTAAGGCATCTACTCCATCCACTTTGTTTTCCCTGTCCTAAAAATCTAAAATTAAATTAACATATTTATATTATCGCCAATGGCCTGTCTATCATTAATCATGTTGTTTAAAAACTAAGCTTTTTGAATGGGAAATCCTCCCTCAAATCAAAGTAACACTTGTACTATAACTGATGAGATTCCATCAGATCTGTGTTAAAAGCTTTGGGCAATCTTTATGAACTCTCAGAGAGCTGCCAGGCATATAATTAAAATCATTTCTATAAAAGTCAATTAGGGCTCTTACCCACTCATTGTTAAAAGCAGGCTTGTGGCACGGCCTCCAGGGATAAATGGATTGGAAGGAGTCGGACACTCAGTTGGGTTTGGGGTGTTGGGATCGGAGGTAGTCATTCATCACTCACCATCTTACATGGAAGTTGTGACAGGCAGAGGTCAAGCCAATATGGCAGCAGTGAGCAAGATGGATGCCTTTAATTTGGGTAATGAAGAGTTAACTATCTTGGGGAAAGTAGCGATGGCATTAAATAGGAAAGCTGTCGGCATCAAAGAAAGTCTTATTTAATTCCTCTCGTTTAATGGAAGACATCGAGAACACAATCCATGATTGACAACGCAGCCCCCAGACATAATTCCCCACAGACACATCACTTAGACTCTATCCCTTGTTAATCTCAAATATAATGAATTGCAAAAGTAAGGTTAAACTGCCAATGTGAATTCATTATCACTAATAGATTAGTTCATAGATGATTTACAGTGTATGGGGATGGGATTTCATTAACATGGAATCGCTTTGATTTAGCTAGGATTTTGCTGGCCTTTTCTGGACCATCAATCTCGCCGCAGTGGTCACTGTCCCTCTTTGGGTGACCTCTACACTTTATTACTCGGCTGAGAGATGAATATTTCCGGTGGCTGATGACCCGCTAGTGAAACAGAATGATTATTGTGTTTTTCATTGCAAGTACAAGACTCCATTTATCTGTTCTGGTGGAATAATAGGAAAAGAGAGCTGTCTGTCAAATGTATCCTTGACCCTGTGAGTTCTTACGACTGACTTTATGGCTACCTTCAGCAAAGATAACCTCGGATGTAGCCCTAATAATCACCGAACAAAGACATTTTAATAGCCTCACAGAAAATTATTTAAATATTATTTTAGGTGAATGCATATAGTCCTGTCATGTCTTCTGAGTTCTTTCTTTGTAAGTTTTGATGGATGGAACTCCAGGAGAAGTCATTATAAGGAAATGTTGGCTATGTGTTCCTTATTTAGACAAGCAAGTTGTGTCTAGATGATTTTAATGTTTGACTTTCCTTTTATCACTCTACTTTTAGGTCAGAGCTTTTAATGGCTTTGACTTTGTTTGCTTTTTGTTTAAATGATCAAAGTTGTGGTTGCACGAAGAGGGTAATGCTCTCCTAACAAAAATAGCTAAGTGTCGTCCTTGTCCTTTGAGAAGGTTGGAGGAGTGGTAGACAGATATAATTAAACTGAAAATTGTGCTCTGATGGTTTACGTCTAACATTAAAGTCACAAATCTAGATCAATATCTCAAAATGATGAGAAACAAATTGAGTTTGCTTATAAAGATCTTTCCGCGACTTTCAAAGTCAACACATACAGTGCTTTTCAAAGCTGTAATTATTTTTAAATTTGCAGGGCACCTTTCACAACTAGGGTACAAAACAGGATCTGAAACTAAGTAATTTATTTTCTTTTTCAAAAAATAGTCAATGGATCAAGACATTTAACATGTAGAAACTGTTGACTGACAACCATCAGCTATAATATATGATCTGGATGCTGTTTATCTTACGTGAGGTTTACAGTTTTTGGAGGCTTGTTGCAGAAATTTGAAACTTCAAATCTATTTTTTTTTTTTTTTTTTTTTTTTTTTTGGTGTTATTATTTTAGATATTTATAAAACATTGTGAATATGTAACAGATTTATACAATGTAAGTTTATTAACTTCAGTGTTTTCCATTTAGCCTAAATTAATTCAGTATGGGCTTGCTAGTTTGAGACAAAATATTGGTTTGTAGTTATTCCTAAACCCATAAATCAAAGAAAAGTGCTTATTTAATCATTTATTTTTAAAATAAGTTTGGTAACAGGGTTGAATTTGTCTCTTTCCACCATGCTGTAGAAAGAGTACAATACATAAATATTTTATGTGTTTAAAACTACTTCCCTGTCCATTAATTGCATGTTAATTTAATAGTTTATCTAACATATCTAATAGTAATGTTAGGTAAACTATAAAATATCTCTCAGCAAAACATATGGGATTTGAGCCCTAAATGTGCTTTTAAAAAAGTAATGGGACACTAATTTTTTACCCTATTCATGGAAAGTGCCACAGAAAAACACATTATCACCTAACTACGACCTGAAGACATGTGTCTCTCAATCAGAAGAACATTCCCACATGCTTGAAAAAACGTTCAGAGTGAAACACGGATAATAAGCAAATGAAAACTCAAACATTTCTTTGGTGCAGATGTTTATTGCCCTTTTTTTCCAGGAAGACAGCTGCCAGCACCAACTAAAAGCTCCTGGGTCATTACTCTATTAAACAGAGCCATGGCCACATTGAACAGATTTACTGTGAAAACACGCTCACTTTTAAACAATTTCCGCCCTTGCTTCTCAGAATGATCAAAAGTGCTGAAGCTGATCCCTTTTCCCTTGTTTTTTTAAAGATGTCTGCTCTACAAAACCTTCTCATGTGTTTCCAGTCGAAAGTGAAGGAACTGGGGCTGGAAGCTGTATCTTTTTAAAGGACCCCCCCCCCCCCCTTCTTCTTCTTCTTCTAGTTTACTGACATGTTATAATGAGATTATTGCCTGAGTACCAGGTGGGAAAGTAGAAATTGAAGTTTCACTTTGACTTAATTATTCTTTCATTTAAAGGAATAGTTCACCCAAAAATAAGCAGGAAAAATGACTAACCCTTTATCCATAATATTTATATTTACGGTGAAAAATAAATAAATAATTAATAAATCAGGCAGTAAATGTGATTGGATCAAGTACTGGTTACAAACCAAAAATAGTCTAAAACAGTTTTAAACAAATATGGTGGATTTTGATGTGAGAGGACAACAGGGGATGGACTTTTTCACTAGGGGAAGTGATGTTATGAATGATGGACTTGTGTTTTGGCCAGAATAGAGAAGGTTTAAATTTTAAATTCCTTAATGATGGATTTGTTTCTTACAAACATGCAGCTTTTCATTTCACAAGACGTTAACTGATGGACTGAAGTCGTGTGGATTACTTGTTTATTATTGTGATGATCTCATTCTGAGGGCACCCAATCACTGCAGAGGATCTCTTGGTAAGCAAGTGACATAATGCTAAATTTCTCCAAATCAGTTCTGATAAAGAAACAAACTTGTATGTATCTTAGATGGCCTGTGGGTGAGCACATTTTCAGGATTTTTTCCCCCTTCAAACATCACAGATAAGGCAGCTTTTCTGCAGCTTTTCCACTGAATGTTTTCATTGGCATACAACAGTGATCTAACAAATCATCTAGTTAGATAACACTCATAAAATAACCATAAAATTGCAGTGGAGACACTTTTGTAACCCTTTAGAACTTCTATTTTGAAGAATTCATATTTGCAGTAAATTACAGATTACATGTAAAAGGCAGTGGGGAGATTATGTTTTTGTCTCCTTATGAACTAAATATGGTTCTTATGTCCTGTCCTTCTTATGCACTTGCAGTTCAGCCACACATTGTAATTAGACAGCACCACAGCACCCAGCAATAACACTTCCAGAAAAATGACATTCAATTTCAAACTTTCCTTAAATATGCATTGTGGTAATTGTGGGCTATGGCCTGTCAGAGCTGTGATACTAAAATATTGTTTGGAGGTAAAAAAAAAAAAAAAAAAAAATAAAAAAAAAAGGGGATTTTTGGGTTAAACTGTTAACTTGCGATTTGTCATAATAGACATTTACTGAACAGGTTGCCAACAAGAAGCTGCACAAATTAATTTATTAAATCTTATCCTAAGTTTGTGAGATATTCTGATGATCAGTTTGAAAATGATTTAATACTTGTATCAAGAGAAACATATAATATTTTAAGTAAATATAACCTTCAATTTTGGATTATGTAAAGCTGCTAATTACAGAGGGTGAGCTCTCTCAATAAGGCTGCTGAGCCCGAGGGCCATGTATTCTATGAGGCGTCTTTGAACTGTCACAATTGGGCTTGTGGTGCAAAGATCATAAACGGAAACTTCAGAGTGCAGGATACGTCTGAGAGTGACTAACCGTACACCCTGACTGCATCAGAGCTCATCATGTTCTTTCTTTTTACATGAAAGAGCAAGTTCGTGCTTGTTGGACACGGAAGACCATTTCGCTAAACATGCGCTTTCACAACGAAGCGAGTAAAGCCTTGATTTATTGTGCTTTTTGCATGCCGAGATCTCTTTGGCAGCATAGGCTATTTTCATTTCAGCCTTCCGTCGAATATACATCTTAGTTCAGAAATCATGAGAGTATCTTGGAACCTGATTTTATCTATTTCCCAAGTAGCATTTGAAAAAGTAAAAGTGTGCAGAACTCACTCTCTCTGTAGTTTAGTATGTATTAGAGAAGGTTAAGCCTTGGCCATGCAATCCATCAGAATTTGTCCCAGCTTCCCCAGACTAAACATACTCTCATTAACCGGCCTCGTCGCCCCCGAGGGCTCTCTCAGACCATGCTTATTAGCCCAAGACGGAGTGCACACAAACACTCAGGAGGTAGTTGTACAGTGAAAATGTTTCCCTGAATGCACTGGCACACTCAGACAGACTGGGAGTGTGGACGTAGAAATGACAACAAGTGAAATGTTGCCATGTCAAGACGCCAGGAGCCTTTGAAAGCAAGGTGATGACATCATTACGCCAGAGCAAAGCATTCCCACGTTTCCACTGCCCTGGTGAAAAGCAAGGCGGTGAGCAGAAACAGAAGCTTTGACTTGTTTTCTCAGTGAATTTCAGTGCTTGGATCCTGCTTCTGAAATTCACACATCTATTGGCGTTAATTTTATTTTGTACTCTTTTCGCTTCTTTGTAGCTTAACTCAAAAAGATGGACAGTCGTGGGTTGTGACCACTCTTCTGGGGTGTTTTGCTGAACAGTGGTGCTCTTTAGGGGTAGACAAGGGAGCTGTTGATTGTGCGTCATGTGATAGACATTCCTGAGAAGTGTCAGGCGTCAGCTGTTTACATTAATGACAAGTACTCGGGTGTCAAATGTCTGTTAAACATCAGAATCTTGAGGGAGAGAAAGAAGTTTGACACAGCCACATTAGCATTGGTTTGTGAGAGTGAAATAATGACGTTATAGATGTCTGCTGAGGAAGAAAGTTTGAAACTAAGCTACACATTATTTTGAAAACCTCTGGCTATGTTACAAGCTAGTTACTGTTTTAAAGCTAGTTCTTTTAGAAAATATGACACAACAGTTTAGTCAGAGATATATTTTCTGGCATGAGGAAAGATTTTAAACTAATGATTGTTCTCAGATAGAGCTAAAAATACAGTCATATATATATGATCAAAAGCAAATATATATATATATATATATATATTTAACTAAAAACAGGAATATTTTTACACATTTTTGCCATTCATTTACACAACAATGGCATTTCTGGGGGCCTGAAAATGCTAACTTTTGTAAAAAGGGTTTCAAAGTGCAAGTGTTTGAAAACAATGCCGTTATCATCTTTGTGTAAACTAAAAACACACAAATTTGTGAAAACAGTGATGTCGTGTGTATGCATATTACATGTTCTATGGAATGCATGAGTTTTGACATTTCCAACTA